>NC_041385.1:744840237-744935337 GCF_002162155.2 Triticum dicoccoides | reverse complement strand
CCAACCCCCAAGAACAGAGAGGCAGTTCCTCTCTCGCCCCCTCTCTCATCTCCTCTACTTCCCCCTCCGATCTTCTTCGTTTTTGCGGATCGAGATGGCCCCGAAAAGTGAAAAGTAAGCTCCTCGGATCCCTCCAATTAGTTTTAGTCAAATACCTTAGGATTCGTCACATTATTTGATTCAAATCACTTCCCTTTTTGAACTAGATTTAATCTTTTTGAACCCTATGATTGATTTAGGTTGATTCTACATGCTATATTGTGTTAGATATGAACTCTAGTCACTAGTTGGTATGGTTGTGTGAAGATGAACCCTAGTTCATATTTTTTTAAGGATTTTTTTTTGATATGATGCATGTTGGAGGAATTTGTTGTGATATGATGATGCATGTTGATATGCTATGATGCAAGTAGTGGATGTAATTGGTGAAAAAATGTTGAACCCTCAAGATGAATCCTAGTTCATATTTTTTTGTGTTAAAAACATTTATGATATGATGAATATTGGAGATTTTTGTTTAGATGTAGGATGCTTGTGGATGTTAATTTGAATTTTTGAAAATGATGAACAAATATCAAATATGATGAACATTTTTTGAATTTGATGAACAAATCTTGAATTTTGATGAACATTTTTTCAAACCGACGAATAAGAAAATGGATTTTATGAACAATTTTTTGAATCGTTGAGCATTTTTACACATTGATGAACAAAATTTTAAATCGATGAACAAATTTTGAATTGGTGAACAAGTTTTGAAATTGATGAACATATATCGAATTTGACATACATTTTTTAAATTTGATGAACAAAATTTGAATTTTAATGAACATCTTTTCAATCCGATGAACAAAAAAAAGAATTTTATGAACATTTTTTTAATCGTTGAGCATTTTTACACATTGATAAACATTTTTTGAATTTGATACAAAAAAGTTCGCGAATTTATAAAAAAAGAAAAAAGAAAAAGGTAAAGAGAAAACAAAAAAAACAAAAAATTAAACGGGATACGGGCCGGCCCATACGAGCGCCCAGCGCGCGTGAGGGGTGCGCGCCTGGTAGTTCGGCGATGCCGTACGCGCTATATAGGAAATCCGCAAAGGAGGCCTAAGGCTTCGTTTGATATGGGAAGAGAGCAACTAGTTAACGAGCGCTTCTTCGGGAGTCTCGCAATGATCAGCGTCACTTGACGCGCTCTCAGCCATTCGCCACGTGTCGCGCTCTGGACGCTTCCTCTGGATTTTATTTTTTTATTTTTTCGCACGTGTTTTTGGCTTTTTAAACGTTTTTTTTGTTTTTTTGACGTTTTGGTTTTCCATCGGTCTTTCTTAGCTTGCGCGAAAAAACGTGTTTTCTGTTTTTTCCTTTCATGAGAGTCACAGTTTTGCTTCCGCGAGAGTCACGGCCGTGCCTCTTGGAAACGAAAAAAACGCGTTTTCTGTTTCTTTTTCCTTTCGCGAGAGTCACGATTTTACTTCCGCGAGAGGCACGATTGTGCTTTAGCGAGAGTCACGGTCGTGCCTCTCGGAAACGAAAAAAATGTGTTTTCTGTTGTTTTTTTCTTTCGCCAGAGTCACGATTTTGCTTCCACGAGAGGCACAGTTGTGCTTTCGTGAGAGTCACGGCCGTGCCTCTCAGAAACGAAAAAATGCGTTTTCTGTTTTTTCCTTTCGCTAGAGTCACGGTTTTGCTTGGCCGAGAGGCACGGCTGTTTGCGGTGTCTCATCGAAAATGAAAAAAACACATTTTTCTTTTTTTTTCACGAGAGTCACGATTTTGCTTCCGCGAGAGGCACGGTTGTGATTTCGTGAGAGACACGGACGTGCCTCTTTCGGAAAGGGAAAGAACCCGTGCTCCCGGTTCGGTTTTCTAGTTCGGTTTGTTTCCTTTTTGGTTTTTTTATGAAAAAAAATTCGTCAAAACCTATGAATATGGGATCTAGTTTCAAAGATCTCGACGCGAGGAATCCAACGGTGAAAGCGGTTCGAGATTTGGACGCACGGTTTGAGAGATAAACCGTTTTAAATAAACGGATTTATGAAAAAGGGAAAACTTTCATATTGCGACAAGTGGCGCACAGGGGAGTTGAAGCGATCTTTGCAACGAGTACTCCTCAACTAGTGATTTCTAGATTTTTGGGGGTTTTTAATCGATTTTCCACGCGTGGCCCAGAACCCTACAATCCGCTTTGGCCCATTTGGTAGACGAGGTTTCGCTGGCCCAATCCACCTGATCCCCCCCTTTTCTCTCTCTTAAAAAAAAAACTGACCCCCCTGGATTCGCCTCGACCCTCGCGCCGCCGTCGGCAGCAGCCTCCTCCTCGACGCGCCGCCGTCGGCCGCAGCCTCCTCCTCGCGCCGCCGTCGTCGGAACGGGACGGGCAAAGCAACGCCCTCGCCGCGACTGAGAGGAGGCGCCCCGCCACCGACCGTCAACGTCCTCCTCCGCCGGTTATTCCCGAGGTGATTTCTCCCCTATCCTCCACTTCTCCATCCCCTCCCCTGCAAACCCTAGGGGCGGCTCTTCTTGCTCCTCGTCGGACACCCAGCGGCCATGGCTCCGATCTGCAGCAGTTTGCTGCGTCCATCGATGAGACTGTCTGCCTCCATGGCCATCCCTCTCCTCTCATGAAAATCATTGAAACCCGGCTCTCGTGAGAACCAGTCCATTGATTTTAATTTTGATAGAAGTGTGGGTTTTCATGTTGACAGAAATTAAGGTGTTTCTGGATGAGCTTTTACATTGACAGTAAATCAAGGTCCCTGGATGAACTTTTGCACATAAACAATGTTCAGTTTTATCTGTCAGCATAATGAAAGATCCAAAAGTTCTGGACTAGAAGCAAGGTCCCTGGATGACAATAAATAATTAGAGGGATTTAAATAATTAGAGTGTGGTTTGTCCTGCCTGCGTAGTAGGTTGATCCACTGCCCCTTTGCTTCAATGGATACTGATATTGTTGGTTCCTTCTTCAGTATGCTTCATTTTGGTCCCCATCCATAAATTTGCAACTGATGGAGAACTCATTGTACACTTGTAACTTGATTACTTTATTAGTGACATCATTGGGGTATTCAAAAATATCCATCCATCTATTTGCTTTTTCTAGAGTAATTAAGCATATCAGTCACCATTTGTCACTGAGATTACTCATCATGAAGCTAGCTAATCTTTTGAGTCAGAAGATTCCCACATCCAGTTTTGTGCAACTCCGACACTCTAATATATCTTTGTCTTGTTTATCCATCTGTGCACAGGAACTGTTTTTTTTTTCTTTTCTTGGTGCATAAACTCTCTCCTATGCTGGTAGAGGTATATATTTCACACCCAATTAGTTAGACTAACCCCATTAGACAGTCACTACAGCATACCTCCACAGCAATTAGTATTACCAATATTCAGGATATCGGTAAGTGACTGTCTAATGGGGCTAGTCTAATTAATTGGGTGTGACATGTGTATCTCTAACCAGCATGCATAATTTTCATGTGTTTTTGTGTATATTGATGTATCATAAGCATGAGACTCAAGTATCATACTAGCTATTTACTGTTCAAAATTTAGTACTGGTTCTTGTCTATTTCTGGACCCTCTCCTTTTGGTAAATTTACAGTATGTGGAGGACAGCTTCTAGCTCGATTTGTAAGAAATTCTAATCAGCCAAATAATTTGCAGGGACGGTATAAAGTTTTTCTTCTGTCAAGAGGGGTGGGTGTTCGCACATTTCCTCAAGTAGAGAAGAAGCAGTATAAAGTTGTTTGGTGATAATGGAACCAAAGCATTCTGCTGAAATGTCCAGGTGCAACATCTTGACTAACCCTTAGCAACAAATGAGCCCTAAAGATTTCAATTATTATATAACATAGAAATGATCTGCAGGCATTTGGACAAGCAAAATCATGCCCTAATGGAAACATACCGAGCAATGTCCCATGAGTTGCATAAACTACAGGTGAGCCTCAGATACTACTAAGCTTTTATGTTAAGAAGGAATCTCAGGGGTATGTCTTCAGTAATCAATTGCTGTCGTTTATATAGGTTGAAGAGGAAACAATCATGCGCAAGTTGTATGAGCTGATGTCTGCAGAAGGGCTTCTCCCAAAGGTACATTGTTGGTGCTGCTCTTCTGAATTTGGACCGTTGGAGCTGTTGAGCTTAGCATCACATTTACCATTAAACCAACTGTAACTATATATATCTATACGGTAAAATAGAGGGCCCAGCCAACAGTTCAGATTTACTAATAACTGAAATATACAGTACAGAAAATAAATGATAAATTAAATTCGTAAGAGAGTGAGGAATTTGATTTTAGGAGGAAATAACCTGTGATACTGCCAAGACTTTCCTGGTATTTCTAAATGGTAACCCTTACTTGTTTCTCTATACTGATTAAGCCCTTTTATTTTAAAGTTGGAGAAATAACTACTCCCTCCGTTCCTAAATATAAGTCTTTGTAGAGATTTCACTATGGACTACATACGGAGCAAAATGAGTGAATCTACACTCTAAAATGCATCTACATACATCTGTATGTGGTTCATAGTAGAATCTCTCCAAAGACTTATATTTAGGAACGGAGGGAGTAGTAGAATAGCATTCTTTGGTAATATGGCTTGTCTAATAAAGTAGAATCAATTGTTACTGAACAATAAATGATATAACTGAGGATACAGTAATTCTTAACTTGAATTGGTAGCAGTAATTTTTTGGGGTTTGCATTTTTTATTATTCAAACATTTGTTTGGGGTTTGCATTTTTTATTATTCAAACAATTAGGCATTCACCTCTAAGTTAAAGAGATGCTGACTGAACTAGCATATTCTCACGCAGCTTTTGTACTACGAGTTGAAGTCAAAGTAGCGTTTTTTAGAAGCCGTTATAAATGTAAAGTTGAGCTAATCTCAAACCTATGTGCACATACGTGTGTTGACACTTCAAGTGAGAATCATTGATTCCTAAGAGAAGCCTACTTTCTATAAGCCATAAATGAAGCGCTTATTTAGTCCATTTTCCTGTCTTAGGCACTTGAAACATAAGACAATCAACTTCATTTCATGCTGCTCTGCCTCCTTTAATCAATCTCTCAATAATTGATGCAGCACAAGGAAAAAAGGCAGCCGGAGAGAGCAGGGGAATCAAGCGAGGAAAACGAAGAACAGGAACCATAGAATGTCAACCACGAATCTGCAATAGATGATGTTACATGGGGATGCAAGTTTGGCTGAATAGCAACCGATCTTAGGTATCCACTCCAATGGATATACTGTAGTGAAAATTTTGTCTCGGTTCCAGCAGTTTGTTTCCCTGTAATTTTCCAAACTGCACAATGGGATCTTGAATCTGGCTATTGTTCTGTGAGGAATTTCGAGACGGGTTTCAAAGCCTTGTTTGTCCCTAGACGCTTTGGAAAGCTTGGGGAAAGCATGACTAGCACATGAATTTTGTGAATCTTGAAAGTGACCACCGTCCAAACTTGTCAGTGAGGAATGGGCAGCTGACTAGTCTGTTTTACCTTACGCACATGTTGTGTATGAGAATCTTGTGTTTTGAGATTGGTTTCCTGTCGTGCTACTTGTTTGTTCATGGTCGCTTTGGAAAACCTGGGGCATGACTAGCACATGATTTTTGTGAAGTTAGTAGATTCTTGGACAGTGGACGCAATGCCAGATAATTTTCATCATTGCTAATATTTTCCATTCCCTTTACTTGGAGCAGGCGAGACGATACTGACTATGCATTGCAATGCTGGATGCATTCAGTGTCCATTGGGTAGTGGAACACAGTTCTCTGGTAATCTTTCAAGCTTCAGCACGGTCAGTGTATGGATGGAATTACCTGCTGATGCATGTTAGCATTCTGACAATGCAAAATAACGGCACATGTGTTATCGTAGCTACAATCACAAGTGTGCCCATAATCGGGTCACAGCCACCATAACTTTGAGTTCGGCCTCTGAAATGATGCAAGTGTTGATCCATGTCAGATACACAGTAGCATATGATCAGGAACAGTTGTGTGGGGTGTCACGCTCAGACGGTCAGACCTGCATCTACACTCTGAAGACCTTCATTTAGGCGTTTCACTCTGATCTTGATCCAACGACTCGTTATTCCGGCGAATTATGTTGATAGGTGAGAAGATGACCTGGGCGATGCAAGATCTTCATCCAATGGCTGGAGTTCAGTTACCTTTTAGGCGCCTTTTATTGTTTGTCTAGTTACCTTACTTCAGCTCTTCAGTGCATCTACCAACGGACCCCCATACCCGCCCAAATGTCCAAATGTTTAGACTGATTGACACTCCCCATATCCGGCCCAAATCTGGGGCGGATATGGGGAGGCCGGACGTGGCCAGGCATGCCCGCCACGTCGGGCTGATGGATACGGCTCACACGGGGATGCGGAGAGACCGTTGATCCGACGGACGCCTCCTTCGCTCCGCGTCACGTGGCGCCGTTCCAGCGTGCCGCCCGAGGGAGGAGCCGACTATTTAAGCCGGACGGCGGCAGCAGAACCCTAGCCCGCCCTATTTCTTCCCCTTTCCCCTCTCCGCCGCCGACACTTCCACTTCGTCCGCCGCTTGCGATGCCGAGGCGCCGGATCACCACATACGTCATGCTCACTCTGGAGCGCCGGGGTGCAGCTGTTGGAGCAGATCCAGGTGAGGCGGGCTGCTCATTTCACCCCGGCCTTCCTCCGGATTCGCTGGAGCCGTCAAAGGAGGAGGTGGAGGAGGAGTAGGTGGCAGAGGAGGAGGAGCCCATGGAGGAGGAGGTGACTGAGCCGGAGGAGGATGCGGGCTTCACCATGGCGGACGCGAAGGCGGAGTACGAGGCCGCCCAAAGCAATGGAGATGGTGGAGGAGACCGACATCCTTGTGTCCGTCCAGGACGGGACCTACATCAAGGCCAACCAACAGTTCATCTGGCAAGGACAGGCGGCGAGGGAGACTCTATTCTCCGAATTGGACGCGGAGGCGGCGACGGAAGAGGTGTCAGAGCCTTGCAGGCGTAGGAGCTTTCGCACTTGCCCATCTACCTGGCACCGGGAACGGAGATCGTCGAGATCTCCGACGTTGAGTAGTTTAGCTTGTACGTAGTACGTAGGTTTTTATTTGCATGTGTATCATGGATTTGAGGTATAAAGTTTGAGTTTCATGTTGCCAAGCATGATTTTGGTGTGGTGCCACCGTCCGCGGACGCGCCTGGGTGCGTCCACGGGCGTTTGGGGCCCGACTTTTGGGTATTGCAGTTGTGGATGCTCTTAAAACACTATCACTGTGCTATGAAGCTAGATATGATGAAAGCGCATGAAAGAATAAAATGGCCATATCTGGAGGTTATCATGAGGAAGCTGGGTTTTTCAGATAAATGGGTGGCACTGGTCATGAGTCTGGTGAATTTCTTACTTAGTTTCTTTGAATGGTAAAAATCTTGAAGAGTTTGCTCCAACTAGTGGTATACAAGAGGGATGTCCGATTTCACCCTACCTTTTCTTGTTAGTAGTAGAGGGTCTTCCGGGCCTCCTCAAAACAAAAGATCAGTCGTCTGACGCCCCCGATTCAATCGTACACTAACCATATATGCAAATGTGTACGGTCAAGATCAAGGACTCACGGGAAGATATTACAACACAACTCTAGACACAAATTAAAATAATACAAGCTTTATATTACAAGCCAGGGGCCTCGAGGGCTCGAATACATAAGCTCGAATACAAACGAGTCAGCGGAAGCAACAATATCTGAGTACATACATGAGTTAAACTATTTTGCCTTAAGAAGGCTAGCACAAAAGCAACATCGATCAAAAAGGCAATGCCTCCTGCCTGGGAGCCTCCTAACTACTCCTGGTCGTCGGCGTCCATCACGTGATAGTAGGCACCCTCGGGGTAGTAGTAGCCATCTGCGGTGGTAGCGGTCTCAGGGGCTCCGTCATCTGGTTGCATCAAACGGATATGGGGAAAAAAGAAGGCAAAGCAAATGTGAGTACTCATTCGAAGTACTCAACAAACAAGGATCTACACTCCATATGCAACATTATCAAAGGAAGGTTGTATATGTGGACTCGACTGCAGAAATGCCAGAATAGAGGGAAGTGCCTAGTCCCATCGAAGACTAGCATCTTCAGCATCTTCAGTGGTCTTGCAGCATTAGAAGAGTGCATACTAGCATAAAGTAAAGTAGTAATAGTGTCATCAACCTCACCTAGAGATCCTTCGTCGACTCCCTGCGAGAAAGCAATCCCAGAGACATACTATCCATTTCTCATCTCAAGTATCCAATTCTAGTTGTATCGATCGAGATACAGCTCCGAGTGTCCGTTACCGTAGGACAGGCTATCGATAGATGTTTTTTTCCCTGCAGGGGTGCACCAACTTAACCACCACGCTTGCTTAACTCCGACCGGACACACTTTATTGGGTCATGCCCGGCCTCGGCCAAACGATACGCCGCAACCCGATCTAGGCCTAATAGAGAGGTCAACACGCCGGACTAAACCTATGCCCCAGGGGTCTTGGGCCATCGCCCCGAGAACTCCTGCTCGTTGCGTGGGCAGCCGGTGAGCAGATCTAGCCCCCCTTATACAAGGTGAGGCGTTCCAGTCCAACCCAACACACGCCGCTCAGTCACATGACATCTATTAAGCTTCGGCTGATGCATACGATGCAGAACGCCCATACTATGCCCACGTGATGGTTAGTGCTATCAGGCTAGAGGCCCCTCGGATCAAATATCCAAATCGTAGTGGATTAGGAGCACGCGGTAACGAGCAGAGATCCACGATCGATGTGACCCCGTCGCCCCGTCTCGAGGACTTGCGGCAAGGGCTAAGAATGCCGGACCACGCCTCGTAATTATCTCGCGGGCACCTTCCAGGTCAACCAGACTCCACATCACTCGCAATTAAGCTCGCGCGGGTACCCCTCAGGGCCGACCCGTCTTTAGTAACATGGTTCAGTGTAAAGTCATAGTAACCATAGTAACCGTGTGTCTAACACCAAGGGGAACCCTGAGGAATCACCCTCGATGGAATTCCACCTGATGTTATCGTCAAGGTGAACGAAGGAGGAACCACCCTCGAGGTCCACTCTTGTGGAGTTGCATGACAGTGTCGTTATCGGGAGTGGAGAAGGAGGAATCACCCTCGATGACCATAACCGATGAACTAACCTACAAGGTTAACATCAGAAGTGCTGATGAGGTATCACACTCGGCACTCGATAGTAACCCAGTAGTGTCGAGCAACTAAGGGGAAAGTGATGTGCGGTGCCGGGGCCTGGTCTTCAATCCCGTTGATCGGATCTTCTGGTAATCCAGCGAGGCAGTCGGGACAAAGTGGGGGTCTCTGATGGGTCTCTACCCAGCCTATACTAAACAGTTTAGGATAGGCAGGTAGGTAACAACAGTAGGTTACAATAAACAGGCCATGCAGCAGAAATAGGATTACAATAGTAGCAGCAGATTCTAATGCAAACATAAGAGAGATAGAGTAGGCGATATCGGTATGCTCAAAAGGGGGGGTGCTTGCTTGGAAGCCCTGCAGATAGGTACATATCCTCGATGGTGAAGTAGTCGATCACTGGTTCAACCACGGTGTCGGGGTCTACCGAAAAGGAGTAACGGAGGGGAAACACAATAAACAACAGAGCAATCAAAGCATCAGAAGCATAACATGGCAATAAGCGGTGCTAGGGCGACCTAACGCAGTACTACACATTGCATACAGAGAGGGAAAACATCCAGAGGGGTTTTCCCAGCGTTTGGCATTTTCCAGACAGACGAAAGAGAGGGGACAGTTCCATGTTCAACATGCTAGGGGCATGTGACAGATTAACAGATCACGTATTCGGATTCGTTGGATTTTGCTGAGCAACTTTCATATATTAAACTTTTCATCCGACTTACGGTTTATTTTCTATTAATTTTCAAAGTTTTATTGAATTTCCAAATTTCTGGATTTACTTTAAATCGAAAATAAAAGCAGATTACACTTTTGCTACCTAGTGCTACACTAGCCTAGGTGTATGACAGTGGGGTCCAGGGGGCAGGGCTCACCCAGTCAATCAGTCCAGTCAGCAATTGACTAGTCAACTATCGACTGGTCAAACCTAGGTAGTGGGGCCCAGGTGTCATTCACATAGATTTAGTATTTTCTGTTAAAAAGATAATTAGAGGTGGGTCTACGTGTCAATGACTAGTAACTTAACTGATTTTTGTTAAAAGCTAATTAAATTAATAAGAGGGGTGGTTATCTGATAACCGTGGGGATTAGGCCTAAGCTAATCCCCACTTAGCAAGGCCGGCTCGTTCTATCAGATGCACAGCCGCACGGATGGGGAAGGGGCTGCTCGCCCGGCGCCATGCCAGGCCTTGGCTGGGAGGCCGCGGCGGCAGCAGCAGTACCAGCTAGCAGTGGCAACAGGCGGCAAAAGCAGCAGCAGGGCGGCGGCGGGGGCGGGGCAGCCGACAGTGGCGGGGCACGTCGTGAAGGCGAGTGGGCGGCGCGGGTGCGGAGCAGAGGACGGGCGCGGACGGATAGGGGCCTCGGCGACAGCGGGCGAGCATGAGGGGAGACGCAGGAAGGCGCAAGCGAGCACGGCCTGTGCGCGGAGGCTGCGTGTCGCGGCTGTAGCGGCGGAGCTGTGAGGGCGCCAGGCGGCTGTGGGAAGCAGAGTGCCGTGAGGCGGCGACTGCAGCCGCAGCAGTAGCGGCAGCAGAAGCTGGGGACCGCGCTGGGGGAGGGTCGCGGCCGATGCGGAGTATGCAGGGACGACGAGCGCACGACATGGTAGCGGGTGCGGTGAGTGCGGCAACAAGCGCAAGCTCCAGCGAGTTCGGCCGCGGCGGTGTACGTCATCTACGACGATGGAACGAAGGGGGAAAAGGCGGGAATCGGAGGAGGGCCTCACAGCGGAGCTCGTGGACACGTTCGGAGAGGTCGGGCCGGTTCGGTGGTGGAGGACCCGACGGCGACGACTGGCGGCAGAGGTTGAAGAAGGCGGTCAATTCGGTCGAGGTGGGTGCTCCAAGCTCGAGTTGATCCACGTAGGGGAAGCAGGGGAGGCAGGTGGAGCTCCTGGCGCAAGCTCGGATGGAGGGGATGATGGTGGCTGCGGAGACGATTAGGCGACAACTACTGCAGCAGCTTGGACGCAGTGAATTGGGAGGGGGATGGACGAGGGGAAGAACAAAGGCTAGGGTTTGACCTGGGGGTCGGGCACGTGCTTATCTACGACGGGAGGTGCCGACAGATGGCTACCACGAGACCGGGGCACCATGGATGGCCGCCACAAGACCGGGGCGCCATGGATGGCCGCCACGATCCCCTGCCTGTCTTCTGTAGCAAGAGGAGGGGGACAAGTGGGGGATGTGGGCTGGGCCTTTCATTTTGCTATATGGGCCATAGTGCTCAGTAGATTAGGTCCTTCCCTTTTTTTACTTTCTTTACGGTTTTCTTTACTCCACCTATTTTCTATTTTTAATAGCTGCTAAAAGAATTGTGGTAGTTATGATAAACTGATACATAAATAAGGTGTAATATTAGGAGCTAGCACACAAAGTTTGGAGTTAAATAAAAATTGTTTATTCTGAAAAGGCTATTTTATTCGCCGCTGGACCACTTATCAATTTCCTAGGAATTATTTGGTGAGCCAAATGATGTTCGTTACAACATGACAATGATCATGGGGAATTATAGAATAATTTGAACTTCCGAATTTTTGGATTTACTTTAAATGAAAAATAAAAGCAGATTACACTTTTGCTACCTAGTGCTTCACTAGCCTAGGTGTATGATAGTGGGGTCCACGGGGCAAGGCCGACCCAGTCAATCAGTCCAGTCAGTAGTTGACTAGTCAACTGTCGACTGGTCAAACCTGGGTTGTGGGGCCCAGGTGTCATTCACATAGATTTAGTTTTTTCTTTTAAAAAGATAATTAGAGGTGGGGTCTATGTGTCAATGACTAGTAACTTAACTGATTTTTGTTAAAAGCTAATTAAATTAATAAGAGGGGTGGTTATCTGATAACCGTGGGGATTAGGCCTAAGCTAATCCCCACTTAGCAAGGCCGGCTCGTTCTATCAGATGCACAGCCGCACGGAGGGGGAAGGGGCTGCTCGCTCGGCGCCATGGCAGGCCTTGGCCGGGAGGCCGCGGCGGCAGCAGCAGTACCAGCTAGCAGCGGCAGCAGGCTGCAAAAGCAGCAGCAGGGCGGCGGCGGAGGCGGGGCAGCCGACAGTGGTGGGGCATGACGTGAAGGCGAGTTGGCGGCACGGGCCCGTGGCAGAGGACGGGCGCGGGAGGACAGGGGCCTCGGCGACAGCGGGCGAGCACGAGGGGAGATGCAGGCAGGCGCAAGTGAGCGCGACCTATGCACGGAGGCTGCGGGTCGCGGCTGTAGGTGTGGCGCGGAGGGGCGGAGATGCGCGGGCGCCAGGCGGCCGTGGGAAGCAGAGTGCCGCGAGGCGGCGACTGCAGCTACAACAGTAGCGGCAGTAGAAGCAGGGGACCGCGCTGGGGGAGGGTCGCGGCCGCTGCGAAGTATGCAGGGACGGCGAGCGCGCGACATGGTAGCGGGTGCAGTGAGCGCGGCCACGTGCGCAAGCTCCAGCGAGTTCGGCCGCGGCGGTGTACGGCATCTACGACGATGGAACGAAGGGGGAAAAGGCGGAAATCGGAGGAGGGCCTCACAGCGGAGCTCATGGATGCGTTCGGGGAGGCCGAGGCGGTTTGGTGGTGGAGGACCCAATGACGATGACCGGTGGCAGAGGTTGAAGAAGGCGGTCGATTCGGTCGAGGTCGGTGCTCCAAGCTTGAGTTGATCCGCGTAGGGGAAGCAGGGGAGGCAGGTGGAGCTCCTGGCGCAAGCTCGAACGGAGGGTTCGACGGTGGCCGTGGAGACGATGAGGCGGCAACGACGGGAGCAACTTAGACACAGTGAATCGGGAGGGGGAATGGACGAGGGGAAGAACAGAGGCTAGGGTTTGACCTGGGGGTCGGGCGCGTGCTTATCTACGACGGGAGGTGCCGGCGGATGGCCGCCATGAGACCGAGGCGCCATGGATGTCCGCCACGATCCCCTGCCCGTCTTTTGTAGCAAGAGGAGGGGGACAAGTGGGGGATGTGAGCTGGGCCTTTCATTTTGCTATATGGGCCATAGTGCTCAGTAGATTAGGTCCTTCCTTTTTTTTACTTTCTTTACTGTTTTCTTTACTCCACCTATTTTCTATTTTTAATAGCTGCTAAAAGAATTGTGGTAGTTATGATAAACTGATACATAAATAAGGTGTAATATTAGGAGCTAGCACACAAAGTTTGGAGTTAAATAAAAATTGTTTATTCTGAAAAGGCTATTTTATTCGCCGCTGGACCACTTATCAATTTCCTAGGAATTATTTGGTGAGCCAAATGATGTTCGCTACAACATGACAATGATCATGGGGAATTATAGTATAATTTGAACTTTTTAGATATATTGTCCGAAGAAATAATAATTTGACTTGTCTTATAAATTTGGAATCGAGGTCGGTTTGGAACAAAGTGATGATTAGCAAAAATTAATTATGATGGCATGGCACCATCAACAGGAGTTTACTGTAGCAAGACACCCGGGGTGTTACAAATCTCCTCCACTACAAGAAATCTCGTCCCGAGATTTTAAGGGGGTGTGTAAGGGGAAAAGTTCTGGTTAAGAAATCCTAATGGATCTTCTTGATCTTGGTTGCTCTCATCGAAGAGGTTGATCCATAACGTTGATGTGTTCAATTCGCTGCATCAGGGCATTATGATGAAGTCCTCATCCTTTCTTCAGAAACTTCATCATACTTACGAATAGGGTATAAGGGGAAAACTATAAGGACGAATATATGAAAGGACTGGCATCCGGTAATTATCTCAAGGAAGGAGATTTTAGAAGAACCAGGAAACAAATCGAGAGTGTTATAAGGAGGTTCATTAAGTTTCAACCAGGTAAGCATCAAGCTGATGCCTATAACAGGCGATGTAGGGGTTCAGAGCAATGAGGAATAATGTTGCCTCTGATACCGGAATGAATCATGGTGAGGAATTAGCTCATGATTTACATACGAAGTCAAGTGCAAAGGAGTATTTCGAAATCAAGGTTGTACAGGAGAGTCAGGTTTCGATCCTATGGAACTGTGGGTTATGGGCCCACCTTGGGTGTTCAGAGTAGGAAGAGCAGCGACATCTTGCATGGATATAATAGCAAGGCATGTCATAGGATAGCATGTCAGTTATGCTGGCATCAATGTTGGTACCAAGGGCGAGGGACGAAGAGAACCATTTTCCTGCTCGTTGGAACGAGGCAGACCATTAGGCAAAGTTCTCGTCCATCGGTGGTTATCGAAAGGTCATCAACAATAGTAACAGAGTCTTACTGGCAGAATTGTACACCGAAGTGTTTGCATAAGCAGGAAAATATTATTGCTTAGTTCATATAGATCACAAGGAAGGTTAAACAAAACAATGGAAATGAAAAATGTGAGTATCAGATTAAACAGAACAATGGAAAGGAAAATATGTTTAAACACATATTTCAGGGGTGTATCCTTCTCAAGGACAAGTAGAGGATGATATCCATGACAGTATAGTAGGTAGATTATCATTTAGGTAAAGGGAGAGGAAATTCATGACGTTACCCATACAATAGTGTTTGGATAAGTCATCAAGAAACATTTATCATTGGCCTCCAATGTTCTTGATGATGTTCGGAGTACCACAGTCATGCTTCGGGATATCATTGACATGGTCACCAAGTAAATGTCAGACCTTGGGAACACAAAGGATTCATCGAGAATTTCTAGAACATCTCATGCAATTTTATCAGGAATAGATGAGGATGTGGCCGATGGGTTCATCAGTAATCCGTCGACATGTCAAAAAGGACATATTTCCAAAATTATATGAACAAGTTTTTGTTGGGGGGAAGGCAAGAATGTTGTCGATGATAGCACCAATCATCGAGGGGCAAGGATGGTATTTCTCATCAGGAGTTCGATTGATATCCTGGAAGAGCTCCAAATGTTGATGATGATCACGACACATTTGTCGAGCGATTTCATGAAGATATAATCGATCTGCGATGACATCAAGTCAAAGCAATGATGAAGCAAAGGGTTATTGGAACCACGGCAGAAACTCGAAACAAAGCTTGCTGTTCAAGGAGAAATGATATGACAAGGAAGATCGACGTAAGCTTAGCTCGTCGTCGAAAGTTGTGCTCCGGGAAGAAGGACCAGGTAGCACAGTTAAAATTTAGCACGATAATGATATATCCGTTGAGGCTAGGAATGACTTAAAGGATTATTAAACTCGTAAGTAACATAAATTACTTAGAGTTATTCAATCAGAGTGCGGAATCGATTCACCTATCGGTGTTCTCGGGTGACTAATAACTCAAAACCCGGGTGAAACCTGAAATCGATGAGAAGAAATACTAGAAGAAGACTCATAGGAAGCAACACAGTTCTTTGATATTCTCGAGATACCAAAGGGTAATACTCGACGGAAGATCAAAATAGGGGTTACTGAGATGTATTGATTTGCGAAAGACGTGCTTTAAATTGTTCGAGAAATGGAATGAAAGGGGAACAATCATGGTCAGAACCACGGTTGCAAAGGACCAAACATAGATACCATATGAACTTATAACAAGGGGATTATTATTATCACAAGAAGTTTCCATGATAAGTTCCACATCGGGTCCATGGGCATGAACACAAAGTTTAAGGTCGACTGCCACTTCTTCAATGCATAACCTTCCATTCACTTCTCGCTTTCGATGAAGTTGTAGTGTAGAAATTATATATGGCAAAACACCAGAAGAGTATGAGTCGTGAAAACTCTCGGGTTCACACGAGGGAAGGCATAGGTTCAACCCATACGGGCATCTTAGGAACATATACCACAAACTTAAAGAGTAAATAACACATGCTCGAAGGTAGAGCATGATTGACAAAGGAGAGGATACAATTTACCAAAGGCATTATGTATCCGGGAAGAACCCACAAGGTGATTAAATATGAGAGGAACTGTCGGGTAATAATCCAACAAAGGATCTAGCGGACCATAAAAGAATCGGACGTGAGTACCAATGTTCAACCAGAAGAAGTAATGCAAAGGCATCAGAATATAGAAATATCTGGATAATTACCAAAGCTTAAATAGAAAGGAACTAAGATTTCAAAATCGAGGGGTCAGAAGTAGAGGCTCTGATCAAAAATACAAGTAAGTTGAATAGACGTAGATCGACAATCAATCAATGTTTAATTTTCCAAGAACCAACTCAAGTCCAGAGTGACGTCTGAGCCAAAAACATAATTTCTAGGGAACAATCGATGATTGCGCGCATTTGCTCACATGTCGAAATAATAGGAACAAAATGACGGTGTCAAAGGATACTAATGAATATTGCTAGACATATGTGAAGCATCCATAATGCAAGCAGACAAGTATTTGCAGAGCAATAGTTTGAAGAGGATTCTCGGAAGATCGAATAGTATTCCAGAGAATCTTATGAAGCATAAGAACAACTGGGGATGAATGGTTACTCGATAAGTGCGAGGAATTATCCGTAGGGCATTCATGTGGTAAAGAACTGCAAGGCAGTAAACTCAAAGGATTCTCAATGCAACGGAGAGTACTAGGGGTATCTTGTAACAACAGGAGCAACGGGGGATGAAGGTACAAGCGGCAAGGATGTTCTTCACGGGGATTACCGGTGGTCACAAACTGCAAGGCAGTGGACACAAGGTCTCGGGAAAACATCAAAAAAGTATCTTCAGAATCTTCTGGTGAAGTAAGCAATCATCGGTAATGTCGGGGCTCTCTGGGAGGAAATACTTACGAGAATCTAATGTGAGTTTGCAAAATCATTTAACCCGAATAGAAGAGAGATCAGAGTCCCAGAGTATAGATGAGGAGTAAAAGATCCTAACACCACCCAATGGCGACGTGGGCCCACAAGACACACATCCATGTTAGTAAAAGTTTTTCAAGGACTAGACTCAACTTTGGCCAAGGAGTTGGAAAGGGGGCTACCTACAGGTAGTCGGCTCTAATACCAACTTGTGACGCCCCCGATTCAATCGTACACTAATCATACATGCAAATGTGTACGATCAAGATCTGGTACTCACAGGAAGATATCACAGCACAACTCTAGACACAAATTAAATAAATACAAGCTTTATATTACAAGCTAGGGGCCTCAAGGGCTCGAATACATAAGCTCGAATACAAATGAGTTAGCGGAAGCAACAATATCTGAGTACAAACATGAGTTAAACAAGTTTGCCTTAAGAAGGCTAGCACAAAAGCAACATCGATCAAAAAGGCAATGCCTCCTGCTTGGGAGCCTCCTAACAACTCCTGGTTGTCGGTGTCCGTCACGTCATAGTAGGCACCCTCAGGTTAGTAGTAGTCATCGGCGGTGGCAGCGGTCTCAGGGGCTCCGTCATCTGGTTGCATCAAACTGATATGAGGGAAAAAGAAAGCAAAGCAAACGTGAGTAGTCATACAAAGTACTCAGCAAGCAAGGATCTACACTACATATGCAACATTATCAAAGGAAGGTTGTATATGTGGACTGGGCTGCAGAAATGCCAGAATAGAGGGGAGAGCCTAGTCCTATCGAAGACTAGCTTCTTCAGTGGTCTTGCAGCATTAGAAGAGTGCAAAATAGCATAAAGTAAAGTAGTAATAGTGTCATAATCCTCGCCCAGAGATCCTTCCTTGACTCCCTGCGAGAAAGCAATCCCAGAGCCATATTATCCATTTCTCATCTCAAGTATCCAATTCTAGTTGTATCGATCGGGATACAACTCCGAGGGTCCGTTACCGTAGGACACACTATTGATAGATGTTTTCTTCCCTGCAGGGGTGCACCAACTTACCCACCACGCTTGCTTAACTCCGGCCGGACACATTTTACTGTGTTATGCCCGGCCTCGGCCAAACGACGCGCCGCAACCGGACCTAGGCCTAATAGAAAGGTCAGCACGCCGGACTAAACATATGCCCCCAGGGGTCTTGGGCCATCGCCTCGGGAACTCCTGCACATTGCGTGGGCGGCCGGTGAGCACACCTAGCCCCCCTTATACAAGGCGAGGCGTTCCAGTCCAACCCGGCGCGCGCCGCTCAGTCGCATGATGTCTATTAAGCTTCGGCTGATGCATACGACGCAGAACGCCCATACTATGCCCACATGATGGTTAGTGCTATCAGGCTAGAGGCCCCTTGGATCAAATATCCAAATCGTAGTGGATTAGGAGCACGCGGTTACGAGCAGAGACCCACGATCTATGTGACCCCGTTGCCCCGTCTCGAGGACTTGCGGCAAGGGCTAAGAATACCCGACCATGCCTTGTAATTATCTCGTGGGCACCTTCCAGGTCAACCTGACTCCACATCACTCGCAATTAAGCTCGCGCGGGTACCCCTCAGGGCCGACTCGTCTTTAGTAACATTGTTCAGTGTAAAGTCATAGTAACCATAGTAACCGTGTGTCTAACACCAAGGGGAACCCTGAGGAATCACCCTCGATGGAATGCCACCTGATGTTATCGTCAAGGTGAACGAAGGAGGAATCACCCTCGAGCCCCACTCTTGTGGAGTTGCACGACAACGTCGTTATCGGGAGCGGAGAAGGAGGAATCACCATCGATGACCATAACCGAACTAACCTAAGAGGTTAACATCAGAAGTGCTGATGAGGTATCACCCTCGACACTCAATAGTAACCCAGTAGTGTCGAGCAACTAAGGGGAAAGTGATGTGCGGTGCCGGGGCCTGGTCTTCGATCCCGTTGATCGGGTCTTCTGGTAATCCAGCGGGGCAGTCGGGGCAAAGTGGGGGTCTCTGATGGGTCTCTACCCAGCCTACACTAAATAGTTTAGGATAGGTAGGTAGGTAACAACAACAAGTTACAATAAACAGGCTATGCAGCAGAAATAGGATTACAATAGTAGCAGCAGATTCTAATGCAAGCATAAGAGAGATAGAGTAGGCGATATCGGTATGCTCAAAAGGGGGGGTGCTTTCCTGGAAGCTCTATAGACAGGTACAGATCCTCGACGGTGAAGTAGTCGATCACTGGTTCAACCGCGGTGTCGGGGTCTATCGGAAAGGAGTAACGGAGGGGAAACACAATAAACAACAGAGCAATCAAAGCATCACAAGCATAACATGGCAATAAGTGGTGCTAGGGCGACCTAACGCAGTACTACGCGTTGGAGACGAAGAGGGAAAACATCCAGAGGGGTTTTCCCGGCGTTTGGTATTTTCTGGACAGACGAATGAGAGGAGATGGTTCCATGTTCAGCATGCTAGGTGCATGTGACAGATGAACAGACCGTGTATTCGGATTCGTTGGATTTTGCTGATCAACTTTCATATATTAAACCTTTTCATCAAACTTACGGTTTATTTCAAAGTTTTATTGAATTTCCGAATTTCTGGATTTACTTTAAATGAAAAATAAAAGCAGATTACACTTTTGCTACCTAGTGCTTTACTAGCCTAGGTGTATGAAAGTGAGGTCCAAGGGGCAGGGCCGACCCAGTCAATCAGTCCAGTCAGCAGTTGACTAGTCAACTGTCGACTGGTCAAACCTGGGTAGTGGGGCCCAGGTGTCATTCACATAGATTTAGTTTTTTTTCTTTTAAAAAGATAATTAGAGGTGGGGTCTATGTGTCAATGACTAGTAACTTAACTGATTTTTGTTAAAAGCTAATTAAATTAATTAGAGGGGTGGTTATCTGATAACCGTGGGGATTAGGCCTAAGCTAATCCCCACTTAGCAAGGCCGGCTCATTCTATCCGATGCACAGCCGCACGGAGGGGGAAGGGGCTGCTCGCTCGGCGCCATGGCAGGCCTTGGCTGGGAGGCCGCGGCGGCAGCAGCAGTACCAGCTAGCAGCGGCAGCAGGGCGGCGACGGAGGCGGGGCAGCCGACAGTGGCGGGGCATGACGCGAAGGCGAGTTGGCGGCGCGGGCCTGGAGCAGAGGATGGGCGCGGGAGGACAGGGGCCTCGGCGACAGCGGGCGAGCACAAGGGGAGATGCGGGGCAGGTGCAAGCGAGCGCGACCTGTGCACGGAGGTTGCGGGTCGCGGCTGTAGGTGCGGCGCGGAGGGGCGGAGATGCGCGGGCGCCAGGCGGCTGTGGGAAGCAGAGTGTCGCGAGGCGGCGACTGCAGCTGCAGCAGTAGCGGCAGCAGAAGCAGGGGACCACGCTGGGGGAGGGTCACGGCCGGTGCGGAGTATGCAGGGACGGCGAGCACGCGACATGGTAGCGGGTGCAGTGAGTGCGGCTACATGCGCAAGCTCCAACGAGTTCGGCCGCGGCGGTGTACGACATCTACGACGATGGAACGAAGGGGGAAAAGGCAGAAATCGGAGGAGGGCCTCACAGCGGAGCTCATGGATGCGTTCGGGGAGGTCGGGGCGGTTCGGTGGTGGAGGACCCAACGACGATGACCGGTGGCAGAGGTTGAAGAAGGCGGTCGATTCGGTCGAGGTGGGTGCTCCAAGCTTGAGTTGATCCGCGTAGGGGAAGTAGGGGAGGCAGGTGGAGCTCCTGGCGCAAGCTCGGACGGAGGGGACGATAGTGGCCGCGGAGACGATGAGGCGGCAACGACGGCAGCAACTTAGACGCAGTGAATCGGGAGGGGGAATGGATGAGGGGAAGAACAGAGGCTAGGGTTTGACCTGGGGGTCGGGCGCGTGCTTATCTACGACGGGAGGTGCCGGCGGATGGCCGCCATGAGACCGAGGCGCCATGGATGTCCGCCACGATCCCCTGCCTGTCTTTTGTAGCAAGAGGAGGGGGACAAGTGGGGGATGTGAGCTGGGCCTTTCATTTTGCTATATGGGCCATAGTGCTCAGTAGATTAGGTCCTCCCTTTTTTTACTTTCTTTACTATTTTCTTTACTCCACCTATTTTCTATTTTTAATAGCTGCTAAAAGAATTGTGGTAGTTATGATAAATTGATACATAAATAAGGTGTAATATTAGGAGCTAGCACACAAAGTTTGGAGTTAAATAAAAATTGTTTATTTTGAAAAGGCTATTTTATTTGCCGCTGGACCACTTATCAATTTCCTAGGAATTGTTTGGTGAGCCAAATGATGTTCGTTACAACATGAAAATGATCATGGGGAATTATAGAATAATTTGAACATTTTAGATTTATTGTTTGAAGAGATATAATTTGACTTGTCTTATAAATTTGAAATTGAGGTCGCTTTGGAATAGAGTGATGATTAGCAAAAATTAATTATGATGGCATGGCACCATCAATAGGAGTTTACTATAGCACGACACCCGGGGTGTTACAAGTCGTCTCAGTTGAGTGGATTACAAGTGCCCCCCTTGGCATCACCAGTTGACCACTTATTGTTTTGTAGATGATTCCTGCTATTTTTGAAGGCGAACTGTGTGGGAGCGGTAGAGGTTCCAAACCTGCTCGAATCATATTGTCAAGCTTCTGGGCCGAGAATTAACAATAGTAAGTCATCTATTTATTTCAGTAAGAGGTTGCCAGCTAATGTCAAGAATGAGGTAAAAAGGGTGATGAATGTGCAGAACGAGACATTGAATGAGAAGTACCTTGGGATGCCATCTAATATTGGGGCTTCAAAACAGGTGCATAAGTATCTCAAGGTAGATTATGGGCCAAAGTGAAAGGAAGGGTCGAGAAATCTCGACAGCGGGAAAAGAAATTTTAATCAAATCTATTGCCCAGGCAGTCCCGGTGTATTCCACGTCATGTTTCAAATTGCCAAGAGGCTTATGTGGACACTTGAACAAGCTCATTCAGAAGTTTTTCTGGGGCAGCATGTGACGGTGTCCTGGATTAGTGTGTGTGTGTGTGTGGGGGAGGGGTGCACACCACGTTGGCATGCCGATTATGGGCCGGGCCGATGACTCGTCCATAAGTGAAGAATGGGCCACACATGCCATGGCCCTCGGTGTAATCAGGATGGAATCCTCCGAAGACTTGGCATACACTTCAAGGCGCAATTGAATGATCGTCATGTTTATCCTTAGATTTTAACCGGCCATGTGTAAACCCTAGATAGCCTCAGTGCCTATATATGCCGAGGGGTTTAGTCTGTAGAGTCACACATTCAAGGCTTAGAGGTTAGAACTCATTCATATGCTCTCGAGGTAGATCATATGTACTTTGTACCCCATCCACAATCAATACAATACAAGCATGACATACGATTTTAACTCTTAGAGAGGACCCAAACCTAGGTAAAATTGTGCCCACTTTACTTCTTGTTCATCATCGTGCCAAGATCACCAGCTCAGGACCCCCTACTCAAGATTTGTCGGTTTAGCACCAACATTGGTGGCCCATGCAAGTCCCGCTATGTGATCACAAGGGTTCGATGGCCCGTCTTAGGATCAAAGATGACAACGGCTGTGGGAGTACCTTTCTCGTTGGCTAGCTCTTCGCTTTCGGCAGCATTGTGCTACATGCAGATTCGACCGGTCATCTTGGCTAGGCCGAGAACTTCTCCCCAGGACAAACCATCAGGTTTGCAAACATGGAGTATGTCATGGACTTTCGTGGCGAGCTTTCTTTTTTTTGGGGGGGGGGAGTTGGGTGTCAGACCAACCCGAAGTTCCCATAAGTGTCATTGTCCCGACGCCGGATTCAAACTCGGAACAATACCATGGAGCGATTGGTACTTCGGATCTAGCCTCGAGCTCGGATCCTGACGTCGAACTGTTGGATCAAGCGTCAAGCCCGACCAGCAAAAATCCTGAGGCTATATCAGGTGGCACCTCGGGTAAACTACAAGTCATCCCCATTTACTGTCAAGAGATGGACGTGGCTGACCTGACCCTCATGAACGAGATATTTGATCGGATTCATAACCTTGGAATCACAGACGATCGGACTTTGGTCTATGATTCAGGAATTTGCAGGTGTTCTTACAAAACCTACTACACCACCCCCAAAGAGATTTTGTGGCCATGTCATTCCCCCCTCAAATGATGCTAAAGTGATAAAACAAACATCTTGCACACTACCTCATCACTAAAGTATGCTCTTATGGATATTATCAAGCAATTGTTATGGCTTGAGTAATTCAGCCTAGCTCAAGCCCATACTCCTCACTAGCTATACTAGAAGGAAAAATGATGGGACTTGGAGGTTGTACGGATTACAGAAAACTCAGTGCTAAGACTATTAAAAAAATCATATCCCTATTATTAAGGACCTCCTAGATAAATTGCATGGAGCAATACTCTTTTCCAAAATTAATTTGAGGAGTGGCTACCGTCAAATCATAATGAAGTCTAAAGATATTGAAAGACTACCTTTTCAACACATCTTGGACATTATGAGTACTTGGTTATGGCATTTGGTCTCAATAATGCCCCAACAACCTTTCAATCTCTCATGAGCTTAGACTTGGAGCCATTTTTAAGAGAAAATGTGTTAGTATTTTTTGATGATATTCTAGTTTACAAGCAAGTGTCTAATACACACAGAGCTAACCAACTATTTACAAAACTCCCTAAGTGCACCCTTTTCCAGAAAAAAAGTGGAGTATTTGGGACATATAATACAAGGAGGTGGAGTTGCTACTGACCCTATTAAAATGCAAGTTGTGGTTGATTGTCTGTTCCGAAAAATGTCACTCAGCTAAGAGAATTTCTGGGGTTAACTAGCTATTACAGAAGATTCATACAACATGTGGCATAACTTGCAGACCCTTATTTGACTCTTTAAAAAAGGACTCCTTTCTATGGTGTGATACATGACAGGCAACATTTACCACACTTAAGAGCAAGCACACCTCACTCGTGTTCTAGCTCTCGCAAACTTTCACAAGCCCTCTATATCGGAAGAAGAAGCAACTGGGTATGGCATATGAGTGGTCCTAATGCAAGAGAGAAAGCCAATTGCCTACATGAGAAAGAGCATTAGACCTAAATCATAGTGATTTAGCACTAATGACAAACATGCATTAGAAATTATAGAAGCATTAAAAATGTGGAAACACTATTTTGTAGCCTCTTCCCTCATAATCAGAACTGATCAAGAGAGTTTGAAATACATGCAGAGCAAAAGCTCACTGGGGCATCCAACATAAATTACTTGTAAAACTGTTGGAATACAACTATAATGTTGAATACAGTAGATGAAGGGAAAATAGAGCAGTAGATGCTCTATCAAGGGTTAAACACATAGTGAACAATTTGATTGCTAGTACTATTCTTCCTCTATCGATCGTTGATGTAGTAAAGTCTTATCAAAATGACCAGAAATGCACTAACTCTGAATTGGCAGTTAAGTCGGATAACAAACCCATTTCACATCTTAAAATGGCATTCTCAGAAACAAAAGCAAAATTTTGGTTGACGACACTACGGATCTTAGCCAAGAACTGGTACACTTTTTTTATGAATGAACTAGGGGGACACTCTGGTAAAAATGCAACTTACCAGAGATTACACCTGTTGTTCCATTGGGCAGGGCAGAAACAGGATGTAACATGTCCAAGCTTCTCATCTATGCCAATTAATAAAGGGCCATTTGCATTTCTGTCCCTAACTCAAACCACCTAATCAGATATACCCCTAATTCCAAAGCCTGCTCAAAAATGCCCCTCCGCCTTCATGTGCCCTTATAGAAATGCCCCTCTGAGCCGTTTCCTTCCAGTCAAGGCTGTTTGACCGCTAACGTGCCATTTCTTTGACGTTTTGCCCCTCCTTCCTTACATCTGGGCCCAACTAACCGGTTCACTCTCTCTCCCCTCTTTCTTCTTCCTCGCGACGACATGGGCATTTTTGAGCAAGAACTAGATCAGGCGTTTCCGCGATCGAAGAGAGAGGGGCAGGTCAGGCACGGCGCGATGAGCGATGGGTACGCCGGGCACGGCGGGCATGTCTTCTATGATCTCGTCGGTGGCTGCCCATGTAAGTTTCAGTGTCGATTTGGGCGATATTGCGGAATTAGGGTTCATCAATTTGGGTTGCCCTTTGCTGATAGGTTGATGGTGTCGGGATAGTTCAGTTTCAATCGGAGTTTTACATCCCCGATCTGACATTCTATGGCCTTGAGGTTCGGTCGTCGCGGCGGTGCCCTGGCCACGGGCTTATTCCTGCTCGTCGCGTCGCCTGGGGAGGAGCAAGCTCCGACAGAAGGTTTCTCGACTGCCCTCTTGATGTAAGTGTTTTTGCTTTTGTAAGCTTGACTAGATTCTCCTCTTTCTCCTCTTTCTAATTTGATCATTGATTTTGCAGCTTCCTAATGAATGTGACTGGGTTGTCTGGATTGACCCGCCATCGACTGAACGTGTTGGTCGTGCATTTGAGGAGCTTCATGCAGGATTGGAGAAGAGCTGGCTAAAAGCTCATTATTTAGAGAGGAGGGTGATGTATCTAACCGAGAAGAACAAGAAACTAAAGTTGAAGATGAAGAAGAGGAACAAGGTTATGCAAGGGTGTGGATTTATCATAGTTCTTGGTATTAGCATGTTGGCCACATTTGTTTCTGGGTGGTCTAATAATCCATACTAAATGGATTTCTGTTTGTAGTGTATGCTTTGATGGAGCTTAGTTTGGGAATGTATTATCCCAGAACAATGTTGTCGTTTGGGAATGATGTGATATTTCTATTTGGAAATGACTGAAGAATCTTGCTTGGCATTTTGAAAGTAGCAGCTCAAATGAAACTAGCAGCTGACCAAATGATCTATTGTGTTAAAAGTAGCAGCTCACAAAATATTTAAAAGTAGCAGCTCACAAGATAGCATCTCACAAATAGCATAAGTTCATAATAGCATTGCACATTCAAGATAGCATCTCACAAGTTCGGCATTACATAAGTTCATAATTTCAGCATCATACTTAAGATAACAGCTAACAAGTTCACAAATAGTTCTTAAACAACAAAAACAACACACTTAACATAGCAGCTAACAAGTTCACATATCTTTCATCTTCTTGCTCCTGGTGTTGCAAGCAGGGTTAATTAAGAGCCTTGAACTCCTCCTTGCGGTGACAGTTTTGCTCACTTCTTTGCTTAGCTGGTTGCTTCCATTTACAGATCCTACTGTAGGATCTGGTGCATACTTGAGCCTCTTCTTGGCTGGTGACATCCCTATATCAGCTGCCTTTTTGTAGTTATTTCTTGGGCTACAATTGAAATGAGAACATTAAATGAAGCAAAAAAGGAAATGAGAACATTAAATGATGCAAAATTGAAATGAGAACATCTGTAGCAATTGCACCTTACAACTGATGACACTGTTGGTGCATTTGTAGCAATGGCAGCATCAGGTTCAACCTCTTTAGCATTTTCAGCATCAGTTTCCACCTCTGTAGCATTTTCAGCATCAGTTTCCACCTCTGTAGCATTTTCAGCATCAGTTTTAGCATCTAAAGGTTCATCCGTTGCATTTTCATCCCCCAGTGCTCTTCTTCCCCAAAAGCTGGGTCAATGGATTCCTTGTAGTGAGTGGCACGATGGCCAAGCCTTCCACACCTGCCAAATTTCTTTCTCCTTCATCCAAGTCCTTTTCCCTTAGGTTTTGCCCTAATTCTAGTCTTCCTAGGTCTACCACGGGCCCTGTTTTGCAATGGAGCAGACAATTTAAACCCAGGGTCCACCACATCCCACTGTTGTTTGCCATCCATTGCAGGCAAATTTTCAGCATAAGTAGCATTGAACCTAGCAACAGAAAAGTACTCCTGTACATACTGATCAATCTCACTTACTAGGCCTCTCACTGAAGTAATAAAATACAAAGCATGTATGCAAGGCTGTCTAGTTAACTGCCACTTTCTACAACTGCAATTCCTAGTTTCCAAATTTACTGGATATCTCCGCTCTCTCTTTTCCTTGTCAAATGCTGTGATCTATGCCTCATATGTGCTTCTTTTCACTATCTCCATATCAAGGTCCTTAGATTTTGCATGAAGCATTTTCATGACTTTGGGGATTATGATGTGGCCAATGAATGTAGCAGCTGCAATGTGCTGTCTGAGATCAAACTTTTCCATTATAAATTGTCTTATTTTGTCTAGCAAGTCCACAATGTGTACACCCTTCCATTTTCTAATCTTTGAATTGAAGGACTCAGCTAGATTGTTATTAACAAAATCTATTTTGCACACTTCATTGAACAATGACCTTGCCCATAGCTTGGTGTGATGCTCCTCCAAGTACTCTTTCACACCAGCCTTACTGTGCAACTGCCTAAGATGGTAGTTGTGTTTCTTTATGCTGTATGTCAATGAGCAGGGCCATAAATTTTCATCAAAGAATTTTCCTCTAAACTTTTTTGTGAAATTTGCAGCCAAAGGCCTCATGCATTCTCTGTGCTCCACACCTGGTAGCACAGCTTCCACTGCAGTCTCCAGGCCTTTGCATGCATCAGTGTGGATAACAAGACCTAGTGGGTGTCTTATAATGTAACGCCCCAAGACCGGAGCTTCAGATGCCTACCAGGGTTTCCGAGATTCGTTGTGTGATGTTGTTTGGTTCATGCATTCATCTCTGCATCATGTGCATTGCATCACGTCATCATGCCATCATGCCATTTAATTTTTAAAACTCAACTAAATAAATTGCATAGATCTTTTGATCTATTTAAACCGAGGGAACTCACATGGTGACTTCTCTTTATAACATATCCTCCAATATTAGGGAGCTATATTTAAATATTTCTTTATTTCGGAAATCACCATAACCCACTTGCAAAATATCCCAGTGCCTTTATTATCTTAATTCTTGGTCTCCAACTCTGCCCATAAATTCTTTTGTCATTTTCCGGAGCTCCACCAAAAATCCAAACATTTTTGGACCTTCCTTTTATCAAGTCCTAGTTCAAACCCATTTGAATTTAATTCAAACGAGTTTGAATTTAAATCTTGCATTCATGCCTCTTTCTATTTTTCTTGGAACGAGCATATTTTTGCGAGTCCAGGAAAATAATCCCCTTGCCCAAAATTCTATTTCTACCTTCCTTTCTTCTCCTTTTCTTCCCTGATTTATTTTCTATTTTCAGAAAATAAAAGAGAGGGAGAAGAAGCCCTGCAGCTAGGCCAGCCTTCCTAACCTCCTAAACCCAGCCGGCCGGCCTCTAAGGCCCAGCCCACCTAACTCCCTCCTAACCCTAGCCCAGTCCCCTCTCCATCGATCTCCCCTCGTTCCCCTGTGCGCCGTCGCACGCACACCCGTGCCTGCGCCCGACCCCCCCTTTCTCTCCTCGATCCCCTTCTCTCCCTCTTGATTCCCTCCAGCGCTGCATCGCCAGGGAGAGCCTCGGCTCGTCTCCCCCTCCTCTCCTCCTCGCGCGCGACCCCGCCGCCATCTCTCCCTCCTGCTCCCTGCGCCCGATCCCCTCCTCTCGAGCGTGCCTCTCATGGTGCCCGCATCAGCCGGCTTCCTCCCTCGATCCCTCCTCCAGCGCTACCATGCCTCGTTGCCCCTCCGGTCGCTGCGACCAGGAGCGCTGCCGCCCTCCTTCCTCATCTGCACCGAGCCCCGTGGCCACTTCGTCCATGTCGCCCCGCGCCTCCGTCCCGCGAGACCGCCCGCTTCTCCGCCGCCGCGCCCTCGTCCCGTCCCCTCGGCCTCCTCCTCGAGCGCGACCTCTTCACCCTGCGTCCCCACCGGCTCCCATCGCCCCTTTGCAGGAGCAGCCCCATGCCCCGCCTTTGCCTTGTTCGAGCAGGGAGGAGGATGCGCCTCCGCTCGCCCTCATCGACCAGGAACGCCAAGACCATCCCCGGGCAGGACCTCGTGTACATCTACACCGCCAAGACCGGACTGACAAGTACCCCAACGTCGCGTGTACCACTACCGTCGACATGAACATCTACGAAAATGTGTACAACTACCGTCGCCACGTGAACAACGACTTCCACTACGCCGTGTACGACTACTTCCCACGACGACCCGTGAACGTCTACGAGATGTACCACTATCGTCGGCCCGTGAACGACTACTTCCCTCTACGAAACGCGAACCGTCCCGTCTGAACGCTTCGAAGGTATAACCCGAGACGACCGCGATGAGATGCCCTTGCATGTATGAGATGTACGATATGTTTGCACCATGCCCGATTGTCCTTGCGATGCCCCTCTTTTGCCATGCTCCCGTCCCGTGGGAACCCGGAAGTCGGGAGCACCCCACCATCTTGCACGACACGCTCACGCCCATTTCCTTTTGCACCGGTATCTCCGTGAGCTACCGGAACCGATATGTTGCCGTGGCATCATTTTCGGATATGTTGCCGTGGCACCATTTCTGTTTCGCCGCCGTGGCACCCTTTTCATTCCGCCATGGCGACAAATGCCTCGTATCAACATGCTCTTGTTAACGTTTTCATAAATTGCATAAACCTTGCACATGTCATCCGCATCTTGATAACAACATTTAAAATGGTTAATTGTGTTTGCATTAAACTACTAAATGACATATGGGGATTTCCGGAATTGTTGTTTGTTGTTCCGGCCTCATTTAAACTTGCTTAAATTGTTAGTTTAATTATGCTTCACCTCTTGCCATGTTTAACAACATTTAATATTGTTGGGTACATAAACGAGAGAGAACTAAATAATTGATGTGGTGTTTTGTCAATATGCAACCCGTTGCATATTGAGCTCCACTTAACTTGTAGTGTTGTTTGTGCATATTGCCATGCCATGCCTCATCAAACCGGACATGCATCATACTTGTTTGTGCATCATGCCATGATTATGCTTGTGTTTACCATATTGATTGTTTCTTTTCGGTTTGCTTCTCTCGTTAGCTTCGGTTTCATTCCGGAGTTGTGAGGATTCGTTCGACTACGTCCGTTTGTCTTCTTCATGGACTCGTTCTTATTCCTATCGGGATTTCAGGCAAGATGACCCTTACCCTCGATATCACTTCTATCTTTGCTTGCTAGTTGCTTCGTTCTATCGCTATGATGCGCTGCCTATCACTTGTTTACCATGCCTCCCATATTGCCATGTCAGCCTCTAACCTTTCACCCTTCCTAGCAAACCATTGCTTGGCTATGTTACCGCTTTGCTCAGCCCCTCTTATAGCGTTGTTAGTTGCAGGTGAAGTTGAAGATTGCTCCATGATGGACAGGATTATGTTGGGATATCACAATATCTCTTATTTAATTAATGCATCTATATACTTGGTAAAGGGTGGAAGACTCGGCCTTATGCCTGGTGTTTTGTTCCACTCTTGCCGCCCTAGTTTCCGTCATACCGGTGTTATGTTCCCGGATTTTGCGTTCCTTACGCGGTTGGGTGATTTATGGGACCCCCTTGACAGTTCGCTTTGAATAAAACTCCTACAGCAAGGCCCAACCTTGGTTTTACTATTTGCCTACCTAAGCCTTTTTCCCTTGGGTTCTGCAGACTCAAGGGTCATCTTTATTTTACCCCCCGGGGCCAGTGCTCGTCGTGAGTGTTGGTCCAACCTGTCAACCGCCGGTGGCCACCAGGGGCAACTCTGGGCTGGCCTACCGGAAGTTTGGACAATTCGGTGTGCCTTGAGAACGAGATATGTGCAGCTCCTATCGGGATTTGTCGGCACAGCGGGAGGCTTTGCTGGTCTTGTTTTACCATTGTCGAAATGTCTTGTAAACCGGGATTCCGAGTCTGATCGGGTCTTCCTGGGAGAAGGTCTATTCCTTCGTTGATCGCGAGAGCTTATCATGGGCTAAGTTGGGACACCCCTGCAGGGTATAATCTTTCGAAAGCCGTGCCTGCGGTTATAGGCAGATGGGAATTTGTTAATGTCCGGTTGTAGATAACTTGACCCCAGATACGAATTAAAACGCATCAACCGCGTGTGTAGCCGTGATGGTCTCTTCTCAGCGGAGTCCGGGAAGTGAACACGGTTTTTGGGTTATGTTTGACGTAAGTAGGAGTTCAGGATCACTTCTTGATCATTGCTAGTTCACGACCATTCCATTGCTTCTCTTCTCGCTCTTATTTGCGTATGTCAGCCACCATATATGCTTAGTCGCTGCTGCAACCTCACCACTTTACCCCTTCCTTTCCCATAAGCTTAAATAGTCTTGATCTCGCGGGTTTTGAGATTGCTGAGTCCTCGTGACTCACCAGATACTATCACAACAGTTGCAGGTGCCGATGATACCAGTGCAGATGATGCAACCGAGCTCAGATGGGAGCTCAACGAAGATCTTAGTTGTTGCTATGTGTTATTTCTTGTTGATCAGTAGTGGAGCCCAGTCGGGACGATCAGGGATCTAGCAGTTGGGTTATCTTCTTTTCTTTTGGCTTCGTCCGTAGTCAGACTATGTGTGTACTCTGAATGATGTATGATTTATTATATGTTCATTGTGTGAAGTGGCGATTGTAAGCCAACTCTTTATCCCAGTCTTGTTCATTACATGGGATTGTGTGAAGATGACCCTTCTTGCGACAAAACCACAATGCGGTTATGCCTCTAAGTCGTGCTTCGACACGTGGGAGATATAGCCGCATCGTGGGTGTTACAAGTTGGTAATCAGAGCCATCCCCAACTTAGGAGCCCCCTGCTTGATTGTTTGCTGGCGTTGTTGAGTCTAGAACAAAAATGTTTTGAGTCTTAGGATTATATATATCAGAGAGTAGGATTCTTTTTACTCCTCAGTCCCTTTGTCGCTCTGGTGAGGTCTCGTGACGTAGATGTTTTGACTTTCCTCTCCTCAAATTTCACTAAATTTTTTTAGGATCATGCGGGTATCTTGGAATCGTTCCGATGGTTTTGTGACGAGAACATTGTTCTTGGTGCCTCTTGTCTATTATGTGGCTTTGACCCGGGGAGTTGAGCTCCGAGGTGTTGTCGTCATAATTTTATCGTTGCAGTTCTGGAATACCTGAGTTTTGCCGACATCGAAAATCTCTTTTATGCAGTTGTTGGTGAGATAACCTCGATAACCCAGTACTGGGGCGAGCTCGAGAGTATTGCCATAACTCGTATAACGGATGCTTTTCGAAGGTTGAGGTACACGATTTCCGAAGGTTTCTTGGTTATGTGTTGACGGATGGATACAACTTGGATGTAGGAATTGTTAGTTTTGGGTGAGATATATATTGCTTCCCCTGTATCCCCAACACCAGATTGCACAACCAGAAAGTTTCGGGAGTTTTATAGGTGGGAATTCAAGTAGCTCCTAGAATATCTTTTCGACAGATGCATGTTATGAGATTGGGGTTTGACGTCTAGTGGTCCGCCTTTCCACGGTCGTTTTTATAGTGGTCTCGTTGTGTCTTAAAGAACCCTTGGCTATGCTGGTTCGGGGACACTTCGTATGTCATGTGCACTGCCTTGTACATGATGGTGTTGTACACTCGAGCCCGTGTGGGCCCCACCACGAAAACTTCGGACGGAATCTCTATCATATGTTTGTTCCGGCTTATTCTGCAAGCCAACCCTTGGTTTTGTTTCATTTGTGGTATTCGAGTTGCTTCAAAGTCAAATGTTGAATCCATACCTTTCCTAAACGGTGTTCTCATATTTATATGTGAATACTAATCCTTCTTGATCATCGAGGTCGTCATGTTAATTCTTTTCCAACCGGTGCACTTCTCTTCGAGATGATCCCATCATTCTCCCCATCTGCAAGATCATTTCTAAGTTTTCTCAACGGTGTTTGTTTCATCCATTCCAAGTTGCCTTTGTTTTCCCGCCCTCCCACCCTTTCTTTTCTTCAAGGACTCATATATGTTAATCAAGTATCCATTTATTCATGTGAAGCCTCTTCACTCCTTGCAATCAATGTTCTTACCCGGTGATTTTCATGAAGTTGGCCAGGAGTTTCAAGTTCATCATTCTTCATTCTCGTATTCTTCTCCGGTGGATTTACCTCAAGCTTTCGGTGTTGATCATATCCTTATCCTCGTTCAAATGCTATCCCATGCCGGTGCACCTCTTAATCATTCACTTCTCGATATTCCTTCATTCTCGAGTGTTGAATATTTCTCAGAAGGCTCGTCTTTTCATTCAAGATCCGTTCAAGCTATTCGGAGATTATTATCTCATTCAAGTCATTTAATTCTACCGGTGCAATATCTATTTCAATCAATCGTTCAACGGTGTATCTTTTTAGTGGGCCCTAACCCACAGGTCTTTTCCCAGGATCTTACCTGACTCTTCTAATTTTCCTGGAGTTATTCCCAAATTCATTTCAAAGTTTGATGTAAGAATGAATTATCATCAGTTAAATGTCTTTCTTCAAGATCTTTCAAATTCTTTCATCATTGATTCAACCTTTCTATTCTTTATTATGGAGTGTCTCAACAATTCATGGTGGTTCTCGTCATCATTCTCAGCATGTGCAGACCAAAGAAGAGGTTCTCTTAAATCTTGTCCGTTCTCTTGAAGATTCATGGTTCTAGCGTGATGCTATCCTCTCATAATTGCTTTCGATTGTGAGAATTCTTTTCACCCATCCAGAGCAAGTCAGGAGTCTCTTCAGTTTCATTCTCCGGAGCCAATCATCTTAGAATTATTCATTCTCAGCTTTCAACTCTTGTTCTGGAATTCTTCCAGTGCATCATCCAAATATCCTCTAATCAGTTCATAATCTCTTCGTTCTCATGTATCTAAATCCCCTCAAGTATCTTCATTCGTTTTCCAATTCTTCCCGGTGATTTGTGCCTTTGTTACTTTCATTTTCAATTCTTACGGTGGTTTGTTCAAGATTTCACTTCCTTCGTTATTGTATCAATTCATTCGTTGTTTCCAAATCCCACCGGTGGCTCCATCAATACCTTCTTAAGTTTACGCCATATCTCTCTTAATTCTTTCTACGAGAATAAGTAGTATGCCAAATCCATTGCTTGTCATCAATTTAATTTGATGAAGGATAAGCATACAATAAATCTTATTCTTATTTCCTCGAGGTGATTCAATTCTTTTCTTCCGGAGATTGTTCATGATGAAGTAATTCTCGGCTCTAGTGCTTCATCTTTTATTTTCCGGAGTTCCAAGTTTTCTCGGTTATCTCGTCGCGAAGCTCCATCTAAATCATTGCAAGGCTTCACCTTGTGTTTTAAACTTCTCTTTCTTTCTATCATCCTTTTATTACCGGAGTTCTTCATGGAGGCTCTACATGGTGGTTCATCAAGGATTCCTTTCATCCTTCAATTGTTCTTCAAGATTTCTCTCGAAGTTATAATCCGCCAAGCTACACTCTAAAATAAACATGGTGCTCAACACATGTTTTGTTTTGTGGAGTTCAAGTATTCTTCTTCTTGCATTTCAAAGTGCTATTCTTTCTACCTTATCTTTTGAGATGGTGTTATGTCACTCTTGACAATTTCCTTCATGTTTCATGATTCATATGTTGTCAAGAATGAGGTATTTTAAATCCATCAATCTCTTTGTTGGAGTTATCTTGTGTCATATTTCACCTAAAGCCTTCCCTAAGGATTGTTGCTATTTATGGTGCTCATAAATGACCCAAGTTCTTCATTTGTCCTCTCGGTGAAATAAGTTTCTCGTCTCCTTGTTGATATCAATCCAATAATTTGTTTCCGTTGGTGGCAGAAGCTCACCTCATAATTTTGAGTTGTCTTCCATAAGTCCACATCAAGCTTATCCTTTCGTTGTTGGTTTCCAACAACTCTGTTAAATCCTACTTTGCAAGGATGCTTTCCAAGCTCATTTGTGGCAGAAGTTGGCATTTCCTTCTCCATTCTGTTATTCCAATGATCTATCTTCTATTCTTTATTTCGAAGGCATTGTAATGTTGCTTTCTTCACTCATCTTCTCGTATTGAGGATCATGTTCTTTTCGTGCTTATCCATTTAACCGGAGTGTTATGTTCTCTGCTAAGTTCTTTTCATCTTATCAAGTCTTGCATCTCTTTTCTACCGGAGTGTTGTCCAAATTTGTTCTTCCTTGTTCCTTGTTTATCTCATTTCAACCAGAGTGGCTCAATCCCTTCTTGTCCATTGTACTCGTCATTCATAGCTTTGCAACCTCCAAGGTTCAAATGGTGTTCCTTGTTTCTATTTTCTACCGCAGTGCTCTCAATTGTGTTCAACTCCGTTTTGTTCTTTCTCTCAACTTTTCAACTTCTCAAGGTTCTTTGGTTTCACTCTTTTGTCAAAGAAGCAACTTAGTTTTACCTCCTCTCTTCCTCTTCCGTTTCTCTCCGGTGCCATTCTAGATCTCGGGACGAGATCCTCTCGTAGTGGTGGAGTGTTGTAACGCCCCAAGACCGAAGCTTCAGATGCCTTCCAGGGTTTCCGAGATTCGTCGTGTGATTTTGTTTGGTTCGTGCATTCATCTCTGCATCATGTGCATTGCATCACATCATCATGCCATCATGCCATTTAATTTTTAAAACTCAACTAAATAAATTGCATAGATCTTTTGATCTATTTAAACCGAGGGAACTCACATGGTGACTTCTCTTTATAACATATCCTCCAATATTAGGGAGCTATATTTAAATATTTCTTTATTTAGGAAATCACCATAACCCACTTGCAAAATATCCCAATGCCTTTATTATCTTAATTCTTGGTCTCCAACTCTGCCCATAAATTCTTTTGTCATTTTCCGGAGCTCCACCAAAAATCCAAACATTTTTGGACCTTCCTTTTATCAAGTCCTAGTTCAAACCCATTTGAATTTAATTCAAATGAGTTTGAATTTAAATCTTGCATTCATGCCTCTTTCTATTTTTCTTGGAACGAGCATATTTTCGCGAGTCCGGGAAAATAATCCCCTTGCCCAAAATTCTATTTCTACCTTCCTTTCTTCTCCTTTTCTTCCTTGATTTATTTTCTATTTTCAGAAAATAAAAGAGAGGGAGAAGAAGCCCTGCAGCCAGGCCAGCCTTCCTAACCTCCTAAAGCCCAGCCGGCCGGCCTCAAAGGCCCAGCCCACCTAACTCCCTCCTAACCCTAGCCCAGTCCCCTCTCTATCGATCTTCCCTCGTTCCCCTGTGCGCCGTCGCACGCACACCCGCGCCTGCGCCCGACCCCCCTTTCTCTCCTCGATCCCCTTCTCTCCCTCTCGATTCCCTCCAGCGCCGCATCGCCAGGGAGAGCCAGTGCTCGATCCCCTCGCGCCTCGGCTCGTCTCCCCCTCCTCTCCTCCTCGCGCGCGACCCCGCCGCCATCTCTCCCTCCTGCTCCCTGCGCCTGATCCCCTCTTCTCGAGCGCGCCTCTCATGGCACCCGCATCAGCCGGCTTCCTCCCTCGATCCCTCCTCCAGCGCTACCATGCCCCGTCGCCCCTCCGGTCGCTGCGACCAGGAGTGCTGCCGCCCTCCTTCCTCATCTGCACCGAGCCCCGCGGCCACTTCGTCCATGTCGCCCCGCGCCTCCATCCCGCGAGACCGCCTGCTTCTCCACCGCCGCGCCCTCGTCCCGTCCCCTCGGCCTCCTCCTCGAGCGCGACCTCTTCACCTCGCGTCCCCACCGGCTCCCGTCACCCCTTTGCAGGAGCAGCCCCATGCCCCGCCTCTGCCTTGTTCGAGCAGAGAGGAGGATGCGCCTCCGCCCGCCCTCATCGACCAGGAACGCCAAGACCATCCCCGGGCAGGACCTCGTGTACATCTACACCGCCAAGACCGGACCGACAAGTACCCCAACGTCGCGTGTACCACTACCGTCGACATGAACATCTACGAAAACGTGTACAACTACCGTCGCCACGTGAACAACGACTTCCACTACGCCGTGTACGACTACTTCCCACGACGACCCGTGAACGTCTACGAGATGTACCACTACCGTCGGCCCGTGAACGACTACTTCCCTCTACGAAACGTGAACCGTCCTGTCTTAACGCTTCGAAGGTATAACCTGAGACGACCGCGATGAGATGCCCTTGCATGTATGAGATGTACGATATGTTTGCACCGTGCCCGATTGTCCTTGCGATGCCCCTCTTTTGCCATGCCCCCGTCCCGTGGGAACCCGGAAGTCGGGAGCACCCCACCATCTTGCACGACACGCTCACGCCCATTTCCTTTTGCACCGGTATCTCCGTGAGCTACCGGAACCGATATGTTGCCGTGGCATCATTTTTGGATATGTTGCCGTGGCACCATTTCTGTTTCGCCGCCGTGGCACCCTTTTCATTCCGCCATGGCGACAAATGCCTCGTATCAACATGCTCTTGTTAACGTTTTCATAAATTGCATAAACCTCGCACATGTCATCCGCATCTTGATAACAACATTTAAAATGGTTAATTGTGTTTGCATTAAACTACTAAATGACATATGGGGATTTCCAAAATTGTCGTTTGTTGTTCCGGCCTCATTTAAACTTGCTTAAATTGTTAGTTTAATTATGCTTCACCTCTTGCCATGTTTAACAACATTTAATATTGTTGGGTACATAAACGAGAGAGAACTAAATAATTGATGTGGTGTTTCGTCAATATGCAACCCGTTGCATATTGAGCTCCACTTAACTTGTAGTGTTGTTTGTGCATATTGCCATGCCATGCCTCATTAAACCGGACATGCATCATACTTGTTTGTGCATCATGCCATGATTATGCTTGTGTTTACCATATTGATTGTTTCTTTCCGGTTTGCTTCTCTTGTTAGCTTCGGTTTCATTCCGGAGTTGTGAGGATTCGTTCGACTATGTCCGTTTGTCTTCTTCATGGACTCGTTCTTCTTCCTATCGGGATTTCAGGCAAGATGACCCTTACCCTCGATATCACTTCTATCTTTGCTTGCTAGTTGCTTCGTTCTATCGCTATGATGCACTGCCTATCACTTGTTTACCATGCCTCCCATATTGCCATGTCAGCCTCTAACCTTTCACCCTTCCTAGCAAACCATTGCTTGGCTATGTTACCGCTTTGCTCAGCCCCTCTTATAGCGTTGTTAGTTGCAGGTGAAGTTGAAGATTGCTCCATGATGGACAGGATTATGTTGGGATATCACAATATCTCTTATTTAATTAATGCATCTATATACTTGGTAAAGGGTGGAAGACTCGACCTTATGCCTGGTGTTTTGTTCCACTCTTGCCGCCCTAGTTTCCGTCATACCGGTGTTATGTTCCCGGATTTTGCGTTCCTTACGCGGTTGGGTGATTTATGGGACCCCCTTGACAGTTCGCTTTGAATAAAACTCCTCCAGCAAGGCCCAACCTTTGTTTTACCATTTGCCTACCTAAGCCTTTTTCCCTTGGGTTCTGTAGACTCAAGGGTCATCTTTATTTTACCCCCCTGGGGCCAGTGCTCGTCGTGAGTGTTGGTCCAACCTGTCAACCGCCGGTGGCCACCAGGGGCAACTCTGGGCTGGCCTACCGGAAGTTTGGACAATCCGGTGTGCCATGAGAACGAGATATGTGCAGCTCCTATCGGGATTTGTCGGCACAGCGGGAGGCTTTGCTGGTCTTGTTTTACCATTGTCGAAATGTCTTGTAAACCGGGATTCCGAGTCTGATCGGGTCTTCCTGGGAGAAGGTCTATTCCTTCGTTGACCGCGAGAGCTTATCATGGGCTAAGTTGGGACACCCCTGCAGGGTATAATCTTTCGAAATCCGTGCCTACGGTTATAGGCAGATGGGAATTTGTTAATGTCCGGTTGTAGATAACTTGACCCCAGATACGAATTAAAACGCATCAACCGCGTGTGTAGCCGTGATGGTCTCTTCTCGGCGGAGTCCGGGAAGTGAACACGGTTTTTGGGTTATGTTTGACGTAAGTAGGAGTTCAGGATCACTTCTTGATCATTGCTAGTTCACGACCGTTCCATTGCTTCTCTTCTCGCTCTTATTTGCGTATGTCAGCCACCATATATGCTTAGTCGCTGCTGCAACCTCACCACTTTACCCCTTCCTTTCCCATAAGCTTAAATAGTCTTGATCTCGCGGGTTTTGAGATTGCTAAGTCCTCGTGACTCACCAGATACTATCAAAACAGTTGCAGGTGCCGATGATACCAGTGCAGATGATGCAACCGAGCTCAGATGGGAGCTCAACGAAGATCTTAGTTGTCTCTATGTGTTGTTTCTTATTGATCAGTAGTGGAGCCCAGTCGGGACGATCAGGGATCTAGCAGTTGGGTTATCTTCTTTTCTTTTGGCTTCGTCCGTAGTCGGACTATGTGTGTACTCTGAATGATGTATGATTTATTATATGTTCATTGTGTGAAGTGGCGATTGTAAGCCAACTCTTTATCCCAGTCTTGTTCATTACATGGGATTGTGTGAAGACGACCCTTCTTGCGACAAAACCACAATGCGGTTATGCCTCTAAGTCGTGCTTCGACACGTGTGAGATATAGCCGCATCGTGGGTGTTACATATAAACTCTCTTAAATTCTGGAAAAACCAAGTCCAACTCTCTATATTTTCACCTTATACAACTCCATATGCAACTGGGAAGATCCAGTTGCAAGCATCCATAGCACATGCACTAACTAGTTGCCCTCTAAATCTGCCATTCAATGCAGTGGCATCTACTGCAAGATAAGGCCTACACCCATTCAAAAACCCTTGCCAGCATGCTTTGAAAGAAACAAATACTCTTCTAAAGCACTCTTTCTGTCTACTCTTCCCATTCAGTTTGTACTATACAATGTGTTTATCAATGCTAACTACACTGCTAGGAGATGCTTTCTCCACTTCTGCCTTGAAGGTATACAATAACTGAAAAGAGTCAACCCACTTACCATAGATATTGTCAAGTGCCATTTGCTTCCCATAGAATACTCTCATATATGGAACTTCCAGGCCATACTTCTTCTTCAAATTTTTCTGCAATTCTGTTGGTCCCACTTCTGAATCCTCTAAAATCCAGGTCTTCACAGCATCAACAACCCATCTACTCTTAGCTGACCTCAATCTTTTCCTCCTGTTCACACAGGGACATGTATGAGCAGTTTTGTTCACTTTAACCTGCATTCATGATAGTTCAGAAACATGTCAGAACCTATGTGCTGCAACAAACAAACAAAATACAGTATCAATGCTGCTAACTACAAATGCACTGTTAGTTGCTATATTTAATACCTGAAATAGTGTGCTATGTCTCATTAAGGAGGCATGCATCCTCCATTGACACCTCTTATAAGCACAATGCACTGTCAACCTAGTACTGTCACTCTTGTCTATCACAAATTCACTTTGAGTCTTTATCGAGAAGGTTGCGAGGGTATTTCTACAGTCTAAAGCACTGGAAAATATTGTTCCCTCTATCAAAGAAGGATCATCTCTATTGTATTGCACATCTGGTCTTTCCTCATCAGATGTTTCAGAGTACCCCATGTCATTGTCCTACTCTTTCTCATCTTCACCTGCTTCACCAAACATGCCTTTAGGGGGTGGAACACAATCTTCCCCCTCATCATCTTTCTCCTTGCCCTTCTTCCTTGTTACAAACTGTGGAAACAACCTTTCATCCTCATCATCACTTGGCCAATCATCTGGTAGTCCCTCTTCAGTGTATGGGTCACCTGAATCTTTATTATGAGAGGGACCTGCATGCCTAGGAACTTCTACAGTAGGTGTTCCTGGTGCTTGCATGGAACTGCTGCCTCCACTATGAGCTGTTGTTTTTCTGCCCCTTGATTGGCTAGTTCTACCTTTACCTGTAGACCTAGACTGAGATCTTGTTCCTCAGCTCTCTGGCTCTCTCTCTCCCTTTGTATGACACTGATTTCTAGTTTAGCAGGGAAAGAATCATGTATTGCAAACATGATACCAAGCTCATCATCACACTGGACAGGGACCCATGCTGATTTGTCAATGTCCCAGTACCTGAATTCCACTGCATCGTATAGACCCCATGGATATTTAGCAGATATGGCAGATCTAAACTGATTGAAAGTTCATTGATTGTCAGCAACAAAAGGAAAAGATAATCCTGTGTTGGATGCTTTTGTGCCAGCACTAGCTAGAAGTGTGGTTTCCATTCTACAATCCATCCCAACTACTCTATCAGGGTCCATCCTACGATGACCATTGAAAATAGAGACAGATCCTAACGCCATGAGCACTATGAACTAGGTCAACAAATTAAACTACAAGAGCAAATCGAACTACAAACGACATGAGACTGCAGCAGATTACAAGAGATACTTACCCCGCCGAAGCATTCTTATGTAGCTGCGGTGTGCTCCCTCATTCGTCGCTGCCACAACTGCTGTCCCCATCCATCCCATCGCCTGTGTCTCCTTCACGCCGTATCAGAGTGCGACACGAAGTCAAATCCGAAGTTCCACCGTGGCCGCCATCAGTAGATCGAGCCTTAGGAGTTGGGATCAAGCGAATTGAGCGAGCTAGGGTTAGGGTTATGGCGGGAGGCAATTTGGGGGAGAAAGAGAGAGCGCGCGGCTCGGGCGAGAGAATGAGAGGGGGATAGAGTGAACCGGTGACCTGGGCCTAGGTGTAAGGACGAAGGGGCAAAAATGTCAAAGAAACGACCACTTACTAATCAAACAGCCTTGACTAGACAGAAATGGCATGGAAGGGCAATTCTATAAGGGAACATGACGGCGGAGGGGCATTTTTGAGTAGGCTTTCGAATTATGGGCAAATGTGAGTAGTGGGTTCGAGTTAGGGACACAGATGTAAAAGACCCATTAATAAAGAAGAGCAATACCCATTAACCCAGATTGTTGAAATCACTTCCAAATCCTGACCTTGCTTGGCACCATGTAAGCATGGACTTTGTGGAAAGGTTGCCTCTGTGTGAACATAAGGACCTAATTTTATTGGTGGATAGATTCACGAAGTATGCTCATTTCATCTCTATACCCCATTTCAGTACATTAAGTTGCAAAGGCCTTTCTAGGAAACATATTCAAATTGCATGGATTACGTACTGTGATAGTGAGATACAAAATCTTCATAAATCACTTTGTGGCAATCCTTGTTTAAGATACTTGGAGTCAAGTTACGTATGAGTACTTCATATCACCCTCAATTTGACGACCAGACAAAGAGAGTCAGTCAGTGCTAGGAATCATATTTGAGGTGCATAGCTTTTCAAAATCCAAAAAAGTAACACTCATGGCTAGCTCTAGCAGAGTGGTTCCTTAAAAATGACACACTTTTAGGCATTGTATGGATTCCCCCCACCACAACTAAAACTAGTCTGCATGAATTCATTTCACTAGATTCAGCGAACTTAGTGCAAAACAGATAAATGACCACTCAATTGCTTAAGGCTGCTAAAAGCATATGCCGGGATGAAGCAGTTTGTTGACAAAAAAAGAATTCCTAGAGAATTTCTAGTGGGTATAATGGTCTACTTAAAGATCCAACCTTATAGGCATACTTTCCCGAGCATTCACACACATTTGAAACTACACTCTAAATTCTATCTCCCATTCATAAGACTACGTAAAATTGTAAAATACTCTTTCAAACTATTGTTGCCAGAAGGCTGTGGACTACACCCTACTTTCCATGTGAGTCAAGTTAAGCAATACATTGGCCCTGAAGTGATTGCTGGTCCACACTTGCCTTTGGTTGATGATCAAGGACACATCATAATGGAGCTAGAAGCAATATTAGTAAGAAAACTCATTCGAAGGACATAAGGAGATTTTAGTGTGTACCGGTAGTGGTAGTGCAATGGTTGGTGCAATGGGTTAATGTTTGATTGTTCTATGCTATTATATTATCTGTTTTGGATGTTTTATATGCATTAATATGCTATTTTATACTCCCTCCGTCCCAAAATTCTTGCCTTAGATTTGTCTAAATACGGATGTATCAAGTCACGTTTTAGTATTAGATACATACGTATCTAGACAAATCTAAGACAAGAATTTTGGGACGGAGGGAGTATTAGTTTTGAGAATAACCTATTAACCTAGAGCCCAGTGCCAGTTCCTGTTTTTCCCTATTTTTGAGTTTCGCAGAAAAGGAATACCAAACGGAGTCCAAACGGAATGAAACCTCCGCGATGATTTTTCTTGGACCAGAAGACAACCTGGAGACTTGGAGATGAAGTCAGAGGAGCCACGAGGTGGCCACAAGGACGGAGGGTGCGCCCAGGGGGGTTGGGCGCGCCCCCACCCTTGTGGGCCCCTCATGCACCTCCTAACCTAATTCTTTCGCCTATACATTCCCATATATATCCCCAAACCAACAGAGGCATCCACGAAAACACTTTTCCACCGCCATAACCTTCTGTACCCATGAGATCCCATCTAGGGGCCTTTTCCGTCATCCTGTCGGAGGGGGATTCAATCACGAGGGCTTCTACATCAACACCATTGCCATTCCGATGAAGCGTGAGTAGTTTACCATAGACCTACGGGTCCATAGCTAGTACCTAGATGGCTTATTCTCTCTCTTTGATTCTCAATACCATGTTCTCCTCGCTATTCTTGGAGATCTATTCGATGTAATACCTTTTGTGGTGTGTTTGCCTAGATCCGATGAATTGTGGATTTATGATCAGCTTATCTATGAATATTATTTGAATCTTCTCTAAATTCTTATATGCATGATTTGATATCTTTGTAATTCTCTTCGAACTATCGGTTTGGTTTGGCCAATTAGATTGGTTTTTCTTGCAATGGGAGAAGTGCTTAGCTTTGGCTTCAATCTTACGGTGTCCTTTCCCAGTGACAGTAGGGGCAGCAAGGCACATATTGTATTCTTTCCATCAAGGATAAAAATATGGGGTTTTGATCATATTGCTTGAGTTAATTCCTCCACATCATGTCATCTTACTTAATGTGTTACTCCGTTCTTTATGAACTTAATACTCTAGATGCATGCTGGATAGCGGTTGATGTGTGGAGTAATAGTAGTAGATGCAGAATCATTTCGGTCTACTTGACACGGACGTGATGCCTATATTCATGATCATTGCCTTAGATATCGTCATAACTTTGCGCTTTTCTATCAATTGCTCGGTAATTTGTTCACCCACCGTATTATTTGCTATCTTGAGAGAAGCCTCTAGTGAAAGCTATGCCCCCCGGGTCTATTTTCCATCATATTAGTTTCTGATCTACTATTTTTGCAATCTTTTACTTTCTGATCTATAAACCCAGAAATACCAAAAGTATTTACTTTATCGTTAGCTATCTCTATCAGATCTCACTTTTGCAAGTAACCATGAAGGGATTGACAACCCCTTTATCACGTTGGGTGCAAGTTGTTTGATTGTTTGTGCAGGTATTTGGTGATTTTTGCGTTGTCTCCTACTGGATTGATACCTTGGTTCTCAAACTGAGGGAAATACTTCTCTACTTTGCTGCATCACCCTTTCCTCTTCAAGGGAAAAATCAACACAAGCTCAAGAAGTAGCAAAAGCTAAGTTGAAAGATGATGGTAGCAACTACACAGACTGGGTCCGTAACTTGAGGATTATCCTCATTTCTCCACAGAAGAATTATGTCCTTGATGCACCGCTAGGTGAAAGGCCTGCTGCAGGAGCAGATGCTGATGTTTGGAATGTCTGGCAAGCTCGATCTGATGACTACTCGATAGTTTAGTGTGCTATGCTTTACGGTTTAGAATCGGGACTTCAAAGACGTTTTGAGCGTCATGGAGCATATGAGATGTTCCAAGAGTTGAAGTTAATATTTCAAACAAATGTCCGAGTTGAGAGATATGAAGTCTCCAACAAGTTCTATAGCTGCAAGATGGAGGAGAACAGTTCTGTCAGTGAACACATACTTAGAATGTCTGGATATCGTAATCACTTGACTCAGCTGGGAGTTAATCTTCCCAATGTTAGTGTTATTGATAGAGTTCTCCAAACACTGCTACCAAGCTACAAAGACTCTGTGATGAACTATTACATGCAAGGGATGGAGAAGACAATTCTCGTGCTCTTCGCAATGCTCAAAGCTGCGGAGGTAGAAATCAAGAAGGAGCATCAAGTGTTGATGGTTAACAAGACCACTAGTTTCAAGAAAAAGGGCAAGGGAAAGAAAGGGAACTTCAAGAAGAATGGCAAGAAAGTTGCCACTCCTGGGAAGAAGCCCAAAGCTGGACCCAAGCCTGAAACTGAGTGCTTCTACTGCAAAGGGACTGGTCACTGGAAGCGGAACTGCCCCAAGTATTTGGCGGATAAGAAGGATGGCAAAGTGAAAAAAGGTATATTTGATATACATGTTATTGATGTGTACCTTACTAATGCTCGTAGTAGTGCTTGGGTGTTTGATATTGGTTCGATTGCTCATATCTGTACCTCGAAACAGGAGCTACGGATTAAATGAAGATTGGCTATGGACGAGGTGACGATGCACGTCGGGAATGGTTCCAAGGTCGATGTGATCGCCGTCAGTATGCTACCTCTATATCTACCTCCGGGATTAGTTTTAGACCTGAATAATTGTTATTTGGTGCCAGCGTTGAGCATGAACATTATATCTAGATCTTGTTTAGTGCGAGCCAATTATTCATTTAAATCAGAGAATAATGGTTGTTCTATTTATACGAGTAATATCTTTTATGGTCATGCACCCTTGAAGAGTGGTCTGTTTCTATTGTATCTCGATTGTGGTGATACACATATTCATAATATTGATACCAAAAGATGCAAAGTTGATAATGATAGTGCAACATATTTGTGGCACTGCTGTTTAGGTCATATTGGTGTAAAGCGCATGAAGAAACTCCATGCAGATGGACTTTTGGAATCACTTGATTATGAATCATTTGATACTTACGAACCATGCCTCATGGGAAAGATGACTAAAACTCCGTTCTCCAGAATAATGTAGTGAGCCAATGACTTATTGGAAATAATACATACCGCTGTATGCGGTCTGATGAGTGTTGAGGCACGCGGCGGGTATCGTTATTTTCTAACCTTCACAGATGATTTGAGCATATATGGGTATATCTGCTTAATGAAACACAAGTATGAAACATTTGAAAAGTTCAAAGAATTTCAGAGAGAAGTGGAGAATCATCGTAACAAGAAAATAAAGTTTCTATGATCTGATCACAGAGGCGAATATTTGAATTATGAGTTTGGCCTTCATTTGAAACAACATGGAATAGTTTCACAACTCAGGCCACCTGGAACACCATAGCGTAATGGTGTGCCTGAACGTCGTAACCGTACTTTATTAGATATGGTGCGATCTATGATGTCTCTTACTGATTTACCACTATCATTTTGGGGTTATGCTTTAGAGACATCTGCATTCACGTTAAATAGGGCACCGTCCCTTCCTTCTCTCTTTCCCCCTCCCTTTTCTTCTCCAGCAATTATGGAAGGGGGGAGACCAAATTGGGGAAGACCCCAAGTAGGATTCGACCTACTTGGGGTGCCCCCTAGCTGCCTCTCCTCCCCTCCAACCTATATATATGTGGGGAGGGGGGCGCCTAGAATACACAACATCAATTGTTAGCTATGTGCGGTGCCCCCCTCCACAGTTTACACCCCCGGTCATATTCTCGTGGTGCTTAGGTGAAGTCCTGCGCGGATCACTTCACCATCACCCTCACTGATGTCTGCTAGAACTATGTCGGTATTTCGCCAAAGAGGAAGGGATGATGTAGTACAGCGACGGTAGGTATTTCCCTCAGTGATGAGACCAAGGTTATCGAACCAGTAGGAGAACCTACTCACACCACGTAAACAACACCTACACACAAATAACAAATACTCACAACCAGGCGTGTTAAAGGGGTTGTCAATCCCTTTCTGGTATGGCGCCTCAAGATAGGCAAATAACATGAGGTAAAAGTGGTAGATAGGATAAATAGATCGCGGAACAAATAAATTGCAGCAAGGTATTTTTGTATTTTTGGTTTAATAGATCTAAAAATAAATGCAAAGGAAAATAGATCGCAAAGGAAAATATGATGAAAAGAGACCCGAGGGCCATAGGTTTCACTAGTGGCTTCTCCCAAGAAAATAGCAAATGGTGGGAACAAAATTACTGTTGGGCAATTGATAGAACTTCAAATAATCATGACAATATCCAAGCAATGATCATTATATATGCATCACGTCCAAGATTAGTAGACCGACTCCTGCCTGCATCTACTACTGTTACTCCACACATCGACCGCTATCCAGCACGCATTTAGTGTATTAAGTTCATGGAGAAACAGAGTAATGCAATAAGAACGATGACATGATGTAGACAAGATCTATCTATGTAGAGATAGACCCCATCATTTTATCCTTAGTAGCAACGATACATACGTGTCGGTTCCCCTTCTGTCACTGGGATCAAGCACCGTAAGATCAAACCCACTACAAAGCACTTCTTCCCATTGCAAGATAAATAGATCAAGTTGGCCAAACAAAACCCAAATATCGAAGAAGAAATACGAGGCTATAAGCAATCATGCATTTAAGAGATCAAAGAAGACTCAAATATCTTTCATGGATAAAAACATGGATCTCATCATAAAATCAAAGTTCATCGGATCCCAACAAATACACCGCAAAAGGCTTACATCATATGGATCTCCAAGAGACCATTGTATTGATAATCAAGAGAGAGAGAGGAAGCCACCTAGCTACTAACTACTGACCCGTAGGTCTACAAAGAACTACTCACGCATCATCGGGGAGGCACCAATGGAAGTGGTGAACCCCTTCATGATGGCGTTGTTGGAGATATGCCCTAGAGAAAATCATGTATGATGATATTTCCTATGTGTTCATGAATAAATATAGTCCTTGGACATTATCAATCATGTGTATCAGCAAGTACGTTGACTTGTTTGTGGGACTATGCATTGTATGATGACTGTCCTAAAAGGTCCCTAGTCGAAAGGGCTGTGTGGATGCGCAGCTGACTAGACTAGCATATGACACGGTTGATGGCTCGGTCTCACTAGCCATGAAGCATTGGATGCTAACCGGATAATATGGACTTGGAAAGGTCTGGTCGGATTGGACGTAGTCGGATCCGAGTCGAGATAAGGTCCGAGTCGGATAGACTCAACTATGAGACACAACGATATGTCATCTGTGAGTCTCTAGTACAACATACGTTCTATGTCCTAAGACCTGAGGTGACACATGTACTCGGGATGGTGACAGACTTGCTTTGGGCCCACCAAACGCTACTCCATGACTGGGTAGTTACAAAGGTAGGTTTCAGGTTTGTCCAGCCCCATGCTGCGAGACATGGTCGAGCAAGATGGGATTTGCCCCTCCGATCAGGAGAGATATACTTTGGGCCCCTCGTGTGATCCGACCAGGATAAGCATGGCCATTCGACAAGGATTATGAGACAATCCAGTTTGTGGTCGGTATCACTGGAACGAGGAAGAGGTCGGGCTAGCACAAGGATGACAGTCTCGCCTTGAGCCCGACAACATATATCGTGAGGCAAAGGGAACAAAAGTGTGACAGGTTGTACAGGTTCGCCTAACCAGCTTCATAGTCTTCTTGGTGGTCGGCACGCCTTGCTAGAGGCTGCTACCAACCATGCAGGTCGGAGGTGATCCTAACTGTGACCAAGCCGACTTGAACCTAAGGGGTCACACGCTTAAGGGAAGGAGGACATTGGTCGGATGTGATCCGAGCTGGACTTGGAACGCAACCGAGTAGACTTTGGGCTTTAGGATCCGTGCAAGGCCCAAGTGTTGAGCCCGCGACGGACGCCTATATAAAGTGGAGGTGTGGCACACTCATTTGGTTGATCGCTTCAGCACTATCACTAGGGTTTGCATATGTGTTGCGAGTAGCCACCTCCACTCGCTGCCGACTGTGTGATCAGACCTAGCAGTCCGCCACACGGTGTTCCTCCTGCACGCGCGGATACCGTTAGAGGCGGTTCACTTGTGCCGCTCCGGCAAACTTGTACGTGGGATCGGACGACCGACTGTTCGAGGGAGATCGGACAAGGAGGAGACGATCCACGCAGACGCGCCGCCCCAACTCTTCTTCCACTGCACGACACTATGCGTTTAGTGGTAACAAACATTGATCCATCTCCCGTAGCATGTTCCTGGTTGTTCTACGCGTAGGAAAATTTTAATTTGCAGTCGACGCACCCTACCATAGATCCCAACAGTGGTATCAGAGCCTCTGCTATAAGATTTGGATTCTGATCGTATGCATATTAGATATGTGGAGGCGGCATATGAGATCTGTTGTCCTTGATGAGATCGGCTGTGTGCACGGTTTATGAGATCAACTGCACATGGGGATTGATGTGGCTATGTTTTCTGATGATCGGAGCCGATGAGGTCATGACACAACCTACCCCTACCAGTCGGTATCCGCCATCGGGGTTAACAGTGAAACGTAAACCCCAATCGGACTCACGATGATCGATAAGATCAGTCAGATTAGAAAATTTGGCGTGATCGGAGTTCAGATGTGATCTGTGATTTCCAAAAACGTCGGGCGCTGCCCGCACCCGCGAGGGGCGCTGCCCCTTCGAAACCCGCCCGCTAACCGCCGTGTGTGTAGCGCCGTGTATTTCGTACCCGACACACAAAACGGTAGAATACGATTCTGTACATAACTTTGTTTTGCAGGTTGGATGTGAATAGTATGGCTCATGTGCATGTGATGCATGTGTGTAATTTATACGTGGCCTGCGTGTCATGTTTGTCAGCCGGCAGGAGCCAAAGTGCTTTCATTATAATGTATTACGACCTGCGTGTCGACTTATGACTCTATGTAAAATTCATTACTAGTTGTAGTAGTTGGATAATAGAGATCAGGTTGGTGGCTTGGCGTCCCGGAGTGACAAACAAGATGGAGTTCCTAGATGGTCATCGGAGTCGGAGCCGACATGGAAGAACGTCCATGAAGAAGCCATACTATTTCACAATATGTGTTTATTTGTGATTGTTATGCTTCTTTGTTTCTATGCATGTTAGAATGGTAGAAAGATCTCTCATGAATATCAAGTAAATTGCCATTCCCGATGTTGCACCTTCGCACGTCAAGTACGTCTAGTAGTGGGCTCATAAAATTGGGGTGCTGTTGGGTGTCCGTGAACTGAAGGGTTCATGTCGGACACAGACATGCACTGCTTCACGTTAACTTGACAAGGTTATCAAAATGGTTTTGGGCCTTGTGGCAAAGAAGGTTGGGAGCCGGGGTATGAGATACCTTCCCGACCGATAGGAGTCGTATAGAGATACGATTAGCAAGGAGTTGCTTACTGGATAGGTATGTTGGCTAGCAGTGATGCTAAAGCTCACTAGTCGCATGCGCTAGTCGGATCTTGAATCACTGAGAGTTTGTGGAGGGATGCTGACTTTAGTGGGAGTATTTCTGTTTAGGCTTGAATTACTCTACATAAACACATTTCTTAGTGATTGCATATTTTCTGTTGTAGATCAATGGCACCACCTGCTCAACCCAACTTTGCATTGAAATCAATTCTGGAAAAGGATAAACTGAATGGAACAAACTTTACCACCTGGTATAGAAATCTGAGAATTGTTCTCAAGCATGATAAAAAGGAACATGTTCTAGAGGATCCACTTCCAGAGGAACCTGCCGATAATGCTAATGCCACAACTAAGAATGCCTACCAAAAACTCATTGATGAATCAACGGAGATCAGTTGTCTGATACTGGCTTGTATGGAGCCCGATTTGCAACAGCATTTCAAAAATGTTGAGGCTTACGATATGATCGAGAGTCTCAAGAGCATGTTTCAGACACAGGCTAGGACCGAGAGGTTCAACGTCTGGCGATCCTTGATGGATTGTAAGCTGAAGGAAGGTGATCCACTGAGCCCACATGTGATCAAGATGATCGGATATGTGCAATCTTTGGATTGTTTGGGCTTCCCGCTCTTGGATGAGCTAGCTAGTGATGCTGTTTTGGGTTCTCTCCCGCCCAGCTATGGGACGTTCATCTTGAACTATCATATGCATGGCATGGATAAGAACTCACTGGATTGCATGGGATGCTCAAAGTGGCAGAGCAGGATATTAAGAAAGGCTTGCATCAAGTGTTGATGGTGCAGAAATCGGCTAAGTTCAAGAAGAGTTGGTCCAAGAAAAAGGCTAAGGCAAAGGGCACGGAGACGGTAACCTCCACCGCTGCGCCAAAGTCTGGACCGGACTTGAAGACCGTTTGCTATCACTGCAAGGAGACCGGTCACTGGAAGAGGAACTATAGCAAGTGGCTTGCAGAGCATGGCAAGAAGGATAGGAATGCCGCTTCAGGCAAAGGTACACTTGTTGCATATGCTATAGACATTTACCTTGCTGACATACCTAGTAGCTCTTGGATATTTGATACCGGATCGGTTGTTCACATTTGCAACTCGATGCAGGGCTGGTAAGAACTAGGCGTGTGGCACAACGGGAGATTGACATCAGGGTCAGCAACAATGAAAGAGTTGCTGCGTTGGAGGTCGGCACGATGCAACTCCATCTTCCTTCCAGATTCATTATGGAATTGAATAATTGTTATTACATTCCTGCACTTAGTCGAAACATTTTTTTTGCCTCATGTTTGATGAGTCAAGGTTATGAATTCAATTTAAAGGACAACGGTTGTTCGATATTTTTGAATGGTATGTTCCATGGCTATGCACCCATTGTTGATGGGATTTTTATATTGAATCTAGAACAGGAACCGGTCTATAACGTGAATGTCAAGAGGCATAAGCCTAATGAGATAAATCCGAAATACTTCCGGCATTGCCGGCTTGGACACATTAGTCTGAAACGCATGAAGAAGCTCCATGATGATGGGCTCCAAACTTCGTGCGACTTCGGGTCGTTTGAGACATGTGAATCATGCTTGCTCGACAAGATGACTAAGTCTCCTTTCGCAAAGAGTTGCGAGAGGGCGTCCGAGCTATTGGAGCTTATACACAGTGATGTGTGTGGTCCAATGAGCACAACTGCTAGAGGTGGCTATCAGTACTTCGTGACTTTTATCAACGACTTGAGTAGATATGGATATATCTATTTGATGAGGCACAAGTCGGAAACTTTTGAAAAGTTCAAAGAGTTTTAGAACGAGGTTGAGAATCAGCTCGACAAGACTATAAAGCTTCTGCGATCTGATCATGGAGGTGAGTACATGAGCCAGGAGTTTGATGATCATCTGAAAAGCCGAGGTATAGTACCTCAGCTCACACCTCCGGGTACGCCACAGAGAAATGGTGTATCGGAGCGGAGGAATAGGACCTTGTTGGACATGGTCCGGTCTATGATGAGCAAATCGGATTTACCCTTGTCATTCCGGGGATACGCTCTAGAAACTGCAGCTTTCACACTTAACAGGGTACCATCAAAATCCGTAGACAAGACACCACATGAGATGTGGACCAGGAAGAGTCCCAGTTTGTCTTTTCTAAAGATTTGGGGTTGTGAAGGATTTTTCAAGCGACTTATGTCAGACAAGCTTACACCCAAGTCGAATAAATGCATATTCGTGGGATATCCGAGGGAAACCTTGGGATATAGCTTCTACAACCGGGAAGAGAACAAAGTGTTTGTTGCTCGGAACGGGGTTTTCCTTGAGAAAGAGTTTGTCAGTCGGGAAGCCAGTGGGTGGACGGTTCGACTCGAAGAAATTCGAGGACCACTCGGGGACGGCTCGGATGGTGGTGAGATCATACCGGAGTCAGTCAGGGAACCCGTAGTGGAAGCGGCACCGAAACCATGGAGGTCGGAAAGATTGTGCAGAGTGCGTGATGTGTTGTTGCTAGAAAGCGACGAGCCGGCCACTTATGTAGAAGCGATGGTGAGCCTAGATTCCAAGGCATGGCTGGAGGCCATGAGATCCGAGTTAAATTCCATGGATGAGAATCAAGTCTGGGACTTGGTTGATCCACCACCTGGCGTAACGGCCATTGGTTGCAAATGGGTCTTTAAGAAGAAAACCGATGTGGATGGAAATGTTCAGATCCACAAAGCTCGGCTTGTCACTAAGGGTTATGGACAAGTTCAAGGAATTGACTACGGCGAGACTAACTCGCCGGTAGCGATGCTGAAGTCGGTGAGGATCGTACTAGCTATAGTTGCATATTTTGATTACGAGATATGGCAGATGGATGTCAAAACGGCTTTCCTTCACGGAAATTTAACCAAGGACGTGTATATGATACAGCCCGAGGGTTTTGTTGATCGGACTAGCGCTAGTAAGGTATGCAAGCTCAAGAGATCCGTTTATGGGTTGAGGCAAGCATCTCGGAGCTGGAATATTCGTTTTGATGAGGTCGTCACTGGTCTCGGTTTCATCAAAAGCGAAGAGGACACTTGTTTATACAAGAAGTTAAGTGGGAGCTCGATAGTATTTTTGATCTTGTATGTGGATGACATAATACTGATCGAAATGATGTTTCGATGCTAAACTCGGTCAAGGGGTCATTGAATGGCAAGTTTTCGATGAAAGACCTTGGTGAGGCAGTCTATATTTTAGGCATTAAGATCTATAGATATAGATCGAGGAGGCTGCTCGGCTTAAGCCAGAGCACGTACATAGATAAAGTGTTGAAGTGGCTCAACATGAGTGAGGCGAAGAAAGGGTTCTTGCCACTCTCACATGGTATAAGGCTAAGTGAGACTCAGAGTCCTTCGACATCTGATGAGCGAAGTAGGATGAGTAGGATTCCGTATGCCTCGGCAATCGGATCCATCATGTATGCCATGATATGTACAAGGCCTGATGTTGCTTTTGCAATAATCCTAACAAATAGATACCAGGCCAACCCAGGTGAGAGTCACTGGGCAGCGGTAAAGACTATTTTTGAAGTACCTGAAAAGGACTAAAGAGATGTTCCTAGTTTATGGAGGTGAGGAAGAGCTCGTCGTAAGGGGTTACACCAATGCTAGTTTCCAAACCGATAGAGATGATTGTCGATCATAGTCTGGATTCGTGTACGTCATGAACGGAGGGGCAGTGAGCTGGATGAGTTCCAAGCAAGATACGGTGGCCGATTCTACCACAGAAGCCGATTACATTGCGGCTTGTGAAGCTGCAAAGGAAGGTGTTTGGATTCGGCATTTCCTGGATGATCTTGGTATTTTCCAAGCCTCGGTAAAACCGTTGGACCTTTATTGTAATAATTCTAGTGCCATCGCACAAGCCAAGGAGCCGAGGAATCACCACAAGGTCAGACACATAGATCGGAAATATCACCTGATATGAAAGATCGTAAAGAATGGTGATGTAGACTTATGCAAAGTTCACATGGATGCAAATGTTGCAGATCCGTTGACTTAGCCACTTCCACAACCCAAGCATGAGGAGCAGGTTAGAGATATGGGCATTCTATGTCTATTTGGTTGACTCTAGTGCAAGTTGGAGACTGTTGGAGATATGCCGTAGAGGCAATCATGTATGATGATATTTCCTATGTGTTTATGAATAAAGATAGTCCTTGGACATTATCAATCATGTGTATCAGCCAGTACATGACTTGTTTGTGGGACTATGCATTGTATGATGACTGTCCTAAAAGGTCCCTAGTCAAAAGGGTTGTGTGGACGTGGAGCCGACTAGACTAGCATATGACACGGTCGATGGCTCAGTCTCACTAGCCTTGGAGCATTCGATGCTAACCGGTTAATATGGACTTGGAAAGGTCTGGTCGGATTCAACATAGTTGGATCCGAGTCGAGATAAGGTCTGAGTCGGACAAACCCAACTATGATACACATCGATATGTCATCTGTGAGTCTCTAGTACAACATACATTCTATGTCCTAAGACCTGAGCTGACGCATGTACTCGGGGTGGTGACAGACTTGCTTTGGGCCGACCAAACTCTACTCCATGACTGGGTAGTTACAAACATAGGTTTCGGGTTTGTCCAGTCCCATGCTGCAATGGTCGAACAAGATGGGATTTGCCCCTCCGATCAGGAGAGATATACTCTAGGCCCCTCATGTGATCCGACCAGGATAAGCATGGCCATGCGACAAGGATTATGAGATAATCCAGTTTGTGGTTGGTATCAATGGAACGAGAAAGAGGTCGAGCTAGCACAAGGATGACAGTCTCGCCTTGAGCCCGACAACATATATCGTGAGGCAAAGGGAACAGAAGTGTGACACGTTGTACAGGTTCGCCTAACCAGCTTCATAGTCTGCTTGGTGGTCGACATGTCTTGCTAGAGGCCGCTACCAACCGTGCAGGTCGGAGGTGATCCAAACTGTGACCAAGCCGACTTGAACCTAAGGGGTCACGCGCTTAAGGGAAGGAACCTACGAGGTCAGTTCAGAGGACATTGGTCGGATGTGATCCGAGCTGGACTTGGAACACGACCGAGTAGACTTTGGGCTTTAGGATCCGTGCAAGGCCGAAGTGTTGAGCCCGCGACGGATGCCTATATAAAGTGGAAGTGCGGCACACCCACTTGGTTGATCGATTCAGCGCTGTCACTAGGGTTTGCATGTGTTGCGGATAGCCACATCCACTCGCCACCGACTGTGTGATCAGACCTAGTAGTCCGCCACACGGTGTCCCTCCTGCATGTGCGGATACCGTTAGAGGCGGTGCACTTGCACCGCTCTGGTGAACTTGTACATGGGATCGGACGACCGGCTATTCGAGGGAGATCGGACGAGGAGGAGACGATCCACGCAGACGCGTTGCCCCAACCCTTCTTCCACTGTAGGGCACTGCGCGTCTAGTGGTAACGAACTAGGATCCATCTCCCGTAGCATGTTCCTGGTTGTTCTACACATAGGAAAATTTTAATTTGCAGTCGACGCACCCTTCCGGAGATCCCAACAGACATCTAGATTGGATTTGGTGGTTCTGGACTCTGCGGCGTCTGGAATTGATTTTCGTCGACTCCCCTAGGGTTTCTGGAATATTGGGGTGTTTATAGAGCAAAGAGGCGGTTCAGGGGGCGCCCAAGGTGGGCACAACCCACCAGGGAGTGTCTGGGCCTCCTAGCGCGCCTTGGTGGGTGCTGCCCTCCTTGAGGCACCCCAGATGCCGCCTTAGCCCATTAGATGTCTTTTGGCCCAAAAAAATCCTCAAAAAGTTTCGCTACGTTTGGACTCCGGTTGGTATTGATTTCCTGCGATGTAAAAAATATGCAGAAACCAACAACTGGCACTGGGCACTATGTCAATAGGTTAGTACCAAAAAATGATATAAAATGACTATAAAATGATAGTAAAACATCCAAGAATGATAATATAACAACATGTAACAATCAATAATTATAGATACGTTGGAGACGTATCGGCATCCCCAAGCTTAATTCCTGCTTGTCCTCGAGTAGGTAAATGATAAAAACAGAAATTTTGATGTGGAAAGCGGCCTAACATATTCATCACATTTCTTTATAGCATGGACATATGGACTTTTATATGATTCAAAGCAATAGTCTAGTTTTGACATGAAGACTTTAATACTCAAGCATATCAACAAGCAACCATGTCTTTCAAAATATCAACACTAAAGCAAGTTATCCCTAGCCCATTATGCTCGATCATTGATCCATTCATGAAACACACTTGAATATTAGCTACACCCAATGCTCAAATACGATCATAGTGCCCCTTCGTTGGTGCTTAATAAGAGAAGATGGAGACTCAAATTCAAAAATAAAAAATTGCATAAGTAAAAGAAAGGCCCTTCGCGGAGGGAAGTAGGGATTTGTAGAGGTGCCAGAGCTCAAAGCTTAAATTGAGAGATAAAAATATTTTGGGAGGCATACTTTTCCCAACAACGAAAATGACTTAGAGATCTCAACACTTTCCATGCTAGATACATCATAGGCGGTTCCCAAACAAAAAATAAAGTTTATTCCTTTTTCCACCATTACTTTCACTTTCCATGGCTAGCCAAATCCACGGTTGCCCTCCATACCAACACTTTCCAAGGAATTTATTATTTGACAACATAAAGTAAATTCATTTTTTTGGGGACTGGGAATCCCTAATACCTTTGTCGTACTCTCGTGCAATGACAAGTGAATAAACACTCATCGTGAGAATAACACAACAAGCGCTATCGTTTTACGCCCCTAGCTAGGCATAACGCGTAGGACCTAAGTGTTGTCATCTTTGGTTCTAGATCCATAAGATGCCCTCATGATTAATTCATATGGTGGCCTAATTCTTGTTCTAGGGAAGTGTTCCATTCCCTTTCTTAGTGGAAATTGAAATTTAATATTGCCTTCTTTCATATCAATAATGGCACCAATAGTATGCAAAAAAGGTCTACCAAGAATAATTGGACAAGACGGATTGCAATCAATATCAAGAACAATAAAATCTATGGGCACATAATTCCTATTTGCAAGAATAAGAACATCATTATTTCTTCCCATAGGCTTTTTAATAGTAGAATCCGCCAAGTGCAAATTTAAAGAGCATTCTTCAATATTGGTAAGACCAAGCACATCGCATAAAGATTTCAGAATTGTAGAAACACTGGCACCCAAGTCACACAAAGCAAAATCATAATTTTTAATCTTGACTTTGATAGTAGGTTCCCACTCATCATGCAATTTTCTAGGAATTGAAACTTCTAATTCCAACTTTTCTTCAAAAGCTTTCATCATGGCATCAACAATATGTTTATTAAAAGCTTTATTTTGTTCATAAGCATGGGGTGAATTTATCATGGATTGCAACAAAGAAATACAATCAACCAAAGAGCAACTATCATAATTAAAGTGTTTGTAATCCAAAATAGTGGGCACATCGCTAGTTAAAGTCTTGACCTCTTTAAACCCACTTTTATCAAAATTTTCAACAACATTTTCACCCTCCGAATCATAGGGACGCCTTCTAACTAAAGTTGACTCTTCTCCACTCCATTTTTCGTCAATCTTAAATTTACTAAACAAAGAATCAACAGAAGAAACACCAATCATTTTAAGATCTTCATCACTTTTATGATAGGTGTGATTACCACATGAATTATCATAGTTATTATAGGAATTACTAGGAAAAGGCCTATGATTAAAATTGCCTCTATAAGCATTGTTATTGAAATTGTTTCGCGAGACAAAATTCACATCTATGGCATCACTATTTTGCCCAATCAAAGTAGACAAAGGCACATCATTAAAATCAATAGGAGCACTTTTATTAGCAACCAACTTCATAAGAGCATCAACTTTTTCACTCAAAGAATTTTCTACCGAATTGACTTTTTTACTAGTAGGAGCTCTTTCGGTATGCCATTGTGAGTAATTTGCCATAATTTTGTCTAGAAATTTAGTAGCTTCACCCAAAGTAATTTCCATAAAAGTACCCCCCGTGGCGGAATCTAAAAGATTACGAGAAACAAAATTCTAGCCCACATAATTTTTTTGTATGATCATCTAAAGATTTAACCCATGAGTTGGGCAATTCCTTAGCATCAATTTCATCCTTTCCCAAGATTGTGCAACATGCTCATGTTCAAGTTGCTTGAAATTCATGATCTGGGTTCTAAGGGATATACTTTTTGTGGGTGAAAATACTTAGTGATAAAATCATCCTTGCACTTGTTCCAGGAATCAATACTATTGCAAGGCAAAGAAGAAAACCAAATTTTTGCATGATCTCACAAAGAAAACGGAAATAATTTCAACTTCACAACATCATTATCCACATCTTTTTTCTTTTGCATATTGCATAATTCCACGAATGTGCTAAGATGGGACGCGACATCCTCATTAGGAGTACCGGCAAATTGATCTTTCATGACAAGATTCAGCAAAGCAGTATTAATATCACAAGACTCTGCACTAGTGGAGGGAGGAGCAATTGGAGCGCTAATAAAATCATTGTTGTTGGTATTTGAGAAATCACACAACTAGGTGTTCTCTTGAGTCATGATGACTACGCAACAACATTGCACTCAAAAACAGATCTGACGAGAAAACGATGAATGAAAAAGAGGGCGAATAAAACGACAATTTTTTTGTGAAGTGGGGGAGAGGAAAACGAGAGGCAAATGGCAAATAATGTAAATTGCGAGGAGATGAGATTTGTGATTAGGAACCTGGTTGATGTTGAAGATCCTCCCCGGCAACGGTGCCAGCAATTCCGTTTGATGTCTGCTAGAACTACGTTGGTATTTCCCCAAAGAGGAAGGGATGATGCAGTATAGTGACAGTAGGTATTTCCCTCAGTGATGAGACCAATGTTATTGAACCAATAGGAGAACCTCGTCACACCATGTAAACAACACCTACACAAAAATAACAAATACTTGCAACCCCACGTGTTAAAGGGGTTGTCAATCCCTTTCAGGTACGACGCCTCAAGATAGGCAAATAACGTGTGATAAAAGTGGTAGATAGGATAAATAGATCGCGGAACAAATAAATTGCAGCAAGGTATTTTTGTATTTTTGGTTTAATAGATCTGAAAATAAATGCAAAGGAAAATAGATTGCAAAGGCAAATATGATGAAAAGAGACCCGAGAGCCGTAGGTTTCACTAGTGGCTTCTCTCGAGAAAAATAGCAAACGGTGGGAAAACAATTACTGTTGGGCAATTGATAGAACTTCAAATAATCATGACGATATCCAGGCAATGATCATTATATAGGCATCATGTCCAAGATTAGTAGACCGACTCCTGCCTGCATTGATGTAGACAAGATCTATCTATGTAGAGATAGACCCCATCATTTTATCCTTAGTAGCAACGATACATACATGTCGGTTCCCCTTCTGTCACTAGGATCAAGCACCGTAAGATCGAACCCACTACAAAGCACCTCTTCCCATTGCAAGATAAATAGATCAAGTTGGCCAAACAAAACCCAAATACCGGAGAAGAAATAGGAAGCTATAAGCAATCATGTATATAAGAGATCAAAGAAGACTCAAATAACTTTCATGGATAAAAACATAGATCTGATCATAAACTCAAAGTTCATCGGATCCCAGCAAACACACCGCAAAAAGGCTTACATCATATGGATCTCCAAGAGACCATTGTATTGATAATCAGGAGAGAGAGGAAGCCATCTAGCTACTAACTATGGACCCGTAGGTCTACAAAGAACTACTCACGCATCATCGGAGAGGCACCAATGGAAGTGGTGAATCCCTCCGTGATGGTGTCTAGATTGGATCTGGTGGTTCTAGACTCTGCGATGGCTGTAGTTGATTTTCGTTGACTCCCCTAGGGTTTCTAGAATATTGGGGTATTTGTAGAGTAAAGATGCGGTTCAGGGGGCACCCAAGGTTGGCACAACCCACCAGGGCGTGCCTGGGCCTCCTGGCGTGCCCAGGTGGGTGCTGCCCTCCCCGAGGCACCCCCAGGTGCAGCTTTGGCCCACTGGATGTCTTCTGGCCCAAAAAAAGCCTCAAAAAGTTTCGCTGCATTTGGACTTCGTTTGGTATTGATTTCCCACGATGTGAAAAACATGCAGAAAATAACAACTGGTATTGGGCACTATGTCAATAGGTTAGAACTAAAAATGAATAAAATGACTATAAAATGATTGTAAAACATCCAAGAATGATAATATAACATCATGGAACAAATTATAGATACGTTGGAGACGTATCAGTCACCACGACGTCGTGCTGACGGAACTCATCTACTTCCTCGACATCTTGCTGGATCAAGAGGGCGAGGGACGTCATCGAGCTGAACGTGTGCAGAACTCGGAGGTGCCGTACGTTCGGTACTTGATCAGTCGGAGCTATAAGAAGTTCGACTACATCAACTGCGTCAAACGCTTCCGATTATGGTCTACGAGGGTACGTAGACACACTCTTCCCCTCTCGTTGCTATGCATCTCAAAGATAGATCTTGCATGAGCATAGGAATTTTTTTAAATTCCATGCTATGTTCCCCAACACATGCCCCACCCCAACCCATGTACAAAGAGACAGTAGACCAAAAGCTAGCAAATGAAAAAGCTCACAATCGAGTACATAGGGGAGATGGTCCAAAACTTACCAATAGACGCACACACACATTACCTTCCTTTTCCCTGTTGTTGCGATCACCACAATTTTATCGTTGCATCTAAAACACATTCATATTGTGGCATCATGTAACGTCTCTCCCTGGTGTTTGATCGAGTGTTCGCCTACTGCCGCTAGAGAAAAACATGCTCCACCTTGAAATCAAAGATCATAGAAAGGGTTGATTGAGATCCACCACAACTGCATAGGTGCATGGTTTTTCCTTGCCTTCCTAGAAACCCCAGTTGTTCACTGTCATCAATCATCATAAAGGGGTTATCAGGTGAAGCATCACCACAGTGAGCGACCACGATGCTGACGCCGCAGGACACCTTCTCTATGGCATGTCCGCTCTCATGGTTAACCTATACCCAATCCTCTAATTTTTGTTATCTAATATGGATGAATTTATTAACATGAAATTGTATTTGAAATCAACTAGTTACAATAGGTAAAAAATCATACTTGGAAAAATAATCTTGTCTCCTTAAAGATGTACTATTTGAGTTTAGGCTTACAATTTTTTGCATGCTCTGATATTTTTATGGCTCGGCCTGTGTTTATCCATCTGTAGGAGCTCAAGTGTGAATCTCGCCCCGCCACACACACACATACTAAATTGTTGGCCCTATCCCTGGTCTCTGATGTCTACTACGCAACTTTATTCTTGTAGACCCGTGTTGGGCCTCCAAGCTCAGAGTTTTGTAGGACAGTAGCAGTTTTCCCTCAAGTGGATGACCTAAGGTTTATCAATCCGTGGGAGGCGTAGGATGAAGATAGTCTCTCTCAAGCAACCCTGCAATCAAATACAAGAAATCTCTTGTGTACCCAACACAACCAATACAATGGCAAATTGTATAGGTGCACTAGTTCGGCGAAGAGATGGTGAGAAAAGTGTAGTATGGATAGTAGATATGAGTTTTTTAATGCGAACAATAAAAAACAGCAAGGTAGTAAATAGTAAACGGAGCACAAGCGGTATTGCAATAATGGAAAATGAGGCCTAGGGTGTATACTTTCACTAGTGCAATCTCTCAACAATGCTAACATAGTTGGATCATATGATTACCCCTCAAAGTGCGATGAAACATCACTCCAAAGTTCCTATCTAGCGGAGAACATAAGGTGGAATTGTTTGTAGGGTACGAAACCACCTCAAATCTATTCTTTCTGTTCCATCTATTCAAGAGTTCGTACTAAAATAACACGAAGCTATTCTTTCCGTTCGATCTATCCTAGGGTTCGTACTAAAATAACACCAAAGCAAATTCATATTCATAATACTCAATCCAACACAAAGAACTTCAAAGAGTGCCTCAAGATTTCTACCGGAGAAATAAAAGACGAGAACATGCATCAACCCCTATGCATAGATTACCCCAATGTCATCGCGGGAATCCGCGAGTTGAATGCCAAAACATATATCAAGTGAATCAATACGATACCCCATTGTCACCATAGGTATTCAATTGCAAGACATATATCAAGTGTTCTCAAATCCATAAAAGTATTGAATCCGATAACATCGAAATCTCAAAGGGAAAAACTCAATTCATCACAACAAGATAGAGAGGAGAAAACACCATATGATCCGACTATATTAACAAAGACCGTAATACATCAAGATCATGACATCTCAAGAACACGAGAGAGAGAGAGAGAGATTAAACACTTAGCTACTGGTACAAACCCTCAGCCCTGAGGGTGGATTACTCCCTCCTCATCGTGGTGGCCGTCGGGATGATGAGGATGGCCACCGGTGATGATTCCCCCCTCCGGCAGGGTGCCGGAACGGGGTCGAGATTGGATCTCGTGGATACAGAGGCCTTGCGGCGGTGGAACTTCTGATCTAGGGCTACCCCGAAGGGTTTTGGAATATTTGGAATTTTATAGGGTGAAGAAGGGGTGCGGGAGGTCACCGAGGTGGGCACAACCCACATGGGCACGCCTGGGGGCCCAGGCGCGCCCTGGTGGGTGCTGCTCTAGCCCATCCTGGGTGTTCTGGTCCAAAAAAATTGTCCTAGGAGTTACGCGGTGTTTGGTCTCCGTTTGATATTGATTTCCTGCGATGTAAAAAACAAGAGAAAACAACAACTGGCACTGGGCACTGGGTCAATAGGTTAGTCCCAAAAAATGATATGTAGTTGCTATAAAATGATTGTAAAACATCCAAGAATGATAATATATTAGCATGAATACTTCATAAATTATAGATATGTTGGAGACGTATCAGTCTCACTCTTACTATATGAAAACATGGATTGAGCCTTGATAGTCGATGCATCATGATGTCTTTTTAAGTGGCCAAAGCACATTGTCTCAGTTCCAGACCTCCAACAAACTGACAGACACTTAGGGACTATTTGGTAGAATGCCAACACACACTGGTGGTGGTGGTGGTGGTGGTGAGGCAAAGGGTGAATGATGTTTGAATTAGATAGTTTTTTATTTGTTTCCTATTGGTACTACTATTCTTTAATTATGATGCGTTTTTTGATTTCTTAGCGAGTTTATTGGTTTAGGAATTGCTACTTCTTGAGCTTGCTTTGATTTTTCCCTTGAAGAGGAAAGGGTGATGCAGCAAAGTAGAGATAAGTATTTCCCTCAGTTAAGAAACAAGGTATCATTCCAGTAGGAGGCACAAGCAAGTCTCCAATATATGCACCTGCACAAACTAACAAACACTTGCACACAACGCGAAAAAGGGGTTGTCAATACCTTCACGGTCACTTGCAAGAGTGAGATCTAATAGAGAGATATAAAACAAATGAAAGTAAATAAAATTCAGCAAGGTACTTTTTAGTTTTTGGTTTTATAGATCTGAAAATATAGGATGGAAAATAGACCCGGGGGCCATAGGTTTCACTAGAGGCTTCTCTCTCGAAGAAATCATAAGGTGGGTAAACAAATTATTGTCGAGCAATTGATAGAAAAGCACAAAGTCATGACGATATTTAAGGCAATGATCATGAATATAGGCATCACATCCGTGACAAGTAGACCGAAACGATTTTGCATCTACTACTATTACTCCACACATCGACCGACTCCTGCGTGCATCTAGAGTGTTAAGTTCATAAGAACAGAGTAACACTTTAAGCAAGATGACACGATGTAGAGGGATAAAATCAAGCAATATGATATGAACCAAATCATTTTATCCTTAATGGCAACAATACAATATGTGTCTCGCTACCCCTATTGTCACAGTGTGAGGACACCGCAAGATTGAACCCATCACAAAGCACCTCCCCCATTGCAAGAAAAACCAATCTAGTTGGCCAAACCAAATCGATAGATCCGAAAGAAATACAAAGCTATCAAATCATGCATATAAGAATTCAGAGAAGACTCAAATATTATTCATAGATAATCTGATCATAAATCCACAATTCATCAGATCTCGACAAACGCACCACAAAAGAAGATTACATCGAATAGATCTCCAAGAACATCAAGGAGAACATTGTATTTGAAGATCAAAGAGAGAGAATAAGCCATCTTATCTACTAGCTATGGACCCGTAGGTCTATGGTAAATGATAACCCACAAGTATAGGGGATCGTAACATCTTTCGAGGGTAGAATGTTCAACCCAAATTTATAGATTCGACACAAGGGGAACCAAAGAATATTTGCAAGTATTAGCAGCAGAGTTGTCAGCTCAACCACACCTGGAGATTAATTATGTGCAACAAAGTGAGCAGTAGCAAAGTAGTATTGTAATTTTGATAGTAGTAGCAACAGCAATAGTAACGGTAACAGTGATAGCAGAGATTTTGTAGCAAGTGCAATAGTGACAATGGCAGTAGTAACTTAGCAGGAACAATATGTAGGAAAATCGTAGGCATTGGATCGGTGATTCGTTGGATGGTATTCATCATGAGACAGTCATAACCTAGGGCGATACAGTACTAGATCCAGTTCATAAATATAATGTAGGCATGTATTCCGTAATTAGTCATACATGCTTATGGAAAGAACTTTCATGACATCTTTTGTCCTACCCTCTCATGGCAGATGGGTCCTATTTGACACTAAGGGATATTAAGGCCTCCTTTTAATAGAGATCTGGAACAAAGAATGAGCACAAGGTGAATACATGAACTCCTCAAACTACGGTCATCACCGGGAGTGGTCCCAACTATTGTCACTCCGGGGTTGACGGATCATAACACGTAGTAGGTGACTATAACTTGCAAGATCGGATCTAGAACATGGATATAATGGTAATAAAATAAACGGTTCAGATCTGAAACCATGGCACCCAGGCCCAAAGTGACAAGCATTAAGCATGGCGAAGTCATAGCAACATCAATCTTAGAACATAATGGATACTAGGGATCAAGCCCTAACAAAACTAATTCGATTACATGATGAATCTCATCCAACTCCTCATCGACCAGCGAGCCTACGAAGGAATTACTCACTTCCAGTGGGGAGCATCATGGAATTGGCGACGGAGAAGGGACGGTGATAACGAATACCGAAGATCCCCCTCTCCGGAGCCCCAAACGGACTCCAGATCTGGCCTCCCGATGAAGAACAGGAGACAGTGGCGGCTTCGTCTCGTGAAACGTGATAATTCTTTCTCCCTAATTTTTTTCTGGAATAATAGGATTTTATAGCGTCGGTTTCAAGGTCCGCGGGGCCACCAGGTGGGGACAACCCACCTAGGTGCGCTTGGAGGGGTGGCATGCCCTAGTGGGTTGTGCCCACCCACGTGCCCCCCTCCGGTGGTTCTTGACTCAAAAAATTATCTTTTATTATATAAAAAATCCTTGCATAGTTTTGTTCCATTCCGATAACTTTTATTTCTGCACAAAAACAACACCATGGTAGTTCTGCTGAAAACAACGTCAGTCCAGGTTAGTTTCATTCAAATCATGCAAATTAGAGTCCAAAACAAGAGGAAAAGCGTTAGGAAAAGTAGATACAATAGAGATATATCAACTCCCCCAAGCATAAACCTTAGCTTGTCCTCAAGCAATTCGCTTGATAAACTAAAAGTGAAAAAGAAAAAAAAGAACTCTTTTGCTCTTGTTTCCATAAATAAGCTTAAACAACACCCATGTTTTCAGCAAAGATTATAACTAACCATGTCGACAATAACTCTTAAAATTATATTAACTCATGTCAATGACATAATCAACTAGCGAGCAATAATAAGACATCTCAAACAGCAACACGTTGTCAAAAGAACCCTGATACAATATGACAATAATGGTATCTCGCTAGCCCTTTCTAAGACTGCAAAACATAAATGCAAAGCACCTCCAAAGTTCAAGTAGCGACTAAACATTGTAATTCATGGTAGAAAATATCCAGTCATGATGCATCCAACATTAGCTACACGCAATGCATAAGCATGACAATAGTGCTCTCAGGTTCTGGCGCTTATTTGAGAAGGTGATGACACAACATAAAAGTAAATAGATAGTCCCTTCACAGAGGGAAGCAGTGATTTGCAGAGGTGCAAGAGCTCAAGTTTTAAAAACAAAGGTAAATGAAATTTTGAGACATGCACCCTTCCTGTTTAATTCATGACCATCAGTTATCAATATCTTCCATGCTAAACACATTAGTAGCGGTTCCCAAGCGGTAAAGTAAAGGTTATTGTCCATAGGATTTTCTGTTCAATTATTTATACGTTCTTTTTGCAATTGGGACTGCGAATCCCCAATCATGATCATTGCAATAAGTAGTGGACATACCAAAATTAGCATCCCCAAGCTTGGGGTTTTGCACATTATTAGCAGAATTAACATTAATAGAATTTATGATAACAACATTGCAATCATGCTTTTCATTCAACACTTCATAAATTTCCTCTTTTAGCACTTCATCACAATTTTCAGATTCACGAATTTCAAGCAGAACTTCATAGGGATAATCAAGTGCACTCAATTCAATACCAATTTGTTCATCATAATTGGATGTTTTAAAAAGATTAGCAAGTGGATGAGGATCCATATCAATAGATTTTTAGTAAGCGAAGATGCAAGCAAATAGCAGGCACATGGTAACACAAGCAAACAAGAGATCTGACAAGAAAAAGGCAAATGAAAAAGAGGGCAAACAAAACAACAAATTTTTGTGAAGTGGGGGAGAGGAAAACGAGATGAGATGAGATTTGTGATTAGGAACCTAGTAGATTCTAATGATGTCTCCTCGGCAACGGTGCCAGAAATTCCTTTTGATGTCTACAAGAACTACGTCGGTATTTCCCCAAAGAGGAAGGGTTGATGCAGCATAGCAGCAGTAGGAATTTCCCTCAGTGATGAGAACAAGGTTATCGAACCAGTAGGAGAACCACGCAACACAACGTAAATAACTCCTGCACACAAATAACAAATACTCGCAACCCGACGTGTTAAAGGGGTTGTCAATCCCTTTCGGGTAACAACGCCAGAAATTGGCACGGAGATGGGAGAAAGTTGTAATAGATTGGATAAATAGATCGCAAATAAAATAAAGTGCAACAAAGTATTTTTGTATTTTTGGTTTAATAGATCTGAAAATAAAAGCAAATAAAAATAGATCGTGAAGGCAAATATATTAAAGAAGAGACCCGGGGGCCGTAGGTTTCACTAGTGGCTTCTCTAGAGAAAAATAACAAACTGTGGGAAAACAATTACTGTTGGGCAAGATAGAACTGCAAATAATCATGACGATATCCATGCAATGATCATTATATAGGCATCACGTCCAAGATTAGTAGACCAGCTCTTGCCCGCATCTACTACTATTACTCCACACATCGACCGTTGTCCAGCATGCATCTAGTGTATTAAGTTCTTGGAAAAATGAAGTAATGCAATAAGAACGATGACATGATGTAGACAAGATCTATTTATGTAGGAATAGACCCCATCTTGTTATCCTTAATAGCAACGATACATATGTGTCGTTTCCCCTTCTGTCACTGGGATCAAGCACCGTAAGATCGAACCCATCACAAAGCACCTCTTCTCATTGCAAGATAAATAGATCAAGTTGGCCAAACAAAACCAAAATATCGGAGAAGAAATATGAGGCTACAATCAATGCATTCATATAAGTGATCAAAGAAAACTCAAGTAACTTTCATGGATAAAAACATAGATCTGACCATAAACTCAGAGTTCATCGGATCCCAACAAAAACACCGCAAAAAGACTTACATCATATGGATATCCAAGAGACCATTGTGTTGAGAATCAAGAGAGAGAGAGAGGAAGCCATCTAGCTACTGACTACGGACACGTAGGTCTACAAAGAACTACTCACGCATCATCGTAGAGGCACCAATGGACATGATGAACCCCTCCGTGATGGTGTCTAGATTGGATCTGTTGTTTCTGGAACTTGCGGCGGCTGGAATTTATTTCCGTCGACTCTCCTAGGGTTTCTGGAATATTGGGGTATTTATAGAGAAAAGAGGAGGTGCGAGAGGCCACCGAGGTGGGCCTAACCCACCTGGGCGCGCCTGGGGTGGGTTGTGTCCCCCTCGGAGCACCCCTCTGGTACTTCTTAAGCCCATCTTGTGTCTTCTAGTCCAGAAAAAAAACACATAAAAAGTTTTGCTGCGTTTGGACTCCGTTTGGTATTGATTTCCTGTGATGTAAAAAACAAGCAGAAAACAGCAACTGGCACTGGGCACTATGTCAATAGGTCAGTACCAAAAAAAGATATAAAATGATTGTAAAACATATAAGAATGATAATATAACAGCATGGCACAATAAAAAATGAGGAGACGGAGGACGACAGATAGCGATGGAGCGGGAACCTCCATCCGTCTCCTGGAGAGATGAGGGCACCGACGAGCTCGGGAAAGAACGCCACACCCATCCAGAGGAGTAGGGGACGCCGGGGAAGAGTAGAACGGAGAGGAGGCCGCAGGGAAGGGAGGCGGCAAGGAGGACACGGACGGTGGTGGCCTCGGTGATGCAGGGCACTCTGGGGAGGGCAAGAGGGTTGGGGCGGCTCGTGGAGACATGGGGAGGACGGTGGACAACACCGGAGCAGGAGAGGGAGGCTAGGCTCGCCGGAAACAAGGAGGAACCGAGGCGGCCGTGGCGGTCAGAGGCGAACTCCGGGGAGTTGCCGTTGCTCCGGTGGACTAGGAGGGATGAGGAGGGGCTTGGGAGCTGCGGGAGAGTCTAGGGGTCCTTATATAGGCCGAGTGGAATCTTCTGGAGCTCACGGGCGAGCTCCCGACCAAGCATTAATGGAGGGTAGTGGCTGGACATGGCACGGGCATGGCATTTGCGTCACATTCATGGCAAACTACGATGAAGAAGCAACACAGGGCGATGCAGAGGCTCACGGGGCAGCTACTAGACATGGTTGGAGGTCGAGATGAGGAGGGAGGAGACAAGCACAGTGGCAAGAACCAGCGAGAGCACGAAATGTGCGTGACGCCATCGTGATCACCACAGGCTCTGGTGCAAATAGTGTGTTTTGGCCGGGCCGACCATGTCCAGTGGAATGACCCTAGTGACGTAAGTATAAATGAGGAAACAAATCGTTCCAGGGGCAAAGAAGTGATTTGCACTTAGCTCCAAAGCAAATTAGCAACCAAGTGTTTGTGCTGTGCAGTGAGGACACCAGCTAGGTAACTCAGTAAATAGCTTGTCTGGGAGGTTTATCTATCGAAGGACTTTGATCCTGGAGGTTTTGAGGGTAAATGGATCAAGATTTATTGCAGTTGCTTCACAACTGACCAAAATGGCCCAGAAATGAAGATTATGATGGTGCACTCACATGGAGTGTCCCCTTGAGATCAAATTGGGCAAGGCTTGATCATTTGGTCATATAAAGATGCTCAAAAAGTCTCATACCAATTGGCCAAGCCAAAATGGCACTTGCTTCACAAACATCTCTGCTGACCAGAAACTTGGAATAATTATGGTGATTAAATGGATCATTGAAATGATGCCAAATTGGGTGGAGATATATTTCATGGGTATAAGAATGATATGGTAATTTATCAGGATTTTTGAAGCAATATAAAATACACTTGCTTCATAACCTGAAAATATTGCCAGAAACAAAGATTTGCTCCTGTGATCACATATATGATTGGATGGGGCTGAAAAAGGGTGAAGGGGTTTAATATGAGCACATTAAGGAGTGTTCAAAAGTTCAACTCATTTGGCTACTCCTAGCTAGTACTTCCTTCACAAAGCCTTCTGTTTGACAGAAACTTTGAAAATTCACCGAGGAAGATTGGCTAGGCAAATAAAGTTGAACTTGTGCATGAGGCAATTATTTGGACATATAAACATGCTCAAAAAGGTTGGGAGCCACTAGGAAAAATATAAATGACACTTCCTTCACAAAGTGCCATTCAGGGCAGAATAGAAAAAGGAATATTGGGGAATTATTTTTGAACATGGCAATGAAAAGTTTTGCCATATTTGATCAAGATATGACCCAAAAAATTTATTAGAATTATTTGGGAATTTTAGGATTGAGGGAAATATAGGTTGCTTCACAACCTAGGGCAATTTGAGTTATTCCTTTAATAGAAAAGGAATATTCCCAATAAAAAGAATATTGAGATTTGGGCTAGGATGAAAATGACAGGGTCTAGGGAAGGATTTGGGAATGACAAGCCATCTGGAAGCAAATAAGAGGTCATCTTCTTCAGTTTCCAGACCACAAAGCCATGGAAAAAGAAAACTCATGCAAAAACCTCAGAAAACAATGGGCCAAAAATCAGGCTGTCACAAACCTTACCCCCTTAAAGAAATCTCATCCTCGAGATTTGGTTGCTCAGGGAACTAGTATGAATATTCTGACTTAAGGAAACCGTTTCCAACTCGGGTATCCTTTTTTCCTTTGTTGTTGTTCCCACTAAATTTTTATCTGACTGGCCGTGGGTGGTTTGCTTTACTGTATCCACATTATGACAGATCTTACCTGGCTTGCTCATGCTTATATAGGCTCCAATTTCTTTTTAGATCTGCTGACTAGCTGAGTGTGATTTAATTATCACGACTGAAATATATGTCTGTCTCACAAATCCAAAAGTGATTTCCGCTGGGTGTGCCACCCGACACTGACAACCTTTCATGTAATGATGATCAGAATTTTCTGATGAAAACTCAAGCTCTGACTCATTGCATTGGGTTTCTCCACTAAATGCAGGACCTTTGGGTTCCAAACAGTGAGTTAAAACATAACTGTTTCGTGACAGATTCTGACTCATCACAAAAGTTTCTGAATCATCTTAACCGGTTCCATTGTCGTGAGTATCGGATCCGTACCAAATATTTGATTGTTTCCTGTCCCAGCCAGCATAACGGGTTTGCCCTGTATGATAATATCTGCAGACTTGACTGACAGTGGTTCTGACAGAATTTTTTTGTTCACGACAGGCTATCCATGATGATTCATATAAGTGAGGACTCAGGCTTCCAGACTGTTATTCCTCATGCCGATTACTCATGTTGTAGGCATATCCATGTGGATCAATACTAACTTAGCTGTCCGGGGGATCTGCACCATGGGGGTCGTGTACAATTTTCATACCTGCATCAGTGGTCTTGCTCCTTCATTATTGTTTTCTTGGTTTGGATCCTTGGCTGAAAGAGCTGGGCCATATTGTTTCTTCGTATGACCATAGGTACTGTCAGTGCAATTTTTCAGCAATTGTAGTTTATCCTCATTTTTCTGATAAGGTAACCCATTAAATGGCAGGTTTAACACCTCTCAAGTTCTGATCGTTGGGAAATGATCATCCGAAACCCTTGCAAGAAATCGGCAAATAAATCAGTAGCCACCAGAACGATCTTTACAACTCAGATCTGGGACATTACTGAAATAACTCAACCACGGCTCAGGACGGCCGAAAAGCAGCTCAGAGCATGAGACCGGATCGATAAGAAGAAGGTGGCAGCTCCCTAAAATAGCCAAAAAGAAGCTATAGGGCTACTATCTCAAAAAGAAACTCAACAGTTGTACGAGACGGCCGAAAAGCAGCTCAGACTCGTGACAGTTGTTGAAGAGAGAAACAAAAATCGGCATCCACCCCGGATAGCTAGAAACAGCTCATATCACAGGCGTGGTGCCGTCATTGGAGAAAAGGGGACAAGGGCTCATCAGGATCATTTTCCAGATCTCAAGTACTTGTATGGAGCTCATTGATGCCGATCATCTTCATAATCCTTTGTCACTCTGCGGGGTATACAAGCTTTCTTTTATTAACCATCCTCACGTGGTTGTCATATCCTCATCCGAGTGACTTGAGATCTTGGTGGTATGCTCACCGCATATATATGAGAATCTGATTCCCAAGACAGACGTGTATTCTGACCGATTCTTGCTTCTGACCAAAATGTTGCGGATCTGATTCTTGGGATTCACTGCCATATGCTGTCAATTCACAGCGTACTACCTTGTACCAATGTCTTACTGAGGAATATTTGCTGGCTTGTGGTTGAAACTTTCATCGGATAGCTTGCTGAAGAAGACTGGGTATCGTGCTTCAAAAGCTTACCCCCTTAAAGACTTTGCTGGGGAAAGACCCAATACCTCATACTGGAAGATTTTGCGGTTGCTTACTGAAGAAGGCAGAGTACCTTGCGCGAGAAGTGATCCATGTATCGTACTAAGGAAGATAGATGAATCTAACCTTGGAAGCTTCTCTGGTATCTTGCGAGGGAAAAGTGGGTTGCTTACACCAGAAACTTCTTATTGTGATATGCGGACCGATTTCCACATATATAACCATCCGAATATTTTTGCTATTGATTTCTTGCATGAAACGGGGTTTTGCAGGACTATTCTCCTTTCTGAGTATATGCCATATTTTTCCTTGCTTCAAGGTACATCGAGTTCCAAAATCATCCTCAACGAAAAATTAAACTTGTATCTGAGCCATACCTTTGATAATATTCTGTCAACCTTGCACACAATTTATCTTCTTGCTGATTTAATCGTTTTGTTGTGATGAGTGCACGCTAATGCACACTTGATACTGACGGTCCATCCGGGATTTCTTTTGCATCCAGACAAGATATTCCCAATTTCACTGCAGTCAGCTGATAATTCCATTCTGTTTAGCTGAGTTTCCTAATATATGCATTTCTTGCTGACTCTTCGGGTCATGTGTCGGTTGACGAGTAACTTTAATAGGGGAAAATTTGTAACACCAAAGGCCCAAAGAAAGGAACAACAGAAACGAGTAAAACAAAAGCACACAAGCATTCTACTAATATAATTAATCAAGCAAACATCACATATTACTGCTACTCACACAATAATATGCATGCACACCTAAGCACACAAATCTCGCGGGATCTTCGGTATTGCGGTCTAATATGCTGTGACGATGTGCACGAGGACGAATAAATGTATGGAAGAATTGGTGTAAACATTGCTACACCAAGTGCTAGCTTAGCCAGGTAGCAACCTGAACTAGCTTAGAGGCGAGGACACGAAGGTCGCAACCACATTATTATCAAGCGGACGGAGAAAGATCCGTATTCTTCCAAGAAATAGGATTGCAGGGAAAACCTGACGCTGCTGGCATTTCCCTTTCTTGATAACTAAGATCAGTAAGGGTTACCAGATGGATGAGATGGATGGCATGATTCGGGATAGAAACAAGTCTATCACCGAAATAATATGGGTGGGTGGCGGAAGAATATACGCGATACCTGAGCATAACTCCTGCAAATGGTGTCTGGAACACTGGGTACCAGGGCATCACTCTGCTGGGACAGAGATGACGCCGAACACCAAAGAGCAGACATGCTAAGAAGGAGGGTGCAGGCAGTGGATCGAAAATGATGCCACCTACACTCACAAGATTAACCGTTAGCGACTAAATAATAATCTATATGCATGCTATGCGACAAACAAATGCAGCAATCAAGTGCAACAAACCAACTGGGGTCTATACTACCGCTTTCTAATGTTCGCGCGGTCTAGGGCGTCCTACAGCCAGACCTGCTCTGATACCAAGCCTGTGGCACACCGACTCAGAGAAAACCAAAACGCCCCGTATTCCAGCCCAGAGATTGAGATGAAGTCTTCTGGAATACGGCACTGCTTAGCATAGAACAAACCAGCTCTTTATTACAATCTATTTGGGTATAAAGGTTACATCGGCACGGCGACACTACGCCTGCCACTGTTGCTCTATGCAAGCAGCAGAACAACACGATGCAGCGGAAGAACTATAGCAGCAGAACAACGACGACAGTGGTGAAATCCACTGCGCAGGGACTCTGGCTGGAACGCTTATCCTAGCTCACACGAATGGAAACCACGACAAGCAAGCAATCAAATCCGGGATGACCTGCAAACTGGCATGACACGCCAGGTCAGTACATTGAATGTACTTGCAAGCTAACAATAACCAGAAGCATTCAAGACAGACAACAACATGGCAATTACAGGTTAAACAGGAATTATCATGAGATCATCAGAATAACATAGCATGACCAACATAAACATGATACGGCTAACACAACATGAACAGGGCATGAACATATTAATCCGACAATACTAGCATGCAACATGATGCACTATATGCACCACTTATTCTTCTCGGGTTACCTCGTAACCAACACATGCATCACCAACCTCGGACATCACACGATCATCTCAGGATCAAATCAAACTTGGTATTAACAATACCGTAGTGATCAGTAAATGACCACAAGGAGCTTGATCTTTACCCACGACTCTCGCACAACATCACAAATATACAACAACTCGGTATCCTCGATACCACCGTGATCCTTACGGCGATCACAACCATGATCAACACTTGGTCCCAAACCGTGATCCTTACAGCGATCACAACCACGACCAACACTTGGCCCGTGATCCTTATGGCGATCACAACCACGAGTTGTCATTAATCAAGTTATTCTTATTACTGTTGACTCATGGTGTACCCTATAATATACACTCTGTAGAGGTTAGTACACTGTACCCACACTACGGAACCCATGGCCTCACACTCCCATTCGGGTGGACCAACGGCGTTTCGACAAAACCGTCCTACTGCCATGACACTCTCTCGGCCACTCCGACCAACTCCCCTCTGGGCTAAGTCATGGGTGGCCCCGTGTCTACCTCAAGACACCTCAAACCACCGTCGTGGCCAAACATAAACGATCCCACACGGGGACATGATCTCAAAACCAACTACGGGCACACAAGGCTTATGCCGTCCTACCTGATCAGGGTAGCGCCCGTGCATAACCTTCCTCGTTGGAGGCACCGGCGAGAGGCACGACAATAGACCCAGTTAGGACCGTCCCATACCGGTAAGCATGGTTGCACTGGTCAGCATCGATTCAGCGGCACCATGACTCAGCCAATAGTTGTTCAAGTTCAATTTAATCCGGTTAACTTGAATGCAAATATGCTGAGCCATGATAAAATGCATGAACATGATATCAACATAATCATGAGGTTATCACATGACTATCCACCGTATCAACAATGAATCATATCCACTAAGCATGGCATACTGACTAGCATGACCATCACCAGCATCAACATGTAATACTAGCAAGCATAGACATATGAAAGGAAATACTAGCAGGTAGAACAGGATAACAGAGTCCAAGACAGCATAGCACAAAAGTGAACATGCAACTCTAAACATCACTGGAACAACGATAACCATCTTTTCAACAAGCAAACATTTAATAAAGGTTCAAGTTGAAAACCATGGCTACTGCATGACTATCATGCAAGTGGGTATTGTGGCTTGCCTGGGGATGAAGAAGGCACCGGGGAGAAGTGCGGTGAAGCCGCGAAAAGATTTGCCGAAAACAGTTCTCTCTCGGAGGGGCTTCTTACGTGAAAGGGCAAAAAGGTCATTTTTAGAATGTCAAAACATAAAGTAAGAGACACCAACAGAACGGACTTGACGAAAAAAGAAGTAGGCTTTGGAATCACCTCATTTGGAGTTACGGATAAAAAGTTATGGAGTGTTTTCTGCCGGGGACATATCTGCAAGAAAAATACTTTCAAACAGGGGCCTGGACAGAAAACTGAAAGCGCATTTGACGAAATACGTTTTTGGAAGTTGGAAACATACTCACCCGAATATGTCTCCACTTGCCATGTGGCACAGGCGGGGTCAACGGCTGTTAGGCTGATCGGAGGGGTCCACACACAGGGGATGGGGCCCGCCTAGCAAGCTAGCAAGGCGTCGTCTTCCTCCTCCCCTCACTCCTGTTTGTTCCCGAGCGGAACAGAACAGAAGCAGAGGAGGGAAGCGGCCAAGGGGCCGGCTAGCTTCGGCGATCCCCGGCCCGGCCGAGGGCACCGGCGGGACCGCGGGGCTGCACCGCACCCGTTCAGAGGGTAAGGGGTCACCGGGGAGGCCTGGGACGGTGGCGGCGGGCGGCGCCATGAGGAGATGGAGGATGGCGGACGACGATGGAACGAGCAACTCCGGCCGTCTCCTAGAGAGATGAGGCCACCGGCGAGCTCGGGAAAGAACGCCTCACCCATCCAGAGGAGTAGGGGACGCAGGGGAGGAGTAGAACGGAGAGGAGGCCGCAACGATGGGAGGCGGGAGGGAGGGCACGGACGGTGGTGGCCTCGGCGATGCAGGGCACTCTGGGAAGGGCCAGAGGGTTGGGGCGGCTCGTGGAGACATGGGGGGGGACGGTGGACAACACCGGAGCAGGAGAGGGAGGCAAGGCTCGTCGGAAACAAGGAGAAACCGAGGCTAACGTGGCGGTCAGAGGCGAACTCCGGCGAGATGCCGTTGCTCCGGTGGACTAGGAGGGATGAGGAGGGGCTTGGGAGCTGCGGGAGAGTCTAGGGGTCCTTATATAGGCCGAGGGGAGGCTTTTCGAGCTCACGGGCGAGCTCCCGGCCAAGCATTAATGGAGGCAGTGGCTGGACATGGCACGAGCATGGCATTTGCGACGCATTCATGGTGAACCACGATGAAGCAGCAACACAGGGCGATGCAGAGGCTCACGGGGCAGCTACTAGACATGGTTGGAGGTCGAGACGAGGAGGGAGGAGACGAGCATAGTGGCAAGAACCAGCCAGAGCATGAAATGTGCGTGACGCCATCGTGATCACCACGGGCTCTGGTGCAAATAGTGTGTTTTGGCCGGGCCGACCATGTCCAGTGGAATGACCCTAGTGACCTAAGTATAAATGAGGAAACAAATCGTTCCAGGGGCAAAGAAGTGATTTGCACTTAGCTCCAAAGCAAATCAGCAGCCAAGTGTTTGTGCTGTGCAGTGCGGACACCAGCTAGGTAACTCAGTAAATAGCTTGTCTGGGAGGTTTATCTATCGAAGGACTTTCATCCTGGAGGTTTTGAGGGTAAATGGATCAAGATTTACTGCAGTTGCTTCACAACTGACCAAAATGGTCCATAAATGAAGATTATGATGGTGCACTCACATGGAGTGTCCACTTGAGCTCAAATTGGGCAAGGCTTGATCATTTGGTCATATGAAGATGCTCAAAAAGTCTCATACCAATTGGTCAAGCCAAAATGGCACTTGCTTCACAAACATCTCTTCTGACCAGAAACTTGGAATAATTATGGTGATCAAATGGCTCATTGAAATGCTGCCAAATTGGGTGGAGATATGTTTTATGGGTATAAGAATGATATGGTAATTTATCAGGATTTTTGAAGCAATACACTTGCTTCACAACCTGAAAATATTGCCAAAAACAAAGATTTGCTCCTGTGCTCACATAGATGATTGGATGGGGCTGCAAAAGGGTGAAGGGGTTTAATATGAGCACATTAAGGAGTGTTCAAAAGTTCAACTCATTTGGGTACTCATAGCTAGTACTTCCTTCACAAAGCCTTCTGTTTGACAGAAACTTTGAAAATTCACTGAGGAAGATTGGCTAGGCAAATAAAGTTGAACTTGTGCATGAGGCAATTACTTGGACATATAAACATGCCCAAAAAGGTTGGGAGCCACAAGGAAAAATATAAATGACACTTCCTTCACAAAGTGCCATTTAGGGTAGAATAGAAAAAGGAATATTGGGGAATTATTTTTGAACATGGCAATGAAAAGTTTTGCCATATTTGATCAAGATATGACCCAAACAATTTATGAGAATTATTTGGGAATTTTAGGAGTGAGGGAAGTATAGGTTGCTTCACAACCTAGGGCAATTTGAGTTATTCATTTAATAGAAAAGGAATATTCCCAATAAAAAAATATTGAGATTTGGGCTAGGATGAAAATGACAGGGTCTAGGGAAGGATTTGGGAATGACAAGCCACTCTGGAAGCAAAGAAGAGGTTATCTTCTTCAGTTTCCAGACCACAAAGCCACGGAAAAACAAAACTCTGGCAAAAACCTCGGAAAAACAAAAGAAAAAGAACGGGCCAAAAATCAGGCTGTCACAAACCTTACACCCTTAAAGAAATCTCGTCCTCGAGATTTGGTTGCTCAGGGAACTAGTATGAATATTCTGACTTAAGGAAACTGTTTCCAACTCGGGTATGCTTTTTCCTTTATTGTTGTTCCCACTAAATTTTTATCTGACTGGCCCTGGGTGGCTTGCTTTACTGTATCCATATTCTGTCAGATCTTACCTGGCTTGCTCATGCTTATATAGGCTCCAATTTCTTTTTAGATCTGCTGACTAGCTGAGTGTGATTTAATTATCACGACTGAAATATATGTCCGTCTCACAAATCCAAAAGTGTTTTCCGCTGGGTGTGCCACCCGACACTGACAACCTTTCATGTAATGATGATCAGAATTTTCTGATGAAAACTCAAGCTCTGACTCATTGCATTGGGTTTCTCCACTAAATGCAGGACCTTTGGGTTCCAAACAGTGAGTTAAAACATAACCGTTTCCTGACAGATTCTGACTCATCGCAGAAGTTTCTGAATCATCTTAACCGGTTCCACTGTCGCGAGTATTGGATCCGTACAGAATATTTGATTGTTTCGTGCCGCGCCCAGCATAAAGGGTTTGGCCTGTATGATAATATCTGCAAACTTGACTGACGGTGGTTCTGACAGAAAAAATTTGTTCACGACAGGCTATCCATGATGATTTATATAAGTGAGGACTCAGGCTTCCAGACTGCTATTCCTCTTGCCGATTACTCATGCTGTAGGCATATCCATGTGGATCAATACTAACTTAGACTGTCCGAGGGATCTGCACCATGGGGATCGTGTACAATTTTCATACCTGCATCACTGGTCTTGCCCCTTCATTATTGTTTTCTTGGTCTGGATCCTTGGCTGAAACAGCTCGGCCATATTGTTTCTTCGTATGACCATAGGTACGGTCGGTGCAATTTTTCAGCAATTGTAGTTTATCCTCATTTTTCTGATAAGGTAACCCATTAAATGGCAGGTTCAACACCTCTCAAGTTCTGATCATTGGGAAATGATCATCCGAAACCCTTGCAAGAAATCGGCAAATAAATCAGTAGCCACCAGAATGGTCTTTACAACTCAGATCCGGGACATTACTGAAATAACTCAAAGACGACTCAGGACGGCCGAAAAGCAGCTCAGAGCATGAGACCGAATCGATAATAAGAAGGTGGCATCTCCCTAAAATAGCTAAAAAGTAGCTATAGGGCTACTATCACAAAAAGAAAGTCAACAATTGTACGAGACGGCCGAAAAGCAGCTCAGACTCATGACAATTGTTGAAGAGAGAAACAAAAATCGGCATCCACCTTGGATAGCTAGAAACAGCTCAGATCACAGGCGTGGTGCCGTCATTGGAGAAAAGGGGACACGGGCTCATCAGGATCATTTTCCAGTTCACAAGTACTTGTATGGAGCTCATTGATGTCGTTAATCCTCATAATCCTTTGTCACACTACAGGGTATACAGGCTTTCTTTTATTAACCATCCTCACGTGGTTGTCAGATCCTCATCCGAGTGACTTGAGATCTTGGTGGTATTCTCACAACATATATATGAGAATCTGATTCCCGAGACAAACGTGTATTCTGACTGATTCTTGCTTCTGACCAAAATGTTGCGGATCAGATTCTTGGGATTCACTGCCATATGCTGTCAATTCACAGCGTACTACCTTGTACCAATGTCTTACTGAGGAATATTTGCTGGCTTGTGCTCCAAACTTTCATCGGATAGCTTGCTGAAGAAGACTGGGTATCTGCTTCAGAAGCTTACCCCCTTAAAGACTTTGTTGGGGAAAGACTCAGTACCTCATGCTAGAAGCTTTTGCGGTTGCTTACTGAAGAAGGCAGAGTACCTTGCGCGAGAAGTTATCCATCTATCGTACTGAGGAAGATAGATGAATCTAACCTTGGAAGCTTCTCTGGTATCTTGCGAGGGAAAAGTGGGTTGCTTACACCAAAAACTTCTTATTGTGATATGCGGACCAATTTTCACATATATAACCATCTGAATATTTTTGCTATTGATTTCTTGCATGAAACGGGGTTTTGCAGGACTATTCTCCTTTCTGAGTATATGCCGTATTTTTGCTTGCTTCCAGGTACATCGAGTTCCAAAATCATCCTCAACAAAAAATTAAACTTTTATCTGAGCCATACCTTTGATAATATTCTGTCAACCTTGCACACAATTTATCTTCTTGCTGATTTAATCATTTTGTTGTGATGAGTGCACGCTAATGCAAACTTGATACTGACGGTCCTTCCGGGATTTCTTTTGCATCCGGACAAGATATTCCCAATTTCACTGCAGTCAGCTGATAATTCCATTCTGTTTAGCTGAGTTTGCTAATATATGCATTTCTTGCTGACTCTTCGGGTCCGGTGTCGGTTGACGAGCAACTTTAATAGGGGAAAATTTGTAACACCCAAGGTCCAAAGAAAGGAACAACAGAAACGACTAAAACAAAAGCACACAAGCATTCTACTAATATAATTAATCAAGCAATCATCACATATTACTGCTACTCACACAATAATATGCATGCACACCTAAGCACACAAATCTCATGGGATCTCCGGTATTGCGGTCTAATATGCTGTGACGATGTGCACGAGGACGAATAAATGTGTGGAAGAATTGGTGTAAACATTGCTACCGCAACTGCTAGCTTAGCCAGGTAGCAACCTGAACTAGCTTAGAGGAGAGGACGTACTTGGTAACCATGCAGTGGGACACGAAGGTCACAACCACATTATTATCAAGCGGACGGAGAAAGATCCGTATTCGTCCAAGAAATAGGATTGCAGGGAAAAACTAAGGCTGCTGGCATTGCCCTTTCTTGATAACTAAGATCAGTAAGGGTTACCAGTTGGACGAGATGGATGGCATGATTCCGGATAGAAACAAGTCTATCACCGAAATAATATGGGTGGGTGGCAGAAGAATATACGCGATACCTGAGCATAACTCCTGCAAATGGTGTCTAGAACACTGGGTACCAGGGCATCACTCTGCTGGGACAGAGATGACGCTGAACACCAAAGAGCAGACATGCTAAGAAGGAGGGTGCAGGCGGTGGATCGAAAATGATGCCACCTACACTCACAAGATTAACCATTAGCGACTAAATAATAATCTATATGCATGCTATGCGACAAACAAATGCAGCAATCAAGTGCAACAAACCAACCGGGGTCTATACTACCGCTTTCTAATGTTCACGCGGTCTAGGGCATCCTACAACCAGACCTGCTCTGATACCAAGCCCGTGGCACCCCAGCTCAGAGAAAACCGGAACGCCCCATATTCTAGCCTAGAGATCGAGACGAAGTCTTCTAGAATACAACACTGCTTAGCATAGAACAAACCAACTCTTTATTACAATCTATTTGGGTACAAAGGTTACATCGGCACGACGACACTACGCCTGCCACTGTTGCTCTATGCAAGCAGCAAAGCACACGATGCAGCGGAAGAACTATAGCATTGGAACAACGACGACAGTGGTGAACTCCACTCCGCAGGGACTCTGGCTGGAATGCTTATCCTAGCTCGCACGAAAGGAAACCACGACAAGCAAGCAATCAAATTCGGCATGACCTGCAAACTGGCATGACACGCCAGGTCAGTACATTGAATGTACTTGCAAGCTCACAATAACCAGAAGCATTCAAGACAGACAACAACATGGCAATTACAGGTTAAACAGGAATTATCATGAGATCATCAGAATAACATAGCATGACCAACATAAACATGATACAGCTAACACAACATGAACAGGGCATGCACATATTAATCCGACAATACTAGCATGCAACATGATGACACTATATGCACCACTTATTCTGCTCGGGTTACCTCGTAACCAACACATGCATCACTTACCAACCTCAGACATCACACGATCATCTCAGGATCAAATCAAACTTGGTATGAACAATACCGTAGTGATCAGTAAATGACTACAAGGAGCTTGATCTTTACCCACGACTCTCGCACAACATCACGAATATACAACAACTCGGTATCCTCGATACCACCGTGATCCTTACGGCGATCACAACCACGATCAACACTTGGTCACAAACCGTGATCGTTACGACGATCACAACCACGACCAACACTTGGCCCGTGATCCTTACGGTGATCACAACCACGAGTTGTCATTAATAAAGTTATTCTTATTACTGTTGACTCATGGTGTACCCTACTTTCGACCTAGGCCCTTATCCACGGGCGCGGCTATCGATAGATTTAATATACACTCTGTAGAGGTTAGTACACTATACCCACACTACGGAACCCATGGCCTCACACTCCCATTCGGGTGGACCAACGACCTTTCAACAAAACCGTCCTACTGCCATGACACTCTCCCAGCCACTCCGACTAACTCCCCTCTGGGCTAAGTCATGGGTGGCCCTGTGTCTACCTTAAGACACCTCAAACCACCATCGTGGCCAAACATAAACGATCCCACATAGGGACATGAGCTCAAAACCAACTACGGGCACACAAGGCTTATGCCGTCCTACCTAATTAGGGTATGGCCCATGCATAACCTTCCCTCGTTGGAGGCAGCAACGAGAGGCACGACAATTGACCCAGTTAGGACCGTCCCATACCGGTAAGCGTGGTTGCACTGGTCAGCTTCGATTCAGCGGCACCATGACTCAGCCAACAGTTGTTCAAGTTCAATTTAATCCGGTTAACTTGAATGCAAATATGTTGAGCCATGATAAAATGCATGAACATGATATCAACATAATCATGAGGGTATCACATAACTATCCACCATATCAACAATAAATCATATCCACTGAGCATGGCATACTGACTAGCATGACCATCACCAGCATCAACATGTAATACTAGCAAGCATAGACATATGAAAGTAAATACTAGCAGGTATAACATGATAACAGAGTACAAGACAACATAGCACAAAAGTGAACATGCAACTCTAAACATCACTGGAACAACGATAACCATCTTTTCAACAAACAAACATTTATTAAAGGTTCAAGTTAAAAACCATGGCTACTGCAGGACTATCAAGCAAGTGGGTATTACGGCTTGCCTGGGGATGAAGAAGGCACTGTGGAGAAGTGCGGTGAAGCCGCGGAAAGATTTGCCGGAAACAGTTCTCTCTCGGAGGGGCTGTTTACGTGCAAGGGCAAAAAGGTCATTTTCAGAATGTCAAAACATAATGAAAGTGATACAAACAGAACGGGCTTGACAAAACGAAGAAGTAGGCTTTGGAATCATCTCATTTGGAGTTACGGATAAAAAGTTATGGAGTGTTTTCTGCCAGGGACCTATGTGCAAGAAAAATACTTTCAAACAGGGGCCTGGACAAAAAACTGAAAGCGCATTTGACGAAATACGTTTTCGGAAGTTGGAAACATACTCACCCGAATATGTGTCCACTTGCCACATGGCAGAGGCAGGGTCAATGGCTGTTAGGCTGACCGGAGGGGTCCACGCGCAGAGGATGGGGCCCGCCTTGCCAGCTGGCAAGGCGTCATATTCCTCCTCCCCTCACTCTTGTTCGTTCCTGAGCGGAACAGAATGTAAGCAGAGGAGGGAAGCGGCCAAGGGAGCGGCCAGCTTCGGCGATCACCAGCCTGGCTGAGGGCACCGGCGGGACCACGGGGCTGCGCCGCACCCGTTCAGAGCGGAAGGGGTCGCCGGGGAGGCCTGGGACGGTGGCGGCGGGCGGCGCCATGAGGAGATGGAGGACGATGGAGCGAGCAACTCTGGCCGTCTCCTGGAGAGATGAGGGCACTGGCGAGCTCGGGAAAGAACGTCGCACCCATCCAGAGGAGTAGGGGACGCCGGGGAGGAGTAGAACGGAGAGGAGGCCGCAACAACGGGAGGCGGCAGGGAGGGCACGGACGGTGGTGGCCTCGGTGATGCAGGGCACTCCGGGGAGGGCAGGAGGGTTGGGGAAGCTCGTGGAGACATGGGGAGGACGGTGGACAACACCAGAGCAGGAGAGGGAGGCTAGGCTCACCAGAAACAAGGAGGAACCGAGGCGGCCGTGGCGGTCAGAGACGAACTCCGGCGAGATGCCGTTGCTCCGGTGGACTAGGAGGGACGAGGAGGGGCCTGGGAGCTGCGGGAGAGTCTAGGGGTCCTTATATAGGCCGAGGGGAGGCTTGTGGAGCTCATGGGCGAGCTCCCGACCAAGCATTAATGGAGGGCAGTGGCTGGACATGGCACGAGCATGGCATTTGCGACGCATTCATGGTGAACCACGACAAAGCAGCGACAACGGGCGATGCAGAGGCTCACGGGGCAGCTACTGGACATGGTTGGAGGTCAAGACGAGGAGGGAGGAGACGAGCACAGTGGCAAGAACCAGCCAGAGCATGAAATGTGCGTGACACCATCGTGATCACCACGGTCTCTGGTGCAAATGGCATGTTCTGGCCGGGCCGACCATGTCCAGTGGAATGACCCTAGTGACCTAAGTATAAATGAGGAAACAAATCGTTCCAGGGGCAAAGAACTGATTTGCACTTAGCTTCAAAGCAAATCAGCAGCCAAGTGTTTGGGCTGTGCAGTGGGGACACCAGCTAGGTAACTTAGTAAATAGCTTGTCTGGGAGGTTAATCTATCGAAGGACTTTCATCCTGAAGGTTTTGAGGGTAAATGGATCTAGATTTACTGTAGTTGCTTCACAACTGACCAAAATGGTCCAGAAATGAAGATTATGATGGTGCACTCACATGGAGTGTCCACTTGAGCTCAAATTGGGAAGGCTTTATCATTTGGTCATATGAAGATGCTCAAAAAGTCTCATACCAATTGGCCAAGCCAAAATGGCACTTGCTTCACAAACATCTCTGCTAACCAGAAACTTGGAATAATTATGGTGATCAAATGGCTCATTGAAATGATGCCAAATTGGGTGGAGAGATGTTTTATGGGTATAAGAATGATATGGTAATTTATCAGGATTTTTGAAGCAATACACTTGCTTCACAACCTGAAAATATTGCCAGAAACAAAGATTTGCTCCTGTGCTCACTAGATGATTGGATGGGGCTGCAAAAGGGTGAAGGGGTTTAATATGAGCACATTAAGGAGTGTTCAAAAGTTCAACTCATTTGGGTACTCCTAGCTAGTACTTCCTTCACAAAGCCTTCTGTTTGACAGAAACTTTGAAAATTCACCAAGGAAGATTGGCTAGGCAAATAAAGTTGAACTTGTGCATTCGGCAATTATTTTGACATATAAACATGCCCAAAAAGGTTGGGAGCCACTAGGAAAAATATAAATGACACTTCCTTCACAAAGTGCCATTCAGGGCAGAATAGAAAAATGAATATTGGGGAATTATTTTTGAACATGGCAATGAAAAGTTTTGCCATATTTTATCAAGATATGACCCAAACAATTTATGAGAACTATTTGGGAATTTCAGGAGTGAGGTAAATATAGGTTGCTTCACAACCTAGGGCAATTTGAGTTATTCCTTTAATAGAAAAGGAATATTCCCAATAAAAATAATATTGAGATTTGGGCTAGGATGAAAATGACAGGGTATAGGGAAGGATTTGGGAATGACAAGCCACTCTGGAAGCAAAGAAGAGGTCATCTTCTTCAGTTTCCAGACCACAAAGCCACGGAAAAAGAAAACTCAGGCAAAAACCTCAGAAAAACAAAAGAAAAAGAATGGGCCAAAAATCAGGCTGTCACATATGACTCACATATCATATCGTCATATCTCAAAACCATTACAAAGAACCAAGTTTATTTTGTGCAATGATCTTCATGAAAGTTTTTATTATATCCTCCTTGGACATCTATCACTTTGGGACTAACTTCATATGTTGCTTTTAATAAGCTCAAACAAATTTAAGTGAAGAACATGAGCATGATTTTTCTTTCTCTCAAAATAATCTAAGTGAAGCAAGAGAGAATTTCTTAAAAAAATTACTAAGTCCCAAATAAATCTAAGTGAAGCATGAGAGCATTTCTTCAAAAATAACAAAGCACACTATGCTCAAAAAGATATAAGTGAAGCACTAGAGCAATTCCATGGCTCTAAAAATTTAAGTGAAGCATAGGAGCAAACATAACATAATTTTTGGCTCTCTCAAAAAGGTGTGTCCAACAAGGATTCAAGACAGAAAACACAAAGCAAAACAAACAAAGACTCATATCATACAAGACGCTCCAACCAAAACTCATAATATGTGACGAATAAAAATATAGCTCCAAGTAAAATACCGATGCTTGTTAGACGAAAGAGGGGATGCCACTCGGGGCATTCATACGTCCATTTTGCATCATGCTTTTATATCAATATTTATTGCAATATGGGCTGTTACTACACATTATGTCACAATACTTATGCCTTTTCTCTCTTATTTTACAAGGTTTACATGAAGAGGGAGAATGCCGGCAGCTGGATTCTGGGCTGGAAAAGGAGCAAAATATTAGAGACCTATTCTACACAACTCCAACTCCACGAAAGTCAGTTTTGGAATATATTAAAAATATTGGGCGAAGAAAGCACCAGAGGGGGGCCACCCACTGTCCACTAGGGTGGGGGGCGCGCCCTACCCCCTGGGCGCGCCCCCTGCCACGTGGGCCACCTGGAAGCCCCCCAATGCACATCTTCTAGTATAATGTGTCTTTTGCCCTGAAAAATCAGAAGGAAGCTTTTGGGACAAAGCGCCGCCGTCTTGAGCCGGAACCTGGGCGGAACCAATCTAGGGCTCCGGCGGAGCTGTTCTGCCGGGGAAACATCCCTCTGGGAGGGGAAACCGTCACCATCGTCATGACCATCGATCCTCTCATCGGGAGGGGGTCAATCTCCATCAACATCTTAACCAGCACCATCTCCTCTCAAACCCTAGTTCATTTCTTGTATCCGATCTTTGTCTCAAAACCTCATATTGGTACCTGTGGGTTGCTTGTAGTGTTGATTTCTCCTTGTAGTTGATGCTAGTTGGTTTATTTGGTGGAAGATTATATGTTCAGATTCTTTATGCATATTAATACCCCTCTGATTATGAACATGAATATGATTTGTGAGTAGTTACGTTTGTTCCTGAGGACATGGGAGAAGTCTTGTTATAAGTAGTCATGTGAATTTGGTATTCGTTCGATATTTTGATGAGATGTATGTTGTCTCTCCTCTAGTGGTGTTATGTGAATGTTGACTACATGACACTTCACCATTGTTTGGGCCTATAGGAAGGCATTGGGAAGTAATAAGTAGATGATGGGTTGCTAGAGTGATGATACGTCTCCAACGGATATATAATTTTTTGATTCTTCCATGCTATTATATTACCTGTTTTGGATGTTTAATGGGCTTTACTAAGCACTTTTATATTATTTTTGGGACTAACCTATTAACCGTAGGCCTAGCCCAAATTGCTATTTTTTTGCCTATTTTAGTGTTTCACAGAAAAGGAATATCGAACGGAGTCCAAACGGAATGAAACCTTCGGGAGAGTTATTTTTGGAACAAACGTAATCTAGGAGACTTGGAGGGGATGTCAAGAAAGAAACAAGGCGGCCACGAGGCTGGGAGGCATGCTGTCAGGACCCCGACTCGATGTCACATCGATCTAGCCGGTAACACCTCATATCACTTTGCGGCCTCACGCACGGTATCCCCACGGGTGTCGCCTTACCTTTGCCCGGGACCGTTTGCGCCTTTTGGCTCACGTATATGATAGTGTCGCTAGCATCCATATGATAAGGAGCCCGGGCTGACATGACTAGTCGTAAACCCAAAGTGGCACAGACTTACAGGGACAGGCATCCATGACCCAGCTTCGAACGTGTCGGTCATCAGCAAGTGGGTCCGAGCTGTAGCACTGGGCTAGCAGGACTCCGGTAAACCGGGCTGTAGCGGGCTAACAGGATTCCGGTACTCAAAGCGTGACATTTCCCCGAAGGGACAGACACAGGAACGAAGAAGGACACATGCCGGCCAGCCTAAGTGTTCCAGAGCAGTAGCAAGCTACCATGGCTCAGCGGTAACACTAGGAGACATTTCCCGGTAAGAGAGGCTACTAAAGATAAACAACTAGATAGTCAGATCCCACACATACCAAGCATTTCAATCATACAGACAATATGCTCGATATGTGCAAATACAATGAAGCATCACAACATGACTCTATGACACAAGTACTTTATTTAAGGCTCAGGGAGCCATACATAACATACACAAAGGTACGGGTCTCACGACCCAGCATTCAAGTCATACAGTCATACAAACCAGCAGCGGAAGTAACTTGTCTGAGTACAGACAACTAGTAAAATAAAAGAGGCTTGGAAAGCCTAACTATACTACGTGGTCCTTCACAAGCTCAGGGTCACCACCTGGGCCTTTAGCCTACTCGTTGATGTCAATGTCTACATAGAACCCATCAGAAGGGGTTGCAGCGTCTTCTGTAAAAATGTAAATTATAGCAACATGAGTACAAAGGTACTCAGCAAGACTTACATCAGATCCTACATACATGCATATTCTCAAGAGGGGTTGGTGGAGTTATTGCAGCAAGCCAGCTTTGACTCTTGGCTAGACTATCCTACGATACTCCAACTTGAAATGGTTTTGCGCACACGAGTCCACTACTCACCACTTCAATACACTACCGAGGATCCGCCTCCGTCTTCCTACGGAAGAGCCATCCTCGGCACTCACACTTATCTTGAGGCTTTTAGTAGTTTCCATTTGCTTGTCTATGAACTGTATAGGCAACCAAGTAGTCCTTTACCGCGGACGCGGCTATTCGAATAGATCATGATAACCCTGCAGGGGTGTACTTCTTCATACATGTTTCCACCACTTAGCGTCTGCACACGACATGTGCTCGGCAGACTTCAAGCGAAAGCCGACGTGGGTGTAGACCACGACCTACCTAAACACTTAAGCCTCTAGTCCAGGTTTATCGCCTATTCAGGTTCCATCCGCAGGGAGTCCGGCCGAGGTTTCCCATACGGCCCCGAACGATGTGAACAGGGTTCCCGAGATACCTAACGGGTATTCGGTACACCGTGCCACGTACCTACCGCATCACAGCCCACCCCTACGGTCAGTGCTGTCCACGGCCTCCAGTAGGCTACAAACACCAGAAACTACTTGCAACTCCTGGACAGAGAGCTAGGGTGAATAAGAAGTCGAGCGGGGTCATATTTAAGGGCCCAATGCATGGTAGTAGCTGTATCTTAAATCACACATACAGATCTCAGTGCTTAAGGTCGGCTTCAATGAAACAACCCACCATGTACTCCTACATGGCCTCTCATCGATACCTTTACCAAATCGTGTTCACCACACCACTCTCATTACCGACATAATCATTTCACTCTAGCCCATCACCCAGATGAACCAGACCTGACCCGACTCTAAGCATAGCAGGCATAGCAAGGTAGGAACAACACATACATATGGCTCAATCAACTCCTACACATGCTAGTGGGTTTCATCTAGTTACTGTGGCAATGACAGGTCATGCAGAGGAAATGGGTTCAACTACCGTAGCACACAGCAGTTTGAAACGCGTTGTCTTAATGCAGTAAAAGAGAGTAGGAGCGAGAACATGGGATTGTATCGATATGATCAAATGGTTGGTTGCTTGCCTGATGGTTCGATGCACTGATACGGTTCTTCGTTAGGGTAATCACGGTACTCCTCGGAGGCAGAACCTGTCGCAAAGGATACCGATACACAACCATCACCAAACAATGTGCAACAATATGATGCATGCATGAAACATGGCAATATGAGTGTGTTGGGCTAATGCAACTAAGACCAGAAGGGTTTGAACAGATTTGAATCAAAGATTCAAATTTCAAACTCAAACATGGCCTTTTAAAGTGCTTTTCCTTGTTCTGCTTTAAACATCAATTTAACTTGTTTGATCATGCATGAAAATAGTACAGATGGATAGATTGGATTTTTCTGATCATTTTACATATATAATTTGTCTGATTTGGAGTTACAGAATAAAAGTTATGAATTTTTGAAGTTTAAATAATATTCTGGAATTTCCTGATTTAAATTAAATCCAGAAATATATATATTGCGCCAGCATGACGTCAGCATGACGTTAGTGGTCAACTGCGGCTGGCTGGGGTCAAACCTGACGTGTGGGGTCCACATGTCAGTGACAGGAGGGTTTAACAGGGTTAATTTAATCCTAATTAGGAATTAGTGGCGCTGGGGCCCACTGGTCAGTGTCAGGGGGGGGGTAGTTAGTTTAACTAATTCGGTTAGTGCTAATCCTAATTAGCTAACAGGGCTGGGCCCACCTGTCATGGACACAGGGGGGGTCCTGCCGTGGTCAAGGTGGGTCAAACCCACCGGCGACATGACGCCGGCGAGGCCCGAGACGGCGGCGCGATACGGAAACGCGCTACAGGGCACGGGCGAGGCCGTGCTTGGGCTCATTGGAGAGCCCTTGCTCCCGCGCGTCGAACGGTGGTGGTGGCCGTGCCTGAGGTGGCCGGTACTGACGACGGCGAGCTCGTGAGCGGCGGCCGGAGTTCGGGTGCGGTCGGGATCGGTGCTGCTGCTCGCAAGCGAGGGAGCTGAGGCGCTGGAGGGGCTCTACGGGTCGCGGCAAGCACAACGGGTGCACGCCCGTGACCAAATGGTCACCGGGGCTTCGCCGGTGACGAGGCCGTGCGGCGGAGCGTCTCGGCTCCGGTAGAGGGGCGGCTAGAGCTCGAAATCGAACATGGGGTTAGGGGGAAACGAAGCAGGGGCTCACGGGGATCATGCAGGGAGGGTCAGCAAGCTCGGGGAAGCACGAACGGCGGCGAATCGACGGCGACCATCGGCGGCGGTCGAGGACGAAGACGATGGCGTGGAGGCGATGCAGAGCTTCCCGAGGGGCTTGGCTTGGTCGGGAGGAAGAGGGGGTCGCGGCGGAGCTGGGGAGCGTGTCGAGGAGGCGAGGGGAGGCCGGTGGCGGCTGCTATGGCGAACGGCGGCGATGGGTGCGTTCGGACACGGGAGAGAGAGAGCGAGGGAGAGGAGAGGAAGAACCGGGGGATAGTGAGAGAGAGCAGGGGAGGGCGTGGCATCGTTCCAGGCCATCCAGACGAGGAGGGGAGGGGCAGGCAGGCAGGCGAGCTGGTGGCGTGGCGCGGTGGCGCGCGCGCGCGCCGGGCACACTCCCCTCCCTCTGTCGAGGACGAAGACGACAGAGGAGGGAGACGGGCTGGGCCGCCTGCTGGCTGGGCCGGCCAGCTGGCTGGGCTGCACAGGGAGGAGCCCCAGGTAAGCTTCTCCCTTTTATTTATTTCCGTTTTCTAATTTCTGACATTTTTTTTGATTTAAATAAAATATTAAATCATTTTATTACCTTATGCCAATTTTTGCAGGAGCTAGATATATTATTCCAGAGCTCCCCAACAGGTGGCATAATTTTTGGACATATATTAATATATATAACTAATATATTTCCAATGCAAATATTTATGCATTAATTCCAAATGCCCAAAATAAATACCTATGAGCTCTTAAAAATATTGGTTTGATTTTTATCTCTGTCCAATATTTTCAGAGAGCAACATGAGCATTTTCTTGGACCCTTTTGGAGAAATTTTTATTTGGGTCATTTTCAAAAATGATTCTGAGGGTTTCACAAATCCCCATTTCAAATTAAATGGAATTTTAAACATGATGCACACACTCTGATGCATGACTAGCTAGGGTGTGACAACTCACCCCCACTCAAAAGAATCTCGTCCCGAGATTTGGGTTCCTCCGGGAAGAAGGCGGGATACTCGAGTCGAAGACGATCCTCCCTTTCCCAAGTTGCTTCATCCTCAGAATGGTGCGACCATTGTACTTTGAGAAACTTGATGTTATGACGTCGGGTGGTACGTTCGGCCTGATCGAGGATACGAATGGGGTACTCTCGATATGTAAGATTATCTTGGAGATCAAGCGTTTCGTGGTCCACTCCACGGATAGGATCCGAGAAGCAACGCCTGAGTTGAGAAACGTGGAAGACATCGTGGACTCTGGAGAGGTGCGGAGGTAGTTCCAACTGGTAGGCAACTTCTCCTCGTTTGGCGAGAACGCGGAAAGGTCCAATGTAACGAGGAGCCAATTTGCCTTTGATACCGAAACGATGGGTTCCCTTCAGAGGGGTGACCCGAAGATAAGCCTTCTCGTCAACCTCGAAAGTCATAGCCTTATGTTTTCGGTCATATTGACTCTTTTGACGAGATTGGGCTGTTTTCAACTTTTCACGAACGATACGAACTTGTTCTTCTGCTTCCTGAATCATATCCGGGCCAAAGAATTGTCTTTCCCCGGTCTCTGACCAGTTAAGGGGTGTTCGACACCGTCGTCCATAAAGAACTTCAAAAGGGGCTTTACCCAAGCTAGATTGATAGCTGTTGTTGTAAGCGAATTCGGCAAATGGAAGGCACTTCTCCCAGTCCATTCCGAATGAGATAACAGAGGCTCGAAGCATGTCTTCTAGAATCTGGTTGACGCGTTCCACTTGACCACTCGACTGAGGGTGGAAGGCGGTGCTAAAGGAGAGACGGGTTCCCATAGCATTTTGGAAACTTTCCCAAAATCGAGAGGTGAAAAGACTTCCTCGATCCGAGTTAATTTCCAAAGGAACACCATGGAGGGACACTATTCGGGAGATGTATAAGTCTGCCAGCTGACTAGCGGTTATACTCTCACGAACAGGTAGGAAATGGGCTACTTTGGAAAGACGATCGACAACGACGAAGATAGCATTATTCCCTCTCTTGGTCCTGGGAAAACCGGTAATGAAATCCATACCAATTTTATCCCATTTCCACTCAGGAATAGCTAAGGGTTGAAGGGTGCCAGCAGGCCGTTGATGCTCTGCTTTTACACGACGACAGACGTCGCAATTTGCAATATACTGAGCAATTTCTCTCTTCATCCTAGTCCACCAGAACCTCTGGCGTAGGTCCTGATACATCTTAGTACTACCGGGATGAATGGTGAGAGGAGATTCATGAGCCTCCTTAAGGATCAACTGCCGTAGATGCTGGTTCTTGGGAACCACTAGACGGTTCTCAAAGTACACAACACCATGATCATTTGTGGAGAAACAACTAGCACCTCCGCTAGCAATGTTCTCTTTGATTTTAGATATTCCCTTATCTCGCTTTTGGGCAGCGATGATTTGATCCGTAAGAGTAGGTTTTGCTACCAAGGTGGAAAGAAAACCTTGAGGGACAATGTGAAGGTTAAGCTTCCGAAATTCCTCATGGAGAAGCGGTTGACTTTGTTGTAACATCAGGTTGTTACAATAAGATTTACGACTTAGCGCATCAGCCATGACGTTGGCTTTCCCTGGGGTGTAGGTTATTCCTAAGTCGAAATCTGTGATCAGCTCAACCCAACGTCTTTGCCTGAGATTCAGATCCGGTTGGGTGAAAATGTACTTCAGACTTTGGTGATCAGTGAATATTTCGCAACGGTTACCGAGGAGGTAATGTCGCCAGGTTTTAAGTGCATAGACTACGGCTGCAAGTTCTAGATCATGAGTAGGATAATTCTCCTCATGTGGGTGCAATTGCCGTGAAGCGTAGGCAATTACGTGTCGATCTTGCATGAGAATGCAACCTAGTCATTGTCGTGAGGCGTCGCAGTAGATAACAAAGTCCTTGGAGAAGTCTGGCGGTACCAGTACGGGAGCAGAAGTCAGGCGTCTTTTCAGTTCCTGAAAGCTGTGCTCACATTGTGGAGTCCATTCGAACTTCTTATCTTTCTTGAGGAGTTCGGTTAGGGGTTTGGCAACTTTGGAGAAGTTCTCGACAAAGCGACGACAATAGCTCGCTAAGCCCAGAAAACTCCGAACTTGCTTGACCGATTCAGGTGGAGTCCAATTAAGGACGGCTTGAACTCGCTCAGGGTTAACAGCAATACCTTTACCAGATATTACATGCCCCAGATAGGTCACTTCTGACAACCAAAATTCACATTTGGAAAACTTGGCATAAAGGCGGTGCTCTCGAAGTTTCTTCAACACTAGCCTTAGATGTTCGGCATGTTCTTCCTCGTTCTTGGAGTAGATGAGTATATCATCGAGGTAAACCACGACGAATTTATCCAAATACTCCATGAAGATTGAGTTCATTAACCGAGAAAAGGTGGCTGGAGCGTTGGTTAAACCAAAGGACATGACGGTGTACTCGTATTGGCCATAACGAGTGACAAAGGCCGTTTTAGGAATGTCCCCGTTTCTGATTTTGATTTGATGGTAGCCGAACCTCAAATCCATCTTGGAGAAGACTGAGGATCCAGCGAGCTGATCATACAGGTCGTTGATCCTGGGAAGCGGATATTTGTTCTTGATTGTGACCAAATTGACAGGTCGGTAATCTACAACCATCCGGTCCGTACCATCCTTCTTCTTGACGAATAGGACGGGGCAAGCCCATGGAGATGAACTAGGGCGGATGAAACCCTTTTTCAAGGACTCATCGAGTTGTTTCTTAAGCTCGGCTAGTTCTAGGGGTGCCATCTTATAGGGTCTTCTAGCAATCGGAACGGTTCCTGGAATGAGGTCTATTACGAACTCAACATCCCTGTCAGGTGGAACACCTGGCAATTCCTCTGGGAAGACATCCGGAAAGTCACGGACTACCGGAACGTCCTCAAGGTCTGGCAAAGGGCTGGCGTTAAGAGAATATAATTGTCGCTTGGCTATTCGGGTCAAGACATTGACTATCTTCCCCGAAGGATGGGTGAGTTGAACAGTCCTAGAGAAGCAATCAATTTGGGCATGATGAGCCGACATCCAGTCCATACCCAGAATGATATTAATATCTGAAGATTTAAGGGCTATCAACGATGCAAGGAAAACAAGTCTGTCGACTTGGATTTCATTTCCATGGCTTACTCTAGAAGTTTGCCATTTGGATCCCGGAGTTTGAATTACCATAGAGGTTGGCATATCACCGAATGCGACGTTATGCAAACGAGCATAATTTT
>NC_041385.1:744790500-744840137 GCF_002162155.2 Triticum dicoccoides | reverse complement strand
GGTCTTCTAGCAATCGGAACGGTTCCTGGAATGAGGTCTATTACGAACTCAACATCCCTGTCAGGTGGAACACCTGGCAATTCCTCTGGGAAGACATCCGGAAAGTCACGGACTACCGGAACGTCCTCAAGGTCTGGCAAAGGGCTGGCGTTAAGAGAATATAATTGTCGCTTGGCTATTCGGGTCAAGACATTGACTATCTTCCCCGAAGGATGGGTGAGTTGAACAGTCCTAGAGAAGCAATCAATTTGGGCATGATGAGCCGACATCCAGTCCATACCCAGAATGATATTAATATCTGAAGATTTAAGGGCTATCAACGATGCAAGGAAAACAAGTCTGTCGACTTGGATTTCATTTCCATGGCTTACTCTAGAAGTTTGCCATTTGGATCCCGGAGTTTGAATTACCATAGAGGTTGGCATATCACCGAATGCGACGTTATGCAAACGAGCATAATTTTCAGATATAAATGAATGGGAGGCTCCTGTATCGAAAAGAACAGATGCCGGGTGGCAATTAACAAGAAGCGTACCGAGAACGACGTTGGGATCCTCTTGAGATTCTTCGGCAGAGATACAGTTGACATGGCCACGTGAGGCGGTGGCCGGCTTGGCGTGGAACACTTTCCCTGTCGGCTTGCCACGGCCAACGGCTTTAGCAGATTGGTTGGGGTTGGTCTGGGGACACTCACGCATATAGTGGCCAGATTCCCCACACTTGAAACAAGTTACGGAACTGGTACGTGGAGGAGCATTGTTGGTTGGACCCCCATAGGGCTTGGCCGGTGCAGACTGTTGAACAGGGCGAGGCGCCTGGAAAGATGGCCTCGGTGTGAACCTGGGTGGCAGGGCGGTGTTGGGTACCCACACGCGGCACTTCTGAGGACCAGCACCGGATGAGGAACCCATGTCACGGCCATGCTTGCGTGTTGCGTCATAGTCAGTCTGACCAGTTTCAGCACTGATGGCTTTGTTGACAAGTTTCTGGAAAGATGTGCACTCATGCAGACGGAGGTCACGGCGAAGTTCAGGACTAAGTCCCTTACGGAACCTTGCTTGCTTCTTGGCATCAGTAGACACTTCCTCAGTTGCATATCGTGCGAGGTTACCAAACTCCCTACTGTAAGCATCCACAGAAAGTCGGCCCTGAGTGAAACTGCAAAATTCCTCACGTTTACGGTCCATGAGACCCTCCGGGATGTGATGTTCACGGAAAGCCTCGCTGAATTCAGCCCAAGTAGTGACATGGCCCGCTGGGCGCATAGCTCCATAATTCTCCCACCATAGACTGGCGGGGCCTTCAAGATGATATGCAGCAAAGGTGACCTTGTCAGCCTCCGCTACCAGCGCGGAACGCAGTTTGTGAGAAATACTGCGAAGCCAGTCATCAGCGTCGAGAGGCTCGACGGAGTGGTGGAACGTGGGTGGATGTAATTTGATAAAATCACTGAGTGACACCACGTTAGTCCTCTGATGGTGTGCCGTGTTCTGTTCAATACGCTCCAACAAACGGTTGGTCTCCCGCTTGTTTCTCTCAGCTTCCATCATAACCTCGGCTAGGGAAGGAGGATGAGGCAGATTTGCATCCCTGACTTCACTGCCTTCGGCCTGCTCTTGAGGAGCAGGGTTAGTGCGCGTGTTGACCATCCTAGGTAAACAAGACAATGATTTAGTCAGGATGATAAAATTCCGACATAGGATACAAAATGTAAGGAATAACTCGGAATGCAAGATGATCATCCGTATGACATGGTAGATACAGAAACTGCTTCTTTTATTCCATCGTCATACACACCATACAGGGTTTAGTACAAGACCAAACAAAGTACTATTACGGTGAAAAGAGGATTACATCTCATCGGAGGCATCCCAAGCTCCTATACATTATTTTTCTACACCTCCGGAAAGAGTACAAACTAGGTCATATCCCACGAGTCACGCGGGACGATAGACGACACAGCTAGTGTGAACTAGTGATACTACCACTAACTCAGACCGATCCGTAGTAGTCCTCGTAGAAGTCACCTCCATAGCCTGGAAGCTCAACATGATCATCCAGAAACAGACGATCTCGCAGAGCTTGTGGACCATAGGGGCTAGGATGAGGTCTTGGACCAACAGACGGTGGCCTGCGGGGACCGCGAGGTGGGGTGATGCCTCCTACATCACGCCAACCCATCACGTCTGGCAGAGCAGATCTCACAGGATAGAGATCGCGCATATCCGAATATCCAGCTTGCACCGCCGGTGCGAACCGAGTCAATGTGGCCCAGTGGTCAGCACGGGTATTGAAGAGCTCTAACCTCAAGGCCCGATTTTCACGGTCCTTATCCTCGAGCATCTCAGCAGTGGTGCGAGTCCGTGAATCCTCCGTGGTGGGGTCAGCATAGATAGCCTGGAGATACCCTTATGCTCCCGGAAGTGATCCTGGCATATACCGGAAATCAGAGTCCCGAAATAAACCAGATCTGACTCGCATGATGGTCATCATAGAGTAGGCGGCGTCCTGCACAGCCATCTCAATAGTAACCCCGAGTCCATAGGAGCAGTGAAGGGGCTCGGTGGATCCAGGATAAGATGGAAATATCCTGACAGTGCAGAGATACTGGCTTTGATTGAAGTCCCGAAATTGCTCTTCGACCGTGTACTCAGGATACCAGCGGTATCCAGCCTCAGTCATTACCCTGACCAACTTGGCGGTATGGCCGGGTACATCTAGGCATCGAGTCAGGCGAACCACTTGATTGAGGTCGCGAGTGGCCATCTGAAAGCACAATCATAATGCAAAGGCATTAGAATTTCTAGCAAAATTTCGGCAGCATAACAGCTGTAAATGCTCAAGAAGGATTTTGAGACATTTAACAAAGGATTACATACACACTCATCATCATCATACCAAGTTCTGAGACCATCCTAGCAACATAATGTGGTAGTAGAACTGAACTAGGCTTGTATCCATCAAACTATAAGGTACTACTGATTAGTAACACGTGATTCTGATAGAGAGAACAGATCCTAATTCCTTAATCCCCGGTGGAAGAATAGACTGACTCAGATCAGAATGTCATAAGATAAAGGAGTAAAAAGAGCCTTACGTTCCAACCCACAAACAATTCCCCTACACATAACTAAAGAATTTCTAGACTCAACATCGACCAGTTTGGCTTGGAGAACCTACAGGCAGTCCGGCTCTGATGCCAACGCTGTCAGGACCCCGACTCGATGTCACATCGATCTAGCCGGTAACACCTCATATCACTTTGCGGCCTCACGCACGGTATCCCCACGGGTGTCGCCTTACCTTTGCCCGGGACCGTTTGCGCCTTTTGGCTCACGTATATGATAGTGTCGCTAGCATCCATATGATAAGGAGCCCGGGCTGACATGACTAGTCGTAAACCCAAAGTGGCACAGACTTACAGGGACAGGCATCCATGACCCAGCTTCGAACGTGTCGGTCATCAGCAAGTGGGTCCGGGCTGTAGCACTGGGCTAGCAGGACTCCGGTAAACCGGGCTGTAGCGGGCTAACAGGGCTCCGGTACTCAAAGCGTGACATTTCCCCGAAGGGACAGACACAGGAACGAAGAAGGACACATGCCGGCCAGCCTAAGTGTTCCAGAGCAGTAGCAAGCTACCATGGCTCAGCGGTAACACTAGGAGACATTTCCCGGTAAGAGAGGCTACTAAAGATAAACAACTAGATAGTCAGATCCCACACATACCAAGCATTTCAATCATACACACAATATGCTCGATATGTGCAAATACAACGAAGCATCACAAAATGACTCTATGACACAAGTACTTTATTTAAGGCTCAGTGAGCCATACATAACATACACAAAGGTACGGGTCTCACGACCCCACATACAAGTCATACAGTCATACAAACCAGCAGCGGAAGTAACTTGTCTGAGTACAGACAACTAGTAAAAATAAAAGAGGCTTGGAAAGCCTAGCTATACTACGTGGTCCTTCACAAGCTCAGGGTCACCACCTGGGTCTTTAGCCTATTCGTTGATGTCAACGTCTACATAGAACCCATCAGAAGGGGTTGCAGCGTCTTCTGTAAAAAATGTAGATTATAGCAACATGAGTACAAAGGTACTCAGCAAGACTTACATCAGATCCTACATACATGCATAGTATCAAGAAGGGTTGGTGGAGTTATTGCAGCAAGCCAGCTTTGACTCTTGGCTAGGCTATCCTACGATACTCCAACTTGAAATGGTTTTGCGCACACGAGTCCACTACTCACCAATTCAATACACTACCGAGGATCCACCTCCGTCTTCCTACGAAAGAGCCATCCTCGGCACTCACACTTATCTTGAGGCTTTTAACAGTTTTCATTTACTTGTCTATGAACTGTATAGGCAACCAAGTAGTCCTTTACCGCGGACGCGGCTATTCGAATAGATTATGATAACCCTGCAGGGGTGTACTTCTTCATACATGTTTCCACCACTTAGCGTCTGCACACGACATGTGCTCGGCAGACTTCAAGCGAAAGCCGACGTGGGTGTAGACCACGACCTACCTAAACACTTAAGCCTCTAGTCCAGGTTTATCGCCTATTCAGGTTCCATCCGCAGGGAGTCCGGCCGAGGTTTCCCATACGGCCCCAAACGATGTGAACAGGGTTCCCGAGATACCTAACGGGTATTCGGTACACCGTGCCACGTACCTACCGCATCACAGCCCACCCCTACGGTCAGCGCTGTCCACGGCCTCCAGTAGGCTACAAACACCAGAAACTACTTGCAACTCCTGGACAGAGAGCTAGGGTGAATAAGAAGTCGAGCGGGGTCATATTTCAGGGCCCAATGCATGGTAGTAGCTGTATCTTAAATCGCACATACAGATCTCAGTGCTTAAGGTCGGCTTCAATGAAACAACCCACCATGTACTCCTACATGGCCTCTCATCGATACCTTTACCAAATCGTGTTCACCACACCACTCTGATTACCGACATAATCATTTCACTCTAGCCCATCACCCAGATGAACCAGACCTGACCCGACTCTAAGCATAGCAGGCATAGCAAGGTAGGAACAACACATACATATGGCTCAATCAACTCCTACACATGCTAGTGGGTTTCATCTAGTTACTGTGGCAATGACAGGTCATGCAGAGGAAATGGGTTCAACTACCGTAGCACACAGCAGTTTGAAACGCGTTGTCTTAATGCAGTAAAAGAGAGCAGGAGCGAGAACATGGGATTGTATCGATATGATCAAATGGTTGGTTGCTTGCCTGATGGTTCGATGCACTGATACGGTTCTTCGTTAGGGTAATCACGGTACTCCTCGGAGGAAGAACCTGTCGCAAAGGATACCGATACACAACCATCACCAAACAATGTGCAACAATATGATGCATGCATGAAACATGGCAATATGAGTGTGTTGGGCTAATGCAACTAAGACCAGAAGGGTTTGAACAGATTTGAATCAAAGATTCAAATTTCAAACTCAAACATGGCCTTTTAAAGTGCTTTCCCTTGTTCTGCTTTAAACATCAATTTAACTTGTTTGATCATGCATGAAAATAGTACAGATGGATAGATTGGATTTTTCTGATCATTTTACATATATAATTTGTCTGATTTGGAGTTACAGAATAAAAGTTATGAATTTTTGAAGTTTAAATAATATTCTGGAATTTCCTAATTTAAATTAAATCCAGAAATATATATATTGCGCCAGCATGACGTCAGTGGTCAACTGCGGCTGGCTGGGGTCAAACCTGACGTGTGGGGTCCACACGTCAGTGACAGGGGGGTTTAACATGGTTAATTTAATCCTAATTAGGAATTAGTGGCGCTGGGGCCCACTGGTCAGTGTCAGGGGGGGTAGTTAGTTTAACTAATTCGGTTAGTGCTAATCCTAATTAGCTAACAGGGCTGGGCCCACCTGTCATGGACACAGGGGGGGTCCTGCCGTGGTCAAGGTGGGTCAAACCCACCGGCGACATGACGCCGGCGAGGCCCGAGACGGCGGCGCGATACGGAAACGCGCTACAGGGCACGGGCGAGGCCGTGCTTGGGCTCGTTGCAGAGCCCTTGCTCCCGCGCATCGAACGGTGGTGGTGGCCGTGCCTGAGGTGGCCGGTACCGACGACGGCGAGCTCGTGAGCGGCGGCCGGAGTTCGGGTGCGGTCGGGATCGGCGCTGCTGCTCGCAAGCGAGGGAGCTGAGGCGCTGGAGGGGCTCTACGGGTCGCGGCAAGCACAACGGGTGCACGCCCGTGACCAAATGGTCACCGGGGCTTCGCCGGCGACGAGCCCGTGCGGCGGAGCGTCTCGGCTCCGGTAGAGGGGCGGCTAGAGCTCGAAATCGAACATGGGGTTAGGGGGAAACGAAGCAGGGGCTCACGGGGATCATGCAGGGAGGGTCAGCGAGCTCGGGGAAGCACGAACGGCGGCGAATCGACGGCGACCATCGGCGGCGGTCGAGGACGAAGACGATGGCGTGGAGGCGATGCAGAGCTTCCCGAGGGGCTTGGCTTGGTGGGGAGGAAGAGGGGGTCGCGGCGGAGCTGGGGAGCGTGTCGGGGAGGCGAGGGGAGGCCGGTGGCGGCTGCTATGGCGAACGGCGGCGATGGGTGCGTTCGGACACGGGAGAGAGAGAGCGAGGGAGAGGAGAGGAAGAGCCGGGGGAGAGTGAGAGAGAGCAGGGGAGGGCGTGGCGTCGTTCCAGGCCATCCAGACGAGGAGGGGAGGGGCAGGCAGGCAGGCGAGCTGGTGGCGTGGCGCGGTGGCGCGCGCGCGCCGGGCACACTCCCCTCCCTCTGTCGAGGACGAAGACGACAGAGGAGGGAGACGGGCTAGGCCGCCTGCTGGCTGGGCCGGCCAGCTGGCTGGGCTGCACAGGGAGGAGCCCCAGGTAAGCTTCTCCCTTTTATTTATTTCCGTTTTCTAATTTCTGACATTTGTTTTGATTTAAATAAAATATTAAATCATTTTATTACCTTATGCCAATTTTTGCAGGAGCTAGATATATTATTCCAGAGCTCCCCAACAGGTGGCATAATTTTTGGACATATATTAATATATATAACTAATATATTTCCAATGCAAATATTTATGCATTAATTCCAAATGCCCAAAATAAATACCTATGAGCTCTTAAAAATATTGGTTTGATTTTTATCTCTGTCCAATATTTTCAGAGAGCAACATGAGCATTTTCTTGGACCCTTTTGGAGAAATTTTTATTTGGGTCATTTTCAAAAATGATTCTGAGGGTTTCACAAATCCCCATTTCAAAATTAAATGGAATTTTAAACATGATGCACACACTCTGATGCATGACTAGCTAGGGTGTGACACATGCCCCAGGCGGTGGGCACGCCCCCACCCTCGTGGGCCCCTCATGGCTCCCCTGACCGACTTCCTTCGCCTATATATATATTCTTATACCCTGAAAACATCCAGGAGCACCACGAAACCCTATTTCCACCGCCGCAACCTTCTGTACCCGTAAGATCCCATCTTGGGGCCTTTTCCGACGCTCCGTCGGAGGGGGAATCGATCACGGAGGGCTTCTACATCAACACCATAGCCTCTCCGATGAAGTGTGAGTAGTTTACCACAGACCTTCGGGTCCATAGTTATTAGCTAGATAGCTTCTTCTCCCTCTTTGGATCTCAACACAAAGATCTCCTTGATCTTCTTGGAGATCTATTCGATGTAACTCTTTTTGCGGTGTGTTTGTCGAGATCCGATGAATTGTGGGTTTATGATCAAGATTATCTATGAATAATATTTGAATCTCCTCTAAATTCTTTTATGTATGATTGGTTATCTTTGCAAGTCTCTTCGAATTATCAGTTTGGTTTGGCCTACTAGATTGATCCTCTTTCAATAGGAGAAGTGCTTAGCTTTGGGTTCAATCTTGCGGTGTCCTTTCCCAGTGACAGCAGGGGCAGCAAGGCACATATTGTATTGTTGCCATCGAGGATAAAAATATGGGGTTTATATCATATTGCTTGAGTTTATCCCTCTACATCATGTCATCTTGCCTAATGCGTTACTCTGTTCTTATGAACTTAATACTCTAGATGCATGCTGGATAGCGGTTGATGTGTGGAGTAATAGTAGTAGATGCAGAATCTTTTCGATCTACTTGTCGCGGACGTGATGCCTATATACATGATCATGCCTAGATATTCTCATAACTATGCACTTTTCTATCAATTGCTCGATAGTAATTTGTTCACCCACCGTAATACTTATGCTATCTTGAGAGAAGCCACTAGTGAAACCTATGGCCCCCGGGTCTATTTTCCATCATATAAGTTTCCGATCTATTTTATTTTGCAATCTTTACTTTCCAATCTATATCATAAGAATACTAAAGGTATTTATGTTATTATCTCTATTAGACCTCACTTTTGCAAGTGACCGTGAAGGGATTGACAACCCCTTTATCACGTTGGTTGCAAGGTTCTTATTTTTTTGTGTAGGTACGAGGGATTTGCGTGTAGCCTCCTACTGGATTGATACCTTGGTTCTCAAAACTGAGGGAAATACTTACGCTACTTTGCTGCATCACCCTTTCCTCTTCAAGGGAAAACCAACGCATGCTCAAGAGGTAGCAAGAAGGATTTCTGGCACCGTTGCTGGGGAGTCTACGCACAAGTCAAGACATACCAAGTACCCATCACAAACTCTTATCCCTCGCATTACATTATTTGCCATTTGCCTCTCGTTTTCCTCTCCCCCACTTCACCCTTGCAGTTTTGTTCGCCCTCTCTTTCCCATTCGCCTCTTTTTTCGCTTGCTTCTTGTATTTGCTCCCACTATGTCTGAAACTGGGGAGGTTATCGTTGATAAGGACAATAGTAATAACGTGGGAAACTTCTATGCTTTTGATGATCCTGCTGAAGAACCCACCATCTTACATACTAAAAAGTTTCGAATCGGTAGTGGTAATATTATTGGAAAAGGGGTTATTCAAGATTTCTTTACTTGTGCCGGTGCTTTGCTCACTATGGGTGGATCTATTCTTCATAGAACTAGTAGTCTTGCGGATGCTATATCCTTGCTTATAGTTGAACTTGAAAGACAGTTTATGCATATGCATCCTTGCATACAAAAGATTTTCCTAGGATTTTCCAATATTGAGCATTCTTTTGTTAAGCATGCAGCTACTATCTTGCACATGAGTTCAGATTTATAATAAAAGAAGCCAAATAAATTTTTGCGCGCTATAGGGTGGACGCCCATAGATGCAATCCTTTTTAATCAAGAAGACATAATGCGTTTGCGATCTCTAGATCATGTTGCTTATAATGAAAACCTTAGAAAAAAGGTTCCTACCGATGTTCTAGTTGATAGAATATCTGAACTTAATGATGATTTTTTATTCAAAACAATGGGTTAGGATTTTATCTTGAACAAAGGCTCATGACTTTTTGCCAAAATAATGCTTATAATGATGAATTGCTTGTGCAATATGAAGGTCCAAAGGAGGAACCCATACCTCCCGAGCTTGATCTTGGGGACTTCTGTCCCCATTAAATTTATCCCTTTTGATTACTTTTCCTTTCCACAAAGAAAACTTGCTGCTGAACGTAGGGAATATGATATGAGTTTTCATGATTTAGCTTATCATTATGGCAATACTTAGATCTATTCTCGCTTTTATGCCTAGCAAGGGGCGTTAAACGATAGCGCTTGTTGGGAGGCAACCCAATTTTATTTTTGTTCCTTGCTTTTTGTTCCTGTTTAGTAATAAATAATTCATCTAGCTTATGTTTATATGTGGTTTTATGTTTTAATTAGTGTTTGTGCCAAGTAGAACCTATAGGATCATCTTGGATGATAGTTAATGTGATCTTGTTGAAAAACATAAACTTTTGTGTGCATGAGAATAATTTTAATAACTCACATAAACGTGATTTTCATTTGATTCTTTTTGCAGAAGATTAATAGACAAATTACCTAGGACTTCCTATTATTGTATAATTTTTAAGGTTCCATAAGTATTCGAAAGTTACAGATTGCTACAGATTGTTCTGTTTTTGACAGATTCTGTTTTTCGTGTGTTGTTTGCTTATTTTGATGAATCTATGGCTAGCATCGGAGGGTATGAACCATTGATAAGTTGGAATACAGTAGGTTTAACACCAATATAAATAAATAATGAGTTCATTACAGTACCTTAAAGTGGTGGTTTTCTTTCTTGCGCTAACGGAGCTCATGAGATTTTCTGTTGAGTTTTGTGTTGTGAAGTTTTCAAGTTTTGGCTAAAGATTTGATGGATTATGGAATAAGGAGTGGCAAGAGCCTAACCTTGGGGATTCCCAAGGCACCCCAAGGCAAAATTCAACGACAACCAAGAGCCTAAGCTTGGGGATGCCCCGGAAGGCATCCCCTCTTTCGTCTTCGTCCATCTGTGACTTTACTTGATGCTATATTTTTATTCACCACATGATATGTGTTTTTGCTTGGAGCGTCTTGTATGATATGAGTCTTTGCTTTTTAGTTTATTACAATCATACTTGCTGTACACATATTTTGTGAGAGACACACATGAATTGGAATTTATTAGAATACTCTATGTGCTTCACTTATATCTTTTGAGCTAGACAGTTTTCTCTAGTGCTTCACTTATATCTTTTTAGAGCATGGTAGTGGTTTTATTTTGTAGAAATTATTGATCTCTCATGATTCACTTATATTATTTTGAGAGTCTTTTAGAACATCATGGTATTTGCTTTGGTTATAAAATTAGTCCTAATATGATGGGCATCCAATTTGGGTATAATAAAAACTATCATATAAAGTGCATTGAATACTATGAGAAATTTGATACTTGATAATTGTTTTGAGATATAAAGGTGGTAATGTTAGAGTCATGCTAGTTGGGTAATTATGAAAATGAGAAATACTTGTGTTAAAGTTGGCAAGTCCCGTAGCATGCACGTATGGTAAAAGTTAAGTGACAAATTTGAAGCATGGGGTGTTCTTTGATTGCCTTCCTTATGAGTGGAGGTCGGGATCGCGCGATGGTTAACTCCTACCAACCCTTCCCCTAGGAGCATGCATAGTAGTACTTTTCTTCGAGGGATAATAAACTTTTGCAATAATTATATGAGTTCTTTATGAGTAATGTGAGTCCATGGATTATACACACTCTTACCCTTCCATCATTGCTAGCCTCTACGGTACCATGTATTGCCCTTTCTCACCTTGAGAGTTGGTGCAAACTTCACCGGTGCATCCACACCCCGTGATACGATACGCTTTATCACACATAAACCTCATTATATCTTCCTCAAAACAGCCACCATACCTACCTATTATGGCATTTCCATAGCCATTCCGAGATATATTGCCATGCAACTTTCCACCATTCTGTTTATTATGACACGCTCCATCATTGTCATATTGCTTTTGCATGATCATGTAGTTGGCATTGTATTTGTGGCAAAGCCACCTTTATAATTCTTTCATACATGTCACTCTTGATTCATTGCATATCCCGGTACACCGCCGGAGGTGTTCACATAGAGTCATATTTTGTCCTAAGTATTGAGTTGTAATTCTTGAGTTGTAAATAAATAGAAGTGTGATGATCTTCATTATTAGAGCATTGTCCCATGTGAGGAAAGGATGACGGAGACTATGATTCCCCCACAAGTCGAGATGAGACTCCGGACTTTATGAAAAATAAAAGAGGCCAAAGAAGCCCAAATAAAAAAAGAGGTCAAAGAAGCCCAAATAGAAAAAAGGAAAGAAGAAAAGAAAGGAAAAATGAGAGAAAAAGAGAGAAGGGACAATGTTACTATCCATTTTCCACACTTGTGCTTAAAAGTAGTACCATGATCTTCATGATAGAGAGTCTCCTATGTTGTCACCTTCATATACTAGTGGGATTTTTTCATTATAGAACTTGGCTTGTATATTCCAATGATGGGCTTCCAAAATGCCCTAGGTCTTCGTGAGCAAGCAAGTTGGATGCACACCCACTTAGTTTCTTTTTGATGAGCTTTCATACATTTATAGCTCTAGTGCATCCGTTGCATGGCAATCCCTACTCGTCGTATTGACATCAATTGATGGGCATCTCCATAGCCCGTTGAATAGCCGAGTCAATATGAGACTTTCTCCCTTTTTGTTCTCTCACATAATCCCTATCATCATACTCTACTCCACCCATAGTGCTATGTCCATGGCTTACGCTCATGTATTGCATGAGGGTTGACAAAGCTGAAGTGCGTTAAAAAGTATGAACCAATTGCTTGGCTGAAACTGGGGTTGTGCATGATGGGAGCATTTTGTGTGATGAAAATGAAGCATGGCCAAACTATATGATTTTTGTAGGGATAAGCTTTCTTTGGCTATGTTATTTTGATAAGACATGATTGCTTTGTTAGTATGCTTGAAGTATTACTATTTTTATGTCAATATCGAACTTTTATCTTGAATCATTTGGATCTAAACATTCATGCCACAATAAAGAAAATTACATTGATAAATATGCTAGGTAACATTCCACATCAAAAATTCTGTTTTTATCATTTACCTACTCGAGGACGAGCAGGAATTAAGCTTGGGGATGCTTGATACGTCTCCAACGTATCTATAATTTTTTATTGTTCCATTCTATCATATTACCTATTTTGGATGTTTAATGGGCTTTACTAAGCACTTTTATATTATTTTTGGGACTAACCTATTAACTAGAGGCCCAGCCCAAATTGCTGTTTTTTTTACCTATTTCGGTGTTTCGCGGAAAAGGAATATCAAACGGAGTCCATACGGAATGAAACCTTCGGAGAGTAATTTTTGGAACAAATGTAATCCAGGAGACTTGGAGTGGACGTCAAGAAAGAAACGAGGCGGCCACGAGGCAGGGAGGCGCGCCCCCACCCTCGTGGGCCCCTCGTGGCTCCCCTGACCGACTTCCTTCACCTATATATACCCTTATACCCTGAAAACATCCAGGAGCACCACGAAACCCTATTTCCATTGCAGCAACCTTCTATACCCGTGAGATCCCATCTTGGGGCCTTTTCCGGCGCTCCGCCGGAGGGGGAATCGATCACGGAGAGCTTCAACATCAACACCATAGCCTCTCCGATGAAGTGTGCGTAGTTTACCACAGACCTTCAGGTCCATAGTTATTAGCTAGAAGGCTTCTTGTCTCTCTTTGGATGTCAATACAAAGTTCTCCTTGATCTTCTTGGAGATCTATTCGATGTAACTCTTTTTGCAGTGTGTTTGTCGAGATCCGATGTATTGTGGGTTTATGATCAAGATTATCTATGAACAATATTTGAATCTCCTCTGAATTCTTTTATGTATGATTGGTTATCTTTGCAAGTCTCTTCGAATTATCAGTTTGGTTTGGCCTACTAGATTGATCTTTCTTTCAATGGGAGAAGTGCTTAGCTTTGGGTTCAATCTTGCGGTGTCCTTTCCCAGTGACAACAGGGGCAGCAAGGCACATATTGTATTGTTGCCATCGAGGATAAAAAGATGGGGTTTATATCATATTGCTTGAGTTTATCCCTCTACATCATGTCATCTTGCCTAATGCGTTACTCTGTTCTTATGAACTTAATACTCTAGATGCATGCTGGATAGCGGTCGATGTGTGGAGTAATAGTAGTAGATGCAGAAACGTTTCGATCTACTTGTCGCGGACGTGATGCCTATATACATGATCATGCCTAGATATTCTCATAACTATGCACTTTTCTATCAATTGCTCGACAGTAATTTGGTCACCCACCGTAATACTTATGCTATCTTGAGAGAAGCCACTAGTGAAACCTATGGCCCCCGGGTCTATTTTCCATCATATAAGTTTTCGATCTATTTTATTTTGCAATCTTTACTTTCCAATCTATATCATAAGAATACCAAAAATCTTTATCTTATTATCTCTATCAGATCTCACTTTTGCAAGTGGCCGTGAAGGAGTTGACAACCCCTTTGTCACGTTGGTTGCAAGGTTCTTATTTGTTTGTGTAGGTACGAGGGATTTGCGTGTAGCCTCCTACTGGATTGATACCTTGGTTCTCAAAACTGAGGAAAATACTTATGCTACTTTGCTACATCACCCTTTCCTCTTCAAGGGAAAACCAACACATGCTCAAGAGGTAGAAAGTGACAGAAGCTTAAACCCTAGTTTATGCGTTGCTTCGTAAGGGGCTGATTCGGATCCATATGTTTCATGCTATGGTTAGGTTCACCTTAATTCTTCTTTTGTAGTGGCGGATGCTTGAGAGAGGGGTTAATCATAAGTGGGATGCTTGTCCAAGGAAGGGCAGTACCCAAGCACCGGTCCACCCACATATCAAATTATCAAAGTACCGAACGCGGATCATATGAGCATGATGAAAACTAGCTTGACGATAATTCCCATGTGTCCTCGAGAGCGCTTTCCTCTATATAAGAGTTTGTCCAGGCTTGTCCTTTGCTACAAAAAGGATTAGGCCACCTTGCTGCACCATGTTTACTTTTTTTTACTTGTTACCCTTATGAATTACCTTAGCACAAAACTATCTGTTACCGATAATTTCAGTGCTTGCAGAGAATATCTTACTGAAAACCGCTTGTCATTTCCTTCTACTCCTCATTGGGTTCGACACTCTTACTTATCAAAAGGACTACGATAGATCCCCTATACTTGTGGGTCGTCAAGACTCTTTTCTGGTGCCATGAGTGAAGCGCCTTTGGTAAGGAAAATTTTTATATGGTGTGCTGCAATTTACTGTCACTTGTTACTATGGAAAATAATCCTTTGAGGGGCTTGTTCGGGGTATCTTCACCCCGACTAGTAGAGCAAAGATTTGCTCCTAAACCTACTGAACCTACTGAAAATGTTTACTTTGAAATTCCTTCAGGTATGATAGAGAAACTGCTAGCTAATCCTTTTACATGAGATGGAACTTTACATCCCGATATGCACCTAATCTATGTGGATGAAGTTTGATGATTATTTAAGCTTGCAGGTATGCCCGAGGATGTTATCAAGAAGAAGGTCTTCCCTTTATCTTTGAAGGGAAAGGCATTGGCATGGTTTAGGCTATGTGATGATATTGGATCATGGAACTACAACTGATTGAAATTGGAATTTCATCAGAAGTTTTACCCTATGCATCTGGTTCATCGTGATCGCAATTATATATATAATTTGTGGCCTCGCAAAGGAGAAAGTATTACTCAAGCTTCGGGGAGGCTTAAGTCAATGTTATATTCATGCCCCAATCATGAGCTCTCAAGAGAAATTATTATTCAAAAAAGTTATGCTCGGCTTTCTCTAGATAATCGCTCCATGCTTGATACTTCTTGTACCAGTTCTTTTATAATGAAGACTACTGAATTCAGATAGGGTTTATTGGAAAGAATTAAATGCAACTCTGAAGATTGGTAACTCGATGAAGGTAAGGAGTCAGGTATAATACCTAAGTTTGATTTTGTTAAATCTTTTATGGATACCGATGCTTTTCGTGAATTTAGCACTAAATATGGACTTGACTCTGAGATAGTAGCTTCTTTTTGTGAATTATTTGCTACTCATGTTGATCTCCCTAAGGAGAAGTGGTTTAGATGTCATCCTCCCATTGAAGTAAAAGTAGTTGAACCTATTAAAGTTGAAGAAAAGACTATCACTTATAATGCTGATCCTATTCTTCCTACTGCTTATATTGAGAAAGTACCTTTCCCTGTTAGAATAAAGGATCATGCTAAAGCTTCAACTGTGGTTCATAAGAGTAATGCTAGAACACCTACACCCTCTGAGGAAATTAAAGTTGAACCTAGTATTGCTATGGTTAAGGATCTCTTGGTCGATAATATTGATGGGCATGTTATTTACTTATGTGATGAAGCTGCTAGAATTGCTAGACCCGATACTAAAAATAAACATAGGCCTGTTATTGGCATGCATGTTGTTTCTGTTAAAATAGGAGATCATTGTCATCATGGCTTATGTGATATGGGTGCTAGTGCGAGTGCAATACCTCATTCCTTATACAAAGAAATTATGCATGATATTGCACCTACTGAGATAGAAGATATTGATGTTATAATTAAGCTTAACAATAGAGATATTATTTCACCAATTGGGATTGTTAGATATGTTGAAGTATTGTGCAGGAAAATTAAATATCCTCTTGATTTTCTTGTTCTTGGTTCCCCACAAGATGTCTTTTGTCCCATTCACTACAAAAAAAGACACATCCGTGACATTTTGGGACGAACGAAACTTTTTTCTATCATACATATGACACTTCTATGACGATAATTGTGACAAAACCCGATATCATCATAGATGTGGTGGGCTCCTACTTCTATGACAAAAAAGCATGACAGAAAATGGTCTTTTCATCCTGGGCAGGCCGGAGACGCAGCTGCATGACATTCTTTGGGCCGTCCATGACGGAAAAAACCATGGTAGAAGCGAGGCCGAGGAAAATTTCGGGGAGTTCCCGGTTACGGTGGGTGGTCGGGGGGCGAGCGATGCGCGTTTCTCTCGTACACGTACACGTGTGTGTGCGAGGCGTTGGCTCTAGCTGAACCCGAGCGAGGCGTTGGGCTCTAACTGAACCCGAGCGATTGCACTGCAGGCTACGCATTACTGAACCCGAGCGATCGATCGATGGCTGTTAACTGAACCCGATCGAGCGATTTGTTCGCTACTACTGCTAACTGAAGCTGATCGATGCTGCCTCTTTGGATGAACAGTGAGCGTTGCAGGGGGGTGGATGAACAGTGAGCGGTGGCGTTGCCTCTGGATGAATAGGACCCCGAGGTGTGGAGGGCTGGATGAACAAGACGACCCCGTGGAGGGCTGGATGAACAGTAGACGGTGGAGGGGTGCCCGTGGAGGGGTGGTTGAACAGTAGCCGGTGGAGTAGCGCGCGGTGGAGGCTGGATGAACAGGATCCCGTGGAGGCTGGAGGAGGTCGACGGTAGCCCATGGAGGCTGGAGGAGGTCGATGGTGGAGATGAACAGTATCTCGTGGAGTCCCTTTTTGCGGTACTCCACACCCCTCCTGATGAACAGGAACCCCGTTTTGACCGTAGCGCTCCAACACAAGTCTGTTTCGTCCGATTTGCGGTATGCCACACCCCTCCCGATCAACAGGACCCCCGTTTCGACCGTACTGCTCCAACACAAGTCCATTTTGTCTGTTTTGTGGTACACCACACCTCTCCCGATCAACAGAACCCCCATTTCGACCATAGGAGGTCCGTTTCCTTCGTTTTGCAGTATGCCAGACCCCTCCCGATGAACAGGATCCTGTTTCGAACGTGGCCGATCGAAGACAAGGCCGTTTCCTCCGTTCTGCGGTACGTCAGGCCTCGTTTCCATCGCCTATTCCATCCAAGCCCTCCCAATGAATACGACGACGCATTCCATTCCGACCCAGCCGGTTAGCTCCCCATGAACACGACAACGACACTGTTTCTCCGTTCCGACCCAGCCATGTACACTAGCCCTGGCCGTACGTATGCACGAGTAGGCGTTCAAGACCCCGCCCGTACGTACACATACGTGGCCATATTTTCTTTCTTGCACACTGGCCGCTGTACGTACGTGTACATGCTACGTGCGCGCCTCTACTACGACATGTACGCACCTCTACTATGACACGTGCGCGCATCTACTACGACATGTGCGCGCCTCTACATCGACGAGTATATATGTACGTACACGTTCGCGACCAGAATGACAACACTACGTACGCTTCAACCAGGTGGGTCTCGACTGTCAGGCACTTCCTCACGTGCGAAGATGTAGCTGGTGGGTCCCAGCAGTGAGTGGGCGAATCTTTTTTTTTTGCTCGGACGCACTTCCGTGCGTGCGAAGGTGTAGCTAGTGGGTCCCAGCAGTCAGGGGGGAAACGTTTTTTGGAGAAATGCGGTGGCCCGTCCGGTGGGTCCCCGCTGTCAGGTGGAGGAATACTTATTTTGCGCGTAATAAGGAGGCACTTCCTTGCGGCCGCCGTGGACCCAGCTGCCAGCCTCTCCACGCACAGTACTCTTCCGATGGAAGTCAGTCGTTGACCACATTGACCATGCCGCGCTGAGAGCACCACGGCGATGGACGACGGCGAGGCCTAGGAAGGGGACGACGCAGAGCCGGGGAAGACGCAACAGTGGATGCCCACGCGAGCAGGAGTACGAGGGTTCACTGGTTCGGCTGCGGTGTGAGGTTGCCGTCGCTGCAAAATAACAGGGGGTGTGGGTGAGTAGAGGGATGGCCTGTCTAGCGGTGGGAGTAGTAGGGGGTGGTGAGGCCTCCGAGGTATCATAACCGGCCATGGGAGGCAGGAGCAAGCGGCACAACCGGCCCTGCTTTGGGCGGCTGGAGAACAAAGACCAGAGGTTGAAGAAGCACTACGACCGTTGGCTAGACATCCTATGGTCACTGGAGTATTGACTAAGTTGACAAAGCCCTCCGTCCCCGTCAACTTAGTAGGCCCACAAGTCAGCCTGCCATTATACTGGGTCCTAGCTAGCAGGGGGAGTATTCATTTTTTTTGTGCGTAATAAGGAGGCACTTCCTTGCGTGCGAAGATATAGCTGGTGGGTCCAAGATGTCAGTGGTGGTAACATTTTTTCACGAAATACAGAGGCCCTTTTGGTGGGTCCCAGATGTCAGGTGGAGGAATCATTATTTGGCGCGTAATAAGGAGGCATTTCCTTGCATGCGGACGTGGACCCAGCTGTGAGCCTCTCCACGTACAGTCCACTTCAAATGCATGTCGGTCGTTGACCATGTTGACAAAGCCCCGCCGAGAGCACCAGGGCGGTGGACGACGGTGAGGCCTAGGAAGGGAACAACACGGAGGTAGGGAAGACTCGATAGTTGTTTCCCATGCAGAGGGGAGTACGACTATACGACGGTTTACTGGTTCATCTGCCATCGCCGGAGAATAACAACAGGTGTGGGTGAGTAGAGGGGTGGCTAGGCCAGCAATGGGAGTACGATGGGGCGGTGAGGCCTTTGCGGCAGCATAGCCGGCCACAGGAAGGTGGGAGCAGGCAGTCCCACTGGCGCTTGTTTGAGCGGCTAGAGCAGGAAGAGCAGAGATTGAAGAAGCACGACGGCCGTTGGATGGAAATCTAACAGTCACTGCTTGTGCGTCAACCTTTTTTTAGGAAAGCCTCAAATCTGTGGAAAATAGCATACATCCCATCTGCCATTATTTCTAATAATTTACAGCCCATTTGCTAATTCTTAAGGTTTTTTTGGAGCCCATATTATTTTTGTTAGCATTACAACCCACATTGTGGCCACGGTTAAAAAGTTATACGAAATTTTGCATATTTCGGTGCGGTCCGAACAGTTTTTAATCCCAAAATTTTGAGTCACATTCAAAATGTTTTTAAAAATAAATGTATATCAATATAAAATCAAACAAATTTTCCATGCATAAAAATAAATGCAATTTAAAATCTCGAAATGAAAAAAAGATATTTGAAACTAATTGCCGGTTTGATGTGTTTTAAAAATGTACAGCCCATTTCTCATTATTGATAGGCCATTTTCTCGGCCAGCCGAATGAAGCTCTCCTCGTCTTGAAAGATTTGTAGCCCAACAGGCTTGACAAAGCAACTTACTTGGCAAATCACAAAAAAAGCTGGGCTGTGGCCGTGGACCCAGCTGCGGCCGTGGACCCAGCTGTCAGCCTCTCCACGTACAGTACTCTTACGATGGAAGTCGGTCGTTGACCACATTGACCATGCCGCGCCGAGAGCACCAATGCGGTGGACGACGGTGAGGCCTAGTAAGGGGACGACACGGAGCCGGGCAAGACGCGGCAGTGGATGCCCACGCGAAGAGGAGTGCGAGGGTTCACTGGTTCGGCTGCGGCATGAGGCTGTCGTCGTCGCAGAATAACAGGGGGTGTGGGTGAGTAGAGGGATGCCCTGGGCCAGCGGTGGGAGTAGTAGGGGCGGTGAGGCCTCCATGACATCACATCCAGCCACGAGAGGCAGGAGCACGCGGCACGACCGGCGCTGCTTTAGGCGGCTGGAGCAAGAAGACCAGAGGTTGAAGAAGCACTATGGCCGTTGGATGGACATCGTACGGTCACTGGAGCTAGAATCGTTCATATTGACTAAGTTGTCAAAGCCCTCCGTCCTTGTACGGTCCCAGCTAGCAGGAGGGTATTCATTTTTTGTGTGCGTAATAAGGAGGCACTTCCTTGTGTGCAAAGATATAGCTGGTGGGTCCGACCTGTCAGCAGGAGGAACGTTTTTTTCATGAAATACATAAGCCCTTCCCACGTACAATCCACGTACAGTGCGCAATAAGGAGGAACTTGACCATGGACCTCGTGGGTCTCGGCTGTCAGGCTCTCCACGTACAGTCCTCTTCCGATGACTCTCGTATGTTGACCACGCCGCACTGACCGCACCGAGGCGATGGACAATGGTGAGGCCCCAGACTGGAACGACCTGGAGATGGGGAAGACGCGGCAGTGGAGTCGCAGACGGAGAGGAGTGGGAAACTTGACTGGTTCGGGTGCGGGGTGGGCCTACACTCGACAGAGAATAACAGGAGGTGCGAAGTGGAGGGATGGCCTGGCCGTCGGCGGGGTAGCATTTTGCTGAGGAGCGTAAAACAACACCGCTGGACGCCGAAGGCTGGAGCAGGCGGTTTCGGCAGCGCTGGGGGAAGAAGACAAGAGATTCAAGAAGAATGCCGGCCGTTGGATGTAAATCCAACGCCTTCTTAGGCTTCGACCTACTGGCCCACATGTTAGCCATTCCATTTGTTTTTAGTCCATTTGGTTGGCTAGGTGAAACAGTGATGTAGCATCTATGCAACCCATTTAAATCTCATTTGCATTGTTCTCGAAATCCGCAGACTTGCTGGGCTGGGTGAAAATATCATGTTGGGCTAGATGGAGAAATGTTATAAAAACATAAACACATGATTGCACGTCTATTACTGCATTGTTCAGTAAAATCTTTGCAAGCTTATGTACGCAATCACTAGGAGTTAACTTGCCAAGTTATATATAAATAATAATAATTATTATTTTGTAAGAACTTTCAACTTACGAAATAAAATATCATTTAAATTTGATGAGTTAATAGTACCTGGGGTATTATTATTTTTTAGGCTAGACGTGGGACAGTTGAGTCGGATCTAAGGAAAAGTACTGGGAGAAAACTCAGTTTACATCGAAAAAGAAAGTGGGAGAAAATTCAGAGACCTGCTGGGTCCACCTGAGGAGGGGAATATGTTGGGAGGAAGGAAATTCAAAGCACGCCAGCCGAGTGAACTAGTGTTTTTTAACGGACAAGTGAACTAGTTACATACATAAGCAAATATCCACTAAAAAAGCAATGAGGTTAATGGGTTCTTGAAAGAAAAATTTCAGACAAAATAGATAATTACGACACATAGGCTAATGCATGAAACACTCAGATGATAAAGGTGCTTATAAACAAATAAAGTACAACATCTAGACCTTCCTGGCACACTTGATCATGATGCTGCGGCTGTCCGTGTACTCATCGGTTACGGGAAGCAGACACGCCCTCATGTCCAAGATCTGCCTGTACATGTCGTAGCATGCATATGTGTCCTTGGCCGCGTAGGTTATGTAGGCTAGATTCAAAGGTACCTCTCACTCCCACGTGTTCAGGTCCTTGGTATTGTTGTCTTCTTTCATGTTGGCGTATCAGGGGTCGATGATGGTCTCAGCGAGGTCAACCACGGAGTCCTTCTCCTGCCCGTTGCTGATGATCTTGTATTACTTCTGGATGTCGACAAGCTTGCTGCACCAGATGGCCGAATCGTCGTGTTCTTCCTTCTCTCCACCGTAGCGAAGGTGCAGTCGACGCTGCCGATGAAACGGGCGAATGGTCCAGAACCTAGTGCAACCATAGGACTGAGGCGAGGCAGAGCTTCACCGAGTCCGTATCGTTGGTGTACATCACATTCAACTTGGTGCAGCCATAGGATTGAACGGCGAACTCAAAGGGGAACTCCTTGCTGAAGCCCATATCCAGCAGGCTCACCCCTCAGATTGCCATTGGAGTCTCTTCGAGTGAACGAGTGTGTAGGTGGCTGCAATAGTTCGTTTTTCAGCTCTTGGGGAACTGGATTCAACAGTAAGCTGAGTGTGTACATGCCACAACAGTTACTACCCCTCCCTCGTCCGCTGCACGCCCGGCGGAAGATGCACCCTCGGCGCATTCAAACGCCTCCATTAAGAAACCTACTCCGGCCACACATCAGTTCACGAGCGGGTCTGTATTGGTACTGTAGTAACAGGAGTTAGTGGTCACTTTACTTAAATTTAATTAGCTTTAGTAGAAATTTATAATTAAAACAAGCAATGCATTGGCTCGTTCTATCAGCGCCACATGATCAACATGCACAATAATTAGAATTATTATTCTCAGGACACACACGATTAGCACATTTGTCGCACTTTCACATAGATAATACTACCAAGTTTGAACTGTTTGTTATGGTTGTTGTCCTCTGCATCATCATGCCGTGTTTCCCAGCTTGCAAGATTCAGAACCAACAAATAAGATCCAAATAATAAGTACAACAAAGATGCCTACACATCCCATTGATTCCCAGCTTGCAAAATTCAGAACCAACAAATAAGATCCAAATAATAAGTACAACAAAGATGCCTACACATCTCATTGATTCCCAGCTTGCAACATTCAAAACCAACAAATAAGATTCAAATAATAAGTACAACAAAGATGCCTACACATCTCATTGATTCCCAGCTTGCAAGATTCAGAACCAACCATTAGAGCCTTTTGATAAAGTGAATATCGGGATTAAATCCATCTTGGCTAGCCATGTCATACAATCGAAGAACTTGGCGAATGCTCTTGACCGTCACAACATCTGTAGTTGAGTATTCCTGTTTGCACAGCACAAACAAGGAGACAGGAGAGCATGATTTCGCTTTAATAGAGGCCTCCTTGAACTCAACCTGCATCTCCACTAGGATGAGGTATGCCTGGAGTTCCATGATTCAATTCATGCGCCTTTTTCTGCAGTTCACCTGAAATGAAGCAAAATTGCATCATCCAGCTAGCAAGAAGTACTTGCTCTCGTGAGCTGGCAGGTTCTTCTTTAGTAGTTGCACTAAAATTGCGGAACATTAAGGTTGGTTGTCCGGCTCATGTAAGATGCAACTATCATTTTCTTATCCTTTTGTGCAGTTCCACTAAAATAAAGTGCCATTGTGGTGATAGTGATGGCTCCATCTTGCAAAGGCTAATAAAATGTTGCACGAGATTACCAGCAGAACTTGACGGAGATTTTGGAAACTCCAATCACCATTTTGTGCAGTTCCACAAAATTGAGAGATGTTGCCCACATGACATTTTAGTTGAACTGCACAAGACACTCATTCCAAAAAAAAGTGTTTTGTGCGGTTGACCAAAAGGTCACAATAGCAACAGGGTGAAATGGATATCCCTATCTGCACAAAAAGATAGAAAGTAAACAGTTGCTGTTCAATAAGGATATACGAAGCATATACAAAATGAAAATAAGCATCTTAATTATGTTCATGGCAATCACGCAAGGACAGTAGAAATTTTAAAACATCATCAATGCTTCATGTTACCAGAAGCATTACGATCAACAATGAGATTCCTCAAATATGGGATTACTTTAATGGTGGCATTGCTTGTTTACCAGACACAGTAAATCAACAACAGCTAAAGAGTTGGTTTCAGGGCATGGGACCGTGGGGACACCGGGACACTCAGTAGCGTAAAGGAGCAACTTACTTATCATACTGGGGAAAACAGCAGGAGTGCCATTTGTAACACAGTTTAATTGCATCTTATCACTGGAGGCATTAGATTAACAATAACACTGGTTAGACATGTCCCTAAGGTAACAGTGTGATCGCTTCATTTTACATGCGCCCTTACATTAACAACAGCAAAAGGTTGGTATAAGGACATGCGACAGTGGATACATCAGCACAATGTACCTACAAGGAGGCATAAAGTGGTGATGCCGAGTTTGTTCATGCTATGTGAGGGCAGCAAACCTAATCCTGGAGACCTTGTACTATGTGAGGGCAGCAAATCTAATCCTGGAGACCTTTTACTATGTGAGGGCAGCAAATCTAATCCTGGAGACCTTTTACTATGTGAGGGCAGCAAATCTAATCCTGGAGACCTTTTACTATGTGAGGGCAGAAAATCTAATCCTGGAGACCTTTTACTTTGTGTGGGCAGCAAATCTAATCCTGGAGACCTTTTACTATGTGATGGCAGCAAATCTAATCCTAGACATACTCTATTGACTTGTCCACCAGCCGCCACTTTCTATCCTTTTTTCAACCAATAATAGATCTGTTCCTTATCCAGTTTGTACTACGTTTTCCCATTATTTCCCTTTTCAACCAAGAGACCGGTTGGGTATCCGGTCTCTACTACTTTCACCATATTATTTCCTCTTTGAATCAAGTCCTAGATTCATGCTACAACCTTCCCCCATTTCTTTGTTGTTTGAACAAAGCCCTAAATTCAAATGCATGAAGTAGCTTTACCTCTAATAATACTAAAAATTTAGGTGGCTTTGGAAGAGGTGATGGGAGTAGAAAAAGATGCACATGCAGACACGTGGGGAGCTGGGGCAGTAGAGCAAGGCCGCTTTCAAAGAACTTATACCTGAGGGTCGCTGGGATGTTGGCGGCGGTAGGTCGGATCTGCGGGCAATACGGCAGGGAGGAAGAAGGGTCGGAGGACCTCCCGAGCCGGCGCTGTGTCGGAGAGAACGACATGGGCAGAGGATCGGGCCCCTCCGGCAGCTGTGGGTTTCCTCTCTTGGCGGTGATGGCCGCGTGAACGATGCACCTTTTAGTCCTCTACACACACCGGCCAAAGGGATCCGGCCGGATCTGTGACCGGCGGTGAGCAAAGAGAAAATGTCGCTACCGCTGTCTTGTTTATATCTGGAGAGGATGAGAGAATGAAGAGAGCAACCTTAGTAAAGCAAGCGCTCAAGCCCCTGCGTACATGTATAGTGGAGTGATTATCCTTTTTCTCTCCATAACAAGCGTTTCAATTTGTGTACATGGCATTAAAGAAAATAAACTCTCTATTTAAGGTGACTACTGTATGACTCCTACTTACTACTAGTAGTACTACAGTATTGTTCACTTTTGCTCCCCGCCCCTCCATTCATTGAACAACCCCACGGGTGAATAAACATATAATAAGTACTGTATTTATATAGAACGAACAAGCTCGAACTATTTTCATGTAGTTAAAAGTTGAGGGCGGGGCTTTTCCCGGGCAGTACATGCGGCAATTTTTGGGTAGGCGGTTTGACAGAGAGGCGAGGAGGGTGAGCGAGTGGCGGATTCTCAAACATACTGCTAGAAAGATAGGGCTGTGCGATTTGACGGTGCGTTACTACTAGAAAGACTTGTGATATGACCACTCACTATAGTCATGAATTACTGGCGCTCCGACCGGGTGATGCCCCCCTTCCGTTCCGCGCTCTAATTTGGTGCGTGACACCTCGACCCGGATGCTGGCTCTCCCACATGTCGGAGTAGTAAGAGGGAGCAAAGAATGATACGGTATATACTAGTACTACTACTGCTCAGGTCGGAGGAGTGCGAACCACGACAGCCCAGTGAACCAGCAGTGCGAACCACGGTAGCCCAGTGAACCAGCAGTAGAAAACAATGTGGTGATATGGCCATAAAAAACAATGTGCTACGGTCCACACTGTAGCATGTACAGTAACACTCCTCTTTGTTTGGATCCCTGAGTTAGAGCTAGTTTGGGTTGAAATAGCCTCAAATTATCGAAACAAGAGGAGTTAGTTTGAGCTAGTTTGCTCTAACCCAGCTAAAAAAACTAGCCCAGTGGAGAGGTTCTAATTGGGTTAGTTATCCTCGGGCCCACTAAAACAGAACTAAAAAAATCTCCCCTGCCCGCACCTGATCGCTCCGCCTCTCTGGCACGACTCCTCTATGCTCCCCATAGGGCCGCCCGCCCAAGAGGTGCTCGCCCTCTCTCTCCTCCGGCCGCCCTCTCCTTCCGGCCTTCGCCGCCCTACTCCGGCCGCCCTCTCCTTCCGGCCTCTGCCACCCTACTCTGGCCGCCCTCTCCATCTGGCCTTCGAAGGTCGCTCCGCTCCCCCTTCACCAGTCATTTTCTCCCTCTGTCATGCGCGGCGGCATCACATCTACCAGGGAGGTCGCGAGAGGGGTGAGTTTGTTCTTTCCTTCTCTGTCTCACGACCATATCATTGATCTTGCTTGCTCTAGCGCTAATTCTGATTTGGAAAAGTAGATCCTGATCAAACTTGGTATAGATTTGTGGTGCATGCATGGAATTGTTTGATGCTGCTTGAGGAGGTAATAAATCTTTCTAGAGGCCCAAAGATTCAGTTCACCTTTCTAGGTATTTCAATTTCAGGCTTGCTTTATTTCTAGAGGCCCAAAGATTCAGTTCACCTTTCTAGGTATTTTAGTTTCAGGCTTGCATTATTTCTAGAGGCCCAAAGATTCAGTTCACCTTTCTAGGTATTTTAGTTAAAGGCTTGCATTATTTCTAGAGGCCCAAAGATTAAGTTCCCAGTCGGCGGCAAGCGGCCCTGCTACCCATGCCGGTGTCGACCTCAACTCGCAAGGGCCGGCGTCGGAGGGGTTCCCGGGGCTTGGGCTCTACAGAGCCTTCCTCCAGAGCGACGATGGCGAGTTCCTCCCTCGGTGCGTGAGGGGCTCCGGGCTCCCTCCCTATCGTGAATGACTTCTGTGATGAGTTAGCTCATGCTTTGTTTCATGAAGTGTTTTTTTTATTTTGTGAAGCTTGATTGATGACTTGTATGTTTAAGCGGGATATCTCATTTGTATGGACAAAGTAAAACTTATCATGTTTTGCATGCTTGATTTGTATAGATGGTTCGTTTATGTCAATTGTGAGCGGGAGGAGGCCACAGAAGAGCCGGCCACACCAAATCCGGCAGGAAATAGGGTCCAAAGTAGTCAAATGATTGAGAAAGAGCATTTATTGTCAATCTAACCCTGCCATCCATACACCTCTTTGGTTTAGAGTTAGTTCAGGGTTAGAATCTAACTCTAACCTCTAACTGAGTTAGAGTTCTCCTCGTCTTGGTTCATCGCCATCATACTTTCACCATTCCTGTATTTTCATTATCCTGCGAATCAAAGAGGCCCTTAGACTGGTTTAGGTCCGGTCATTTTTTATAAATGTGTTATGTCCAAATTTTAATGAACGTGCTCCGGTTTCTACGAAAATAATCCGGTTTCATGTAGTAATTCATTCATTTATTTATTCTTCTGCGGGGGGTTTGCATGTAATTCGTGAGGTCTAAAATGTAAAGTACCCTGACATATGCTCCGAGTCGTGCATGCACTATGACCCTGATGATCTATGTCCCACATGTCGGCAAATGGGGGCACGTGGAAATAGCATAGGTATACATATAGGAGGATAAATGCGTGAAAAATATGTACTGTGAAGTGTAGCTGCGGTTTGAAAAGGAGACCTAAAGTGATGACAGCTATAGGTCGCACGCACCCAACTAGTGGTACTAGACATACGACTAATTTTTCCCTCAAAAAAAAGAGGCACGAGTGCTCAGTACTCCTATTCTATAAACACGAGTCCCATCTAACAACAACGTCCATGCTACAACTAGCTCTCCTCCCTCGTTTCTCTCTTCTAATTCTAAACTCGACCGACGCCCGGTGGGCGGGGTGGATTTTCCCAACTGCGGCCCCACCTCATAGCGAAAACATTACGACTGGAATAAAAATGCCATATACTCCCTCCGTTCCTAAATATAAGCCTTTTTAGATACTATTTCAAATGGAATACAACATACAGATGTATGTAGACATAGTTTAGAGTGTAGATTCACTTATTTTGCTCCGTACATAGTAGTCACTTGCTAGAATCTTTAAAAAGACTTATATTTGGGAACGGAGTGAGTACTATACTAATAGAACATTAAGGCCACGAGGCAATGCAGTGCTGGTTACAGGAGGCAAGAAGAAGAGATGCATCCATCGATGATGTCCACCCCCTCGACTCAGGGCCCGGCCCACCAAACGGCGCATAAGTAGCAGCGGCTTTCGTGGCCAGGTCGATGTGCTTCTGAACAATGGCGTCCAAAGATTCCAGCCGCTGGAAGAAGGCCAACGTCTTACTGTCCTCGCTTGCCTTGTAGTGGCCTATGTAGACGGTTTCCTCGTAGACGTGGATGCGCAGGTCCATGGTTTCTTGCATGGCGAGGCACTGCGCGGCGAGCGCGGCCTCGAGGTGCACATTCTTCGTCGCGACCACCGGAACCTACAGGGCCACCAGGGCTGGAAAGAGTTCGTCACCATGGAGGCCGATGAGGGTGGCAGGGAATGAGGAGCCTGGGCGTGCGGGCTGGAGCAGTACGGCAAGGTCGTCCGCATGCTTCTTGACGGTGGTGAACTTGCGGATGGAGTTGACCATCATGTCGTCCATGCGAGAGGCGAAGCCGGCGTCGGCGAGGGATACGATGCCGGCGGTCGCTAGCACCGTCTGGAAACGCTACACGGTGCGGGGTCGTAGGCTGGTGCCTTGGATGATTTGGCACAGCCGACTGTCGCTCGCGTCCATCGCCTCCATAGGTGCTTGTGGCTTCTGGTCACTTGGTCTTGGATTGGAGTGAGCAGTTTTGCGCAGAGACTTGGGAGTAGATGGATTGGATTGGTGGGGCGCCTTTATTATATGAGAGTCCAAACTCTGTTGCATTCACATCGTGCCGGCTCTATTCTGCTTCTCCAATTAATTCCCTATGCATGTAATTGAGGATGCATCATTGACCGTTCAATGTCTCGGGAACCGCTACCCTCTCCCTCCTTGGCATTCAAGCACCTATGGACCCGTCAATGACATGGTGCCTATGATGACTTCGTAAATTTCAAGATGATAGTGCCGTGCGTGTGTGTGTTCATAGGGGTGAGTGTATGCGCGAGTATATGAGCTCTTGCGTCTGTACTGTGTCAAAAAAAACGTAAATGTGTGTCAAAAAGAGACTAGTCAGTATACTCAATATTGTGCACCTCGGAGAGGAAAACGATATAACTAGTATTGATTTATTTACGGTGCGGATTCACTCATTTTGCTCCATATGTACTCCGTCTCGGTGTAGTCTAGTCACTTGTTGAAATCTCTAGAAGGGCAAATACTCCTTTCTAGTTTACAGGGCTATACTAGCAAGTAGTTGTATGTACTAGTACAATAGTGGGCTCACATAGCAATTTTGCCTCATGCAAGAGCCTGGCTATATGCGTGCTCCAATGTTCGCAACTGCAACGTTCAGTTTGCGCTTGGCTCTTTGCCTCTTCGAGAATACGAACAATGATGTTACTACTACTGCTTCTACAGTGTCGAATCCACTGATGCATGTCCGTCCACCGCGAGCGGGACGGATAGCTTGCTGTAGAAGTACTACTAAGCAAAAGCATGTCCTCGTTTGCGAGCAACCGCGCGCATGGGCGAGGGAGAAGGCGTGTAGTAGTAAAATCAAGCTTCTCCTCGTTGTACGAGTTAACGCGACACATCATAGCACTGGCCCCACATGCTTGCCTCTAAACTTGGCTGAAAGACCCACAGTGTATAATATATTTGCTGCAACCTCTAACATTTACCCACCACAAATTAAAATATATGTGGCCGTATGCATCGTTCTAATGCAGAGGCCGGGGAGTCCCCCCTTTAAAAAAACAAATTAAAATATATATTCCTATCTTGACCAGATGAGCGTGCAAACTACAATCACCAGGGTGACAGGTAGGGCCAGAAGACTATTTTTTTAAAACTTCAAGACGGCCACATAGCATGGAGCCGACCCCAACGATTTTAAGCTTACACGCATGATACACGCTATCCTAGACTACTCTACACATGAAACTGCCACACAAGCGTCCAGGCTGCGCTTGGGTCTTCGCCTCTTAGGGAAGTCGAACAATGATGGAGTACCACTGCACTGGAGGAGTACTACAGTACGCTTCTGGCCATCTAACATCGATTGAACTGCTGCATGTCCACCGCGTGCAGGAGGGAGAGCGTGTAGCGAAAGCTTCTCCTAGTCTTGCCAGCCACCACGCTCATGGGCGAGGGAGGGACGCTCCTGCCTTTGCGTGTATGACAAGTGGGCCCGACAGGTGTATGGCCAACCTATCATACAGCCAAAGGCGGGTGCAGTTAAGTTCGCGAGGGAGAGGATAATCAAACTTCTCGTTGATGTACGAGTTGACGCGAGACATCAAAGCACTACACTCGATATATTTCAATAATTTGCATTTACTGATGCATTAATTACAACGCATGCATGCATGCCGTGACTCTCCTTTTGATACTCCCCCATCTCAGTTTACAAGTCCTACACGTATACCTAGGTTGCTAATTTGATCACCCTAATATAAACTATATAACACAAAAATTATGTCTTTTGAAAATAGAACATCTGAAGTTTATATTGGTATATTTTTTGTAATATATTACTTGTATTAGGTTGGTCAAATTGATGACCTAGGGGTACGCGCACGCCTTGTAAACTGAGAGAGAGGGAGTACTTGCATGTGTTGATTTAATGCACCTTGAAGTAATATAAAATATGTGACGGTAAAGCTTTGTAATGCCCCAGCCCAAGTCGAGAGATGGTTGTGCACGAGGAGGGCGAGATCATGCAGACCGAACAGGACCCGACGATGGAGCTCTAGGTCTCGATGGACCTCACTGTGCTCCACTGCCCCTTGTGCCTCCGCCCCTTGATGCCTCCAGTGTATGAGGTTCGAATACGCCTCGTCCGTTCGACTGATTGAGCAAGGTGCATGTTTCTTGATTGATGTGTTGTTCGATTGATTTCTGCAGTGCAAGGGAGGGCACCAGCAACAATGCCAGAAGTGCGAGCGCGGCGGTGGCTTCGACGTGCGGAACACGGCGGTGGACTCCATCCTTTCGTTGGTGAGGGTGGAGTGCCCGCACGAAGGCTGTGGGCTCTACGTCACTTACCACAAGCTCGCCGATCACTAGAGCGTGTGTCCGCTCACGCCCTGCAAATGCCCCATGCCCGTCTGCGGCTACGAAAGCCCGCCGCCGGCGCTCTACCACCACATTAGCACCATGCATCCCATGCCCGTGCACAGGATCCAGTATGACAAGGTGCTCCAGCTGCAAGTGCCACTGTCGGAGCCATGGCTCTTGTTGTTCGCAGAGGAGGATGGCCACACGTTTTTCTTGGTCGGCGGCGTGCTTGACATCGGCGCGCCTATCGCCTTGTCGGTCGTCTGCATCAGAGCGGGGGCGTCCCCACTATCGCACTACATGGCCAAGCTGTGGGAAAACGGCCCGTCGGGGGAGCCCAAAGGCACGACCGACGCCGTCAAGGTGGAAATGGAGGTGACAAGCAGCAAGGATCCCGGCGACATCGACGTGCAGGAGCTGACCTTCTTCACAGTTCCGCCCAAGCTGCTGGCCGGGGCTAAGCTAGTGTCCCTCCACATTCAGATTGACAAGCTCACGTCCTAAATGTTTCTACAGTGCCTTCTGTTTATGTTGGGGATATTACCACTAGGCGTAAACCGGCCTACTTGGGCCGGGTTAACTTTATTAGTGGCATAAACAGATGAAGGCCCAAGGCCTGTAATCGGTTAGAACATGTAGCCGTAAACCGGCCTGATGTATGACTTGTATTGTAAGTAAGGAATAGAGAGATACCAACCAGAATACGAGTATGAACCGGTTAGGACTCTATGGACCGATGGGCGTCACCCGTGTATATAAGGGGACGACCCGGTGGCGGTTCAAGACAGACAACCACAACTCGAGCCTAGGCGAAGCTTGTTTGCTCCCTAGCCATCGAGACCACATCAATTCCATCACAACTAGACGTAGGCTTTACCTTCATCGAAGGGGCCGAACTAGTATAAACCCCTCGTGTCTTTGTGTCCGCTTTAACCCCTTCAAGTAAACTCGTAGCGATGGCTCCACGACTAAGTCCTTTCGCTAGGACATATGCCGTGACAAATCCATGACAGTTGGCGCCCACCGTGGGGCAATCGCACGATGGTTTGGCGATCTTGGAGGGCAAGCTCAAGGGACTCGAAGGCTATGTTGTGGGCCGGATGACCAAGAGTCGTCGGGGCAGGATCTACATTGACGACGCAAGATGGGGTCCCGAGGCCGATTCGATCGAGTACGGGTACCGGGTCCCCTTTGGTGGCATACACATTTTCATTGGCAAGATCGGTGAGCCTGGGCCTGAGTCGGACATCTGCACCGACCTCGTCGAGACGGCTCAGCGTGCGAGATCTACCCAGGCTAAACCGGCCATGAAGCATGCCTTCGTTGGAGTTATCCATGGAGGAGAGCGGGAGGACGAGTCAGAACACGGTAGCGAGACCGTCGTCTATTCCGGCGACAAGTCCTTGACCGGAGAGACCGAATCGCTATACCAGTTGCAAGACGACCAAGTTACGGGCTGTTCCGATGGCGACAGTATTCCGGACCCCCCAGGCCCGGTCAACCGGGTTGGAATATTCATGGCCGGCACCCAGGCGGCGAACCACTCTTCGACCGCCGCAGCAATGCTCTCCGGATCAGCAGCGGCAGCGGCATCAGGGGCAGGGGGCCTTATGCGCCCGCCGGTTCAAGTCCTATCCGACCTGTTTGACGCACTGGCCGCGCTTATGGTGGAAGCCAATCCGGCGGATCAGGAGGCTCATGATGCAGAAATTGCAAAGGTGAAAGAATAGATCGCGCGAGCCAAAGCGGATCTGGCGGCAGAGAAGGACAGGATGGCGGCAGAGCGGGCCGCTTTGGACGCCCAGGCCTATAAGCTCATGCTTGACCAGAATGCATCATAGGAGGTTTTGAAGCGGAAGCACAGATCACGCCTGCCGTTAGGGTTTGACCCCCGAAATCTCTTTCACACTCCAGGAGCTGGACCCAGTAATCCGCCGCAGTACCCGGAGACAAACCGGATTGAGGCACCAGGACCAGGGGCGACGGCCCAACCTCGCCTGATGGAACCTCCTCACCAAAACATTATGGTTCCTCCGCCGGTCCAGACGCCCCCGGGTCATTATTCGAATCCTATGGACAACCTTGTTGCGGCCGCTGCACGGTTAGAGGCCATCCTAGTCGAAGGGGATTCTCCGCAAGCGATAGAGACGCGCCGGGTTAAGGAGCTTCTCCGGACTGCGCTGATTCAGCAGGAGGCATACTCATACAGCCGTGATCGGATTCATTCTACGCCCCGTCCGAGCCGGAGCTATAGCAGGCGCATGGATGAACCGGCCATATCAAGCAATGCGCGAGGCCGTGAAGCGGCCCGTGGTAATGACCCGGCAGGTGGTGTTGGCGATGCTCAGGATGCGGTGGACAGGGCCCGGGCACAACGGGAGGCCGAGTTAGCAGCACAGGATAATGCGGGCCAACTTACATCGGTTCGTTCTACCACCTTTACCGGACCAGGAATCACATCCGCTTTGGGAGTGCCTTGCTTGATCCCTGCTTTATGTAATGTGCGCCTGCCCAAAGATTTCAAGGGTCCACGCAAGGTGCCGAATTACACCGCTGATTTACCCCCTGAAGCATGGGTAGAGAGTTATGAGATGGCCATGGAAATGCTGGACGTGGATGAGGCCGCATGTGCAAAATACTTCACCATGATGCTTGAGGGCACGGCTCGTACTTGGTTAAAGAGCCTACCACCCAATTCTATCAGCTCATGGCCCCAGTTGCGGGCCCGGTTTATACAGAATTTTAAGGATACCTGAAACAGTTCCTCCGCCGGTTAAACGAAGAAAGACGCAAAGCCATTGGAGAGGAAGTGGCCAGGCTTCTAGCAACTGGTTTTATTATTGAGGTGTTCCATCCAGAGTGGCTTGCTAATCCGGTGCTGGTTCTTAAGAAAAACGGCACTTGGCGTATGTGTGTGGATTACACAGATCTTAACAAAGCCTGTCGGGCAGATCCTTTTGCCCTCCCCCGTATTGACCAGATCATTGATGCCACGGCGGGTTGTGAGCGTTTGAGTTTTTTGGATGCATACTCTGGATATCATCAAATCAAGATGGCGGTTAAGGACCAGGAGAAAACAGCATTTATTACTCCCTTTGGAGCCTTCTGCTATGTATCTATGCCCTTCGGGCTCAAGAGTGCCCAGGCCACCTATCAACGGTGTGTACAGAATTGCCTGCATGAGCAGATCGGCCGCAATGTGCACGCCTATGTGGATGATATTGTAGTAAAATCAAGACAGAAGGAGACGCTGGTGGATGATTTGAAGGAGACCTTTGACAACTTGCGAGCTTACAAGATGATGCTTAATCCAGCCAAGTGTGTTTTTGGTGTTCTGGCAGGCAAGTTACTGGGTTTCCTGGTGTCTAACAGAGGAATTGAGGCTAATCCGGAGAAGATTACGGCTATTACATCCCTAGCTTAACCGAAGTGTATCAATGATGTTCAGCATTTGGCGGGCCGAATCGCTGCGCTGAGCCGGTTTATTAGCCGCCTCGGGGAGAAGGCTATCCCTTTGTACCAAATGCTGAGGAAGACAGACAATTTCGTCTGGAGTCCAGCTGCTGATGAGGCATTTGAGGACCTGAAGCGGCAGATAGCTAATCCGCCGGTTCTTGCAGCACCAGTTGACAGGGAGCCACTATTATTATACGTAGCCGCGAATGCTCGGGCAGTTAGCGTGGCTATTGTGGTGGAACGCAAGAAACCAGGCAAAGAATATCCGGTTCAGCGGCCAGTTTATTATATCAGCGAGGTGCTTATTGAATCCAAGCAAAGGTATCCGCATTGGCAGAAGCTGGTCTATGGTGTTTTTATGGCCAGTCGGAAGTTGAAGCAGTATTTTCAAGGGCACCCCATCACAGTGGTCAGTTCAGCTCCCTTGGGTGATATTATACAGAACCGTGAGGCGACTGGCCGGATTGCCAAGTGGGCTATAGAGCTTGGGCCACACGGACTGAAGTACGTGCCTCGGACGGCAGTGAAGTCTCAAGCACTTGTTGATTTCATCAATGACTGGACGGAGTTACAAGCACCAGAGGAGAAGCCGGATCACACATATTGGACTATTCATTTTGACGGATCCAGGCAATTGGAAGGCTCGGGGGCTGGAGTCGTATTAACTTCCCCACGAGGTGATAAGTTTTGTTATGTTCTCCGCTTAATGTTCCCTTGTACTAATAATGCAGCTGAGTACGAAGCCTTGCTCCATGGTCTCCGGATGGCTAAAGAGATGAATTTAAGCCGGGTTAAGTGCTTTGGTGACTCGGACCTAGTGGCTCAACAGGTGTCTGGCACTTGGGATTCTAAGGACCCGCTCATGGCTGCCTATCGTCGGGAAGTGGATAATATTGCAGGTTGTTTCAAGGGTTATCAAGTGGATCATGTGGACCGTCGGAAGAATGAAGCGGCGGATGCTTTAAGCCGGTTGGGCTCTCAGCGTAAACCGGTCCCGCCTAACGTCTTTTTGGACGTGTTGCACAACCCGTCGGTCAAGCTCCCAGGTGAGGTGGATTTGGCTATCCCTGATCCGGAGGCTCAATTGGTGGCAGCCCTGCATGTTATTCCGGATTGGACAGTTCCTTATCTTGCGTACATGAACCGGGGGGAGTTACCAGAGGATGAGATTCTGGCCAGGCAGATAGTCCGGCGATCCAAGTCTATGACGATTGTCAATGGTGAATTACATCATTGCAGTGTATCAGGGGCGTTTCAACGTTGTGTTTCTCCTGAGGAAGGCCGTGAAATCTTAAGAGAAATCCATGAAGGGGATTGTGGACACCACGCTGGTTCAAAGTCTCTGGTGGCAAAGGCGTTTCGTCACGGGTTCTACTGGTTGACAGCGCATGCTGACGCGGAGGACTTGGTTAAACGATGTGATGGATGTCAGAAATTTTCAAGGCATGCTCATGTGCCGGCTCAAGAATTGAGGATGATCCCAATAACATGGCCATTTGCAACTTGGGGGCTGGATATGGTTGAGCCTTTTAAAAGATCCAAGGATAAGAAAACCCACCTTTTGGTGGCAGTTGACAAATTTACCAAGTGGGTTGAAGCGGAGCCTGTCAGCAAGTGTGATGCAGCAACAGCGGTGCAGTTCATCAAGAAGGTGATTTTCCGGTTTGGTTTTCCACACAGTATCATTACTGACAATGGTACCAATTTATCCAAGGGCGTTATGAAGGAGTTCTGTGAACGTGAGCACATCCAACTTGACGTGTCGTCAGTGGCACACCCCCAGTCCAATGGACAGGCAGAACGAGCTAATCAGGAAATCTTGCGAGGCATCAAACCCTGGCTTATGGTCCCATTGCAAAGAACACCAGGATGTTGGGTTGAAGAGCTACCATCTGTATTATGGAGTATCAATACTACGCCAAACCGGTCTACAGGATACACGCCATTTTTTATGGTCTATGGAGCAGAGGCAGTTCTCCCTAGTGACATCCGGCATGATTCGCCTCGTGTGGCAGCTTATGTTGAAGCAGACAATGAGACAGCACGGCAAGACGCTTTGGACCTATTGGACGAGGAGCGTGATATAGCGGCTGCCCGTTTGGCGATTTACCAGCAAGATCTTCGTCGTTATCACAGTCGCCGGGTTAGAACCAGAACTTTTCAAGAAGGAGATTTGGTGCTTCGACTCATCCAAGATCAAACGGATATGCACAAGTTATCCCCACCTTGGGAGGGACCTTTCGTGGTCAGCAAGAATTTGCACAACGGGTCGTACTATCTGATTGATATTCGAGGGAATCAAGACTCACGTACATCAGAGGAAGAGACCAACAGGCCATGGAATATAGCTCATCTTCGGCCTTACTATACTTGAGCCATCGGCTCTATCTATGTACATATCATGACAATGTATATATTATCTTTGATATATCAAACCGGAGCCTCAGCTAAAGCGAGGTCTCTGTCTTTCTCATCATGCGAGGTTACACGGAGTGGTTCTGTTTAAAACGGCCTCCGGTTTACCCCTTGACATTTGTTTTTATATATCACTGGGGGCCTTGGTCGTGTCCGAACCAACGAACACCCTTTGATAGGCGATAGCCACCAGATCATTTGGGGACATGGTCAAGTCTGAACCAGTCACGCCTCTTGGTCGGCCTAAGGCCACAAAATCACTTGGGGGCATGGTCGAACCCGAACAATTGTCACGCCTCTTGATCTGGCATATATGCCACGAGTCATTTGGGGACCTGGCTGACTTGAATCATTGTCACTCCTATTGGGGCCCTTGATCTTGTCCGACCATGGTAATACCATCTGAACAGCTCAGTATAGCATATTTTTGCAAATGATTTTTATCATTGCCTTTGCTTCCATGTTGTTTTCATGGTTTGTTCGTTCTTTGCTTTTGTTGGATTTCTTTTATGTCAACAAGCATACTTTTTTTTCCCGGTTCAGCCAATGATTTTTGATCCCCCTTTAAATCCGGAGGAGTCTGCCTGGTTTACCTTTTCCCTGTTAACATCATGGAGTAACCAGGGGGCTCGTATTAAGTCAGTACAGTTTGTACGGGAGCTACTTTCTCCCTTTTTGACGGTAATGGTTTATAAAACCACCGCTTCAGGCTTGGCTAAAGCCAGCTTTATGCTCAAACATGGCAGGTATTTATGTATCATCTATTTTTTATATTACTGATACACATATCAGGATCATAATCCGGCTGACGGTATAACCGCCACCGAAGTTCAAATTTTTCTGATTGCAGGAAATATGAATTAAAGTTTTTTAAGCAAAAGCTTCAGTACTTATGCATGAAGGCATATTCCAGGCAGAAGTTTTAACTATCCTATTACAAGGCAGCATGGTGCTCAAACAAAATCATTGTTTTTGTGGAAGGATGTTGCAAATAGCTCTTCAAACCGGCTTCCGGTTCAAGCCTGCTCCTCATCCTCCGCCGCTTCAGCTTCCTCGTCTCTACCCATCGGCTGGAAATCAACAGTGGTCCAGTCGATTCCCATTAAAGCTTGGAAAACAGCCTCTTCATGGATCAGGGAAGACGGTTCAATATCAGGGGCGTACGTGTGCTTACGGATGGGAGGAATCAGGTTCTCCGCTTCAACAGTTGGGGCAGACACTCGTTTGTTTTGATTATTATATTGCGCTTGATAATGCGTCAAATCTGCCTCTTCAGCTAGCTGGCAAGCCAGAGGGCGCACTGCACGGTTTATGGCCCTTAAATCTTCTTCGTTGAATTCAGAGCCATCTTCTTTCAGACTGGGATAGCCTTGAGCTGCTTCCACAGGATCAAAGTCGGGCACCCATGCCTTTGCCCGGATTAAGGCATTGATGGCTCCGGTTCGGGCAGCGGGTTTTTTCAGCTCCTCAATCCGGGCTGGAAGCATTGACAACTTGCTAAGAGTGTCCTGGATTAAAGAGGGCGCCGGGTTGTTGTGAGAAGCTGTGGTGATGATCCGTTGGGCTCCGGTATACAGTTGTTCCACCAAGGTGTAGGCAGCTTTCAATTTCTTCCGCACATCATTTCCTAAGTGCCCAATACGTGTGCCTACAACAAGATTAGAATGGTCTCAAACCGGATTTACGATACAACAGATTCAAATTTATCACAGAAGTTACAAGGAGCGTACCAAAGATTGCAGCAGTCATGGAGTGTATTTGCCGTTGTACGGCCGTCAGTTCATCCACCACCGGTTTAAGGGCCGCTTCAGCATTTTCCGCTCTTTTGGTTAAACCGGCCTTCTCAGTGGCCCAGTCAGCCCACTCTTTCTTGAAGCCTTCTTTCAGCCGTTCAGCAGTGCTCAAAGCGCTGATTAATTCTTGCTTGGCCTTATCTGTTTCAGCCTGCTGGGTCTTCAAGGCCTCCTGCAAATCGGCAATCCGGTCCTCCTTGATTTTCACCTCAGCCTGCATACAGATGGCATTTTAAGCTTTGCACAGGCGATCTAAGAGATGGAAGTATCAACCACATAACAAAGTTATATGCCTGATACTTGGGGCTAATGCACCTTCAATTTTTTGTATATTGCTAGATTACAAAGTCCCAAGCTCAATACAAGTATTCAACTTGGCACTTGGGGGCTAATGGCTATTTGATCAAGTTATGTTCTAAGGACAGTTCTCTATTGGAGCCCCGGTTTACTTATGTTAAGTTAGACCAGTTCTTGCGGGCTATACCGATCGGTTTCAAGAATGTTCAGGATCAAGTCCCGGTTTGACCAACGTTACAAACCGGCCCTTGGGGGCTAGAAGGATGGAGGTAATGACAGCAAGGAAAAAAAGTAAGTTACCTCAAATTTATCCCTCATCATTTTGACCGGGCCAACTTCACAGTCACGGCTAGTGTAAAGCCGGTTTAAATAGCCAGAGTGAAGATCTTGAGCATTCAGAGCGGCGTATGTCTCTAATTCAACATCCCATTTTCCTTTGTTCAAAGGGGAAGAATCCTCTTTGATGGTATGCCTGGTAAGGGTGGCAGGATTCCTGGGTTCAGAGCGGCCTACGCCGGTAATCACAACATCATCATCTTTTGACTCGCCGGTTTGGGTTGGCGCGGCCGGTTTGTCAGCAGGAATGTGGGATTTCTCAATCTGGACAGAGCTGGCAGGCGGATCAGCAGAGGCTGGAGTATGAATAAGACCTTCTTCAGGGATAACGTCGTCTTGCAGAGGAGGATCATTGGGGATATCTTCACAAGTAAACACTTCATGATCCGATGCTTGGTCATGTTCTGGGGCCACATCCTCTTCAGCCGCTCTATCCAGGCGGGCCTTCTTGCTTGGTTTCGGTTTAGCCCTGAAAGAAAAATAAAAAGTCAAGGAAAAGTGTAAGCCATTGCGCAGTATACTGGAAGCATATGTTTGGTTTAACTTACCCAGCAACTGTTTTCAAAGGTGGTAGCTGGGTGGCCGACGATTCACCAGACGATGAATGAGAAGTGACCTGGTAATCGGAGTCGGATGGATTAAGAGGTTGACGGAAGAAACCCGCTTTACGATTTAAATCAATAAAAAGGTCGGAGACCTCGGAGCGGCGTTTTCGAACCGGACTGTTTGGTAAACCGACAGAGGTAACTACCTGGCCACTGTGCCGGGTTGTGCGGCGAGTTTCGTGTTGCTGGGTCTTCATAAGAAATTGGGAATCCAGATAAGCAAGAGGATGAGAAAATTTAACTTTCCGGTTTGCCCGGCGAAATTTTGGCAAAGGTAAGATTTCTGAATCAGAAGAGAGAATGGTTACCTCAACGAAACCCGCATTGCTGGCTTCAGCGTCATCCTGACAAACATCATCATCAATAAGGCGTGTAAAAAGCAAGCCAAGTGAATCAAGTTCTACCTCAAGATCCGGATTAACCACATCATCATCAATGGCTGGGTCTGATGAAGCGGTGGTTTTTCTCTTATGAGCTGGTTTCTTGATAACCTTGGTCTTGGGCCGTGTTGGACGTCCTACCTTCTCCGTTTTGTCTTGAGGAAGTTTCTTGCTCGAAAATGGATTATCGTCCTGGATCAGCAGTAATTAAATGTTAAACATATAAAGCAGTAACCAGTTCAACAATGGGGCAATTAAAATATTACCGCTGGCGGTTTGTTGGTGGTGCAGTAAGGAGGCAGACCGGTTTGAGCACAGAGGTGCTCCGGTTCATTTAGCATCTTTTTCACAGATTCTGTGACTTCGTCATCAGGGAGTTGGATTTTAGTGTGTCGGAGTGGGTCATCGACACTATCAGTATACTTGCACATCAAATTGGAGCGCCGGCTTAGAGGCAAAATGCTCCATGATATCTAGCAGCGTGCAAGGTCTATTCCTGTTAAACCATTGGCCATGAAGGCCCGGAGCTTGGATAGTTGAGGAGAATATTTAATTCTCTCCTTGGCGCTTAGCCTTTGTGGAAAAGGGTGAGTGTTGCTGAGCCGTTCCGGACGGAAGCCAGGCAAGGGATTTTCATTATCAGGGGAGGTATCCTTGCAATAAAACCAAGTTGCGTTCCACTCCTTGGGATGAGTATGGAGTTTGACATGGGGATAGGTGACTTCTTTCCTTTTCTGAATGGCCATACCGCCCAGTTCGGTATTAGGACCGTCAGTGAATTCAGTACGGCGGTTCAGATGAAAGAGATCTCTGAATAACTCGACTGAAGGCTCCTCTTGAAGGTATGCCTCAGAAAGTACTTGAAAGTGACATAGATTGGTGACGGAGTTGGGGCCAATATCCTGTGGACGGAGTTGAAAGTTGGCTAACACATCCCGATAAAACTTAGAGCCGGGCGGTTTGAAGCCCCGGGCCATATGATCTGCGAAGACCACGACCTCTCCTTCCTGGGGCGTAGGAGGACATTCATCTCCAGGAACCCTCCAGTGGATCGTATCTTTACTATCCAAAGCGCCGATCAGGACTAGATCGTCCAACTGTGATTCTGTGACGCAAGAGGGAACCCAGTTGCACTCATACACTTGTTTTGCCATGATGAGATCTACAAGAAATAGGTAATCCAGTTCAAGGACATGCCGGATAAAAAAGGTGTTAATCTAACTACGATAAACCGGCGGCCGTACCTATAAACCGGTTTTCTACAATGCAGCGTCAAATGGATTCTGGCGGTTCAACCAGGGGACTAATGATAGATACCGGTTTAGCAGTTTTTTCTATGGTAAAGTTAAACCGCCTGATCTAGGCGTCGGAAGCAATTGAAGCTATGGATAATTGTGTATGCAGAAACAAGTTTCACAAAGTCGAGTTACAGCCGCGGATCTACAGCAAGCTCACAAAACAGGAAATATTTCAAAGAGTAAGGCGAAAACAGAAGTGAACCATTGAGCGGATATGTGCGGGAGATCTATGAGCTTGGATGAGAAATAGCAAGCGGATGCTAAAGGGATCGCTACTAAGCACAGCAAGAGTTCACAGATGCATTCAAGGTCAGAGAACAGCTATGAACACGCAATGAACATAGCAAGAACATGGAACCCTAAGAACAGATCTAGGTTAAGAAGGAGAGAGAACTTACCGGGAACGGAGAAGATGCGGAAAGACGCCGCAACACTCTGGTATGTTCAGGTTGATGCAGTGGCCCGAGACGAGGCAGAGGTCGACGGTGGTGGCGGAGCTCCAAAGCCGGTGACGTGAGGAAGAAGAAGAAGAAGGGACGAAGGGGATGAGAAAGGAAATGACCCTTCGGTCTTATTTATAAGGCAACCGAGCTAGGTCAAACGCGCGAATCCAGGAGCTGTCATTAAGAGGGCGTTATGAATTTCATAATGACGTCATGCCGGTTTACAGTAACCAAAACTGATGACGTCATGCCGGTTTACAGCAACCAAAAATGATGACGACATGGAGATTTTCCAATTAACAGAAGATATCCAAGACGCAAGATGGTGTGAAGGATTGACATGAACCAGTTCAAATCAATCTGGGGCCTAATGTTAGGGATATTACCACTAGGCGTAAACCGGCCTACTTGGGCCGGGTTAACTTTATTAGTGGCGTAAACAGATGAAGGCCCAAGGCCTGTAATCGGTTAGAACATGTAGCCGTAAACCGGCCTGATGTATGACTTGTATTGTAAGTAAGGAATAGAGAGATACCAACCGGAATACGAGTATGAACCGGTTAGGACTCTATGGACCGACGGGCGTCACCCGTGTATATAAGGGGACGACCCGGTGGCGGTTCAAGACAGACAACCACAACTCGAGCCTAGGCGAAGCTTGTTTGCTCCCTGGCCATCGAGACCACATCAATTCCATCACAACTAGACGTAGGCTTTACCTTCATCGAAGGGGCCAAACTAGTATAAACCCCTCGTGTCTTTGTGTCCGCTTTAACCCCTTCAAGTAAACTCGTAGCGATGGCTCCACGACTAAGTCCTTTCGCTAGGACATCTGCCGTGACATATCCACGACAATTTATCTTAGTAATATGCTAATATAGGGATTACCTCGGTCTACTTTAGCTTAAGAAATGGTGGGTTTTGGTGGCGATGTAGCAATTACTTCGACATTAGATCAGTAATTTCCAACAGTCGAACGGATATTTTGTGTCTGTTGGATATAAAGTTCCTTTGGGTAAGAAGTACGACTTGTCATCAAAATAGATAAAAGGAGATGTATGTAGATGTATTTTAGTTCTAGATACGTCCCTTTTTATCCATTTTGATGACAAGCACTCCCTCTGTTCCACAATACATGCCTTCCATTTGTCAAAATATAGATGTATCTAGACATGTTTTAGTATATAAGTACATCCATGATAGAGCCAATCGGATGGTTGAGAACACTACAATTTGTAGCTACAGATGCGTGTGTGACTCCCAGATGCAGAGGCCGGGGGTCATCATCCTCCTTTTCGAGAAAAAACAGATGCGTGTGTGAGAGGACGAGTGCGTGCGTGCACCTCTTCTCTTCCTGTATAACGTACTAAACTCAGAGTACAAGTTTTTATGGGTGGCATGATGGTGCGTGCGAGAAGTCTCGAGAGATAGGTTTAATGCGTATGGAAAAAAGACTATCCTAGAGCTTGCCACGCGGCTATTCCTGTCGAACGCCCCATTAACCGTAAGATATGTATACGATGGTGCCAGTTATTGCACGTACACAGCAGTACTCCCTCCTTTCCGGTTTATATGGCTTAACTCAAAAATCTCACCAACCAAGATGGTGAGTGGTGGAATATTTTTTGTAATTTTGCAAAAGCACCTAATTAATGCTCTTGTTTTTCTCAAAAAATTATGTTTATCAATGCATTAATTGCAATGCATGCATGCATAAAGTACATGCATCGGTCAATTTTCTCTTTATACTTGAATGCAATGATTTAATGCACTTTGGAATCTGAACATGTGATGGGGAACAACCAAATTGAGCCTTATAAAATGGAAAAACTAAAATTTTGAGATAAGCCCTATAAACCGGAAAGGAGGGAGTAGAAAAACAACTAGTCCATCTGGGAATAGTGTCGCACTTCAAAACTAGAACCGTCAACAAATTTTGAGGTTGCGTCTCTTCACATTCCAAATTACTCCACGCTATATTGAATTGCAAACCTGTTCACACCGATCACAACCTAAACGGTTTCCCACTTAGGAGCGTATTAGTACCACGCTATATTGAATTGCAAACCTGTTCATACCGATCACAACCTAAACGGTTTCCCACTTATGAGCGTATTAGTACTCGGTTATAAATACTAGTATGCCAAGATGACTGCACATTCCTCCTCAACTCCTCGTCCACAAAAACAAACAAGTCATTCAGCATCCTTCCCTTGCGTCTGCCATGGCCAGCGTGAGTTCTGGGTCGAGAGATTGCCACCAGGGAGAGGTGAGCATGGAAGAGAAAGCACGAGAGATGTCCCGCCTCGCTGCGAGAGCAGCCGGCATGTCCCGCCGCACAGAAGTAGCAGCACAGAGGTCCCACCGCGCCGCTGAAGCATCACGGAGGTCCTGCCGCACCATTGATGCAGCAGACTGGTCCGGCTGCGCCACGGAAGCAGCAGAGATGTCCCGCCGCGCCGCGAATGCAACAGAGATGTCCCGCCGCGCCGCCGCGGCCTGGGAAAATTTTCGCGGGCAGGCAACAACTGTTACAGGCGCATGCATGCGATCGTCCTTAGACAGATGGATCAGATCTCCGGCTGGGCGAGGTTGTAGGACGACATGAAAGCCTTGTTTGAACAGGCTATCGGCGTCATCCGAAAACTAAGGGAGGGCAATGAGAGGCTCCGGGCCGAGCGCGACCTGTTGAGGGAGAAGATCGTCCGAAGTGCAGACCAGCAGGAGGAGACCAGTGCCTTGTTGAAGAGGACCAGCGTCATCGTCAAGAAACTTATGGACGAGAATGACATGCTCCGCAACGAGCGCCAAAGCTTGGTGGAGGAATCCGTGGATGTTCTCAAGCAGCGTCTTGAGGACATGAAAGAGCTCATCGCCGCTCACCGCAGAGACTAGTTCCCGCGGCCTGCAGCAACGCATCAAGAAAGTAGAGATCAGCGAGCCAGATCCTTGTCTTCCTTCTTCTTTTGTTGTTGTGTATTTCAGGAGTAGCCGCATGTGGCTTTTCTTAATTATATTTCTAATTATGTAAGACAATTAATCGTCCTTATATATTCATCAGTCTTGCTATAAGTCGCAGTAGATGCTATATAGGTCCGTCGGATCTTACATCAAAATCTGTGCTTTCAGATTTTCTTTTTTCTCTCTTAAATCTCAATCGAGTGAGACATAGCCACGCCATTAAACAGAGGCTTGGGCGCCATTAATGGAGACCTTCGGAGAGAGGTGGACGGCAAGTGGAGGTCAAAGGGCTCTCCTCCCGATAAGCACGCGCAGGGGTCTGATCGCACGCCTCTCATACTCAAATAGCTACCCTGCATGGCGCCTCCTAGCTAATAAAAAATGGGGACGCATGGCGGCACATAAATGGTACTAGTAAGTAGAATGCCCACAGTTTCAATAATACTTGTGTTTCCGATTGTAACGTGACGGCACTTGTTCCAAAATGACTTTGTTGATTGTTAATGTGTGCGCCTTCGCAAATCGGACTGCAAAATTACCACTGCATGTTGGTGCCATGTCATGGCACCAAGCCAAGTTTCATTATTTTCATGCGTGTTTTGGATTTACATGAATTATAAAACTAAGTTTCTCAATGTTTCCAACCCAGCCACGACGCCCAGAATTTTGAATTTCATTCCCATTTCTTGCATGGAACCTACAAATTTACCCGAGGACACACATGTGATTTTTCAACCAACTTTGGTGCACTGGAACATGTGCTTGTATTTCAAATTTCAATTATGTACACAAAGGTGACACGTTCCCTCCCAGAACCACGAGCCTTCTTAAGAGAAGCTCCGATTTGCAAGAAGCTTATACCAAAATTTGTTCCTATTCGGCCAAATGTTTTTACCACGGCATGGTACTACCATGACATGACACCATGCCAAGTTTCATGATTTTAAAACCAAGTTTCTCAATGTTCTCGACCGAGCCACGATGCCCAGATGTTTGAATTTTATTCTCATTTTTTGCATGGGACCTAGAAATTCACCCGAGGACACAAATGTGACCTTTCAACCAACTTTGGTGCACGGGAGCATGTGCTTGTAGTTCAAATTTGAATTATGCACACTAAATGACCATATAGTTCTAATTTAGATTATGCACATTTTTCTTGTAGTTTTTTCAATGGCATCTATAGCAATATAGTAAAAGAGGACATGACTCTCTTGTGTCTTGTATGAATTGGTTTTTAACACGTTAAGTTTGTTCTGATGAACAAGGAATCCGCACCTTGTTATCCTGAAATTTTCAAGCTCGAGTATCTTTTGTCTCACCTGCTCTGAAACTCCCGCCTCTTCAACCCGCGCCGTGCCTTGTTATCCCGAAATTTGGACGCGCGCGAGAACTCCCTCCTCATCCAGCCCAGACACACGAAATCCCCCTTCTACCCCTCACCCGGAAATGAAGCTCCACGTTGCGGTGTCAAAACCGGTGGGGGTATGCTGGTAACTTACCCTACATTTCGGACAAGCGCGTCCCTAAGCTTGGCTGCCCCCTCCCCCTTCGCCCCCCATTCGTACACCGAGGCCGCCAAAACACACGAAACCCCACGCTCCTCCGTCGGCCTCCCAACCGCCGCCCAACCGGAGACTCTTCCCCGACTACGCCGTCCACCGCAACAGTTCGCAGTCCCTCATCCACCGCACCAGATGAGGATCCGTTGTTGATCTCGTCGTCCCACCGGATCAGCCGCCCCGTCCTCCACCTCCAAGGAGCTGCCCCGATGTTCGCCTCGTCTATCGCGCCACCTCAATCCCCACAACACCGTCTTGACCTGCCCCACCGGAACTGCAGCACCCTAACCAATTCCTCCGATGAAGCCGAGGCCAACTAGGCGCCACCAAGGAGGTTCTGCACTCACTGCTGCATTTTATCTTTTATTCGATCGCACGGGGCTGCCGGTGCTCGATACCGAGCAGACATGGTGGGTCTCCATCGACGGCGTCGTCGCCGGCCACATCATCCACGGTGTCGCTCCCCCATGTCGTTGCTTCCTCGGCGGTGACTTCCACAGCGGCACTAGCTGCAGCTTCTCCGGCTCTCGCTCGCGCTGTGGCTCTGTTCTTGTTGTCGGTCACGCTGCTGCACTGCTCTTGCTTTCGTTCATGCTGCTGCTCTGCTCTTGCTCTCGCTTATGCTGCTGATGCTGCTGCTGCACGACCTCCGACAGCTACAGGAGTTGCTGCTTTAGCACTCGCTCGCGGTGCTACTGCACGACTTGCTCTCTGCTAGTGCGTTCCCTGCTCGAGCGTCTGCTGATTTAGATCACTGCTTCTCTGCTACTAGTGCTCGAACGCCCTAAACATCTATTGCAATGCTCTGTTACTAGTTCAATCAGCTTCGGCAGTAAAATTCAGTTTCGACTGTAAAGTTCTTTTTCTTCAGTTAAGTTCAGAGTGAACAGTACTTACAGCATCTGTCAGAGCGGCTGTGGCGCAGCTGATGCGTTTTACATCTAGCACTTTTTGGTGATGTATTATACATCATCTATTGCAGATGATATTAGGGTCCCAATTCAGATTAACGTTGTCTGTCTTGTCCTGCTTCAGCCTCGTCGTCGTACACCTTAGCGGAGTTGCCCCAACGAAGGAACCGTCCATCACAGCGGAGTAGTACCCTTGGCGCCATTTCCAGAGGCCTCGGATCTTCTTCCCCGCCTTCGACAATCACACCAACATCATCACCATCCTCCACGTCCAACCCAATGATGCTGAGGTCCACAAGGCTATGCCAAAGAGGTTGTACACTCGTCGCATCACTTTGTTACTCTGCATTCATGTCGATCCCTCAGGGATCCTTTGCTATGGAACTACTATTTGTGCAAATATGTTATAAGGAGTAGAGCAAAGCAAAACTGGATGATTTTTTTTCCTTTGGTGTCTCTTTCGAAGAAAAAACGTAGGAATTTTATTCACTTGGACGTCCTTTTCAAATTAATATGCATGAAGAACATAACCAATTGCATTACTGGCATAATAAGATTCTTATTTTTTCATTTTCACGTGGTTTGACTTTAATTTCACCACGTTTCTCCATTCCTATGTTCTTCCCATTCATGTGAACCAAACACCCAGGTTGACTGAAATCCTATGTTTCCAAATGCTCTGTTTTGCACGTGCATTCCTATCCTATTCCTGTGTTTTTCCTGTCCCTGCCTTTATAGAATCCTCCAATTCTAAGGAGCCCTTACAGATTTACTTCATTTTCAGATAGGCGTCAAAGAGAACTTTGTGTGTTATGTCCTGATCCTACCGTGCTGTCATCCACCCCACCTGAGGTGCACCATCGACAGAAGCGTTCACTGCAGCAGAGATCCCCCCTGCAGACTTTCTTTCACCGCCTCAGATCATCTTACCCGTTGCCGGCAGCCATGCCAACTGCATTACCATCATCGACTGAGCAGATGAACCTGAGGACTACACAGTTCCGGAAGAGAGGTCGCAGTCTTTCGTGTTTGCTTACGTTATACATCAGTTATTATTACCTGCTACTTTATCATTCAAACTTGAGTTTTGCAATGCCCATGGGTCTCATATTGAGCCAGCAACGAATAGTAGCTGTCTACTATCTGGTTCATCTGGGGTCTTCTATGTGGTTCATGTTGGGTGGGCAACAAACAATAGATGATCCATTGACTATCTTTTTAAACTGAAGCTATAATCTACCTGCTATCATTAGTTTTGGATCCATCCACTTGTTTGCTACCATCACTCTTAATTTTTGCATGCACCCCTTAGGCCTTACAAAATGTAACTATTTTTTTATTATGCATGTCATATATTGTACACAATCGTACTGAACATGTAGAGAAAAAGAGAAGACCGTTGCATGGGAATATAATGTCATGCAGACGCCGCTCCATGGTGGGCGAAGTGCCCCCCCTCCTGCATTTCCAGATTGTATTCTAGAGGAAGATAACTGTTCATATGGAGATTCAGAAGGAGCCGACCATGCTTGTTTACCACCTGAGGTGTTTGCTCTAACCTGACATGCTAATGTTGGTCATATCATGCATATGGCGCCTTGCATTGCTTACATTATACATCTTATATGTCATCAGCTTAGTTTAGATTTGCTTTATGTGAATGCCACCTGTTTGGTTTCTATATCATACTCCCACCATTCCTAAATATTTGTCTTTTTAGAGATTTCAACAAGTGACTACATACGGAATAAAATGAGTGAATCTACACTCTAAAATATGTCTATATACATCCGTATGTGGTAGTCCATTTGAAATATCTAAAAAGATAAATATTTAGGAACAGAGGGAGTATATGGGAATTATGCAATGCCATCTTCTTTGGCCAGGCATCATATACGTGAATCATGCAATGCCATCTTGTTTAGCCAGTCATCGTATATGTGAATTGTATCATGCCATATTTTTTCCATAATGTATTCCATTTGTCAACAATGTTTATACATTCATCTACTCTTCCTGTGCATCACCCATTTGAGTTGGTCATGGGAAAATCTGGAGTGAAAACAAGGTCTTCTGAGCAGTCAGTGCTGATTTCTTGCTAGTTACAGATAGCTCCTCCGAGGAGGATTCAGAGACAGATGA
>NC_041385.1:744746960-744790225 GCF_002162155.2 Triticum dicoccoides | reverse complement strand
AGGTGCATGCTCTAACTTGGCTGGGTTATATTGCTCATATCATGCATATGGTGTCTTGCATTGCCATGCCATCTGCTTAGATTAGACATGCTTTGTGTGAATGCCTCATGTTTGCTTTCTATATCAGATATGTGAATTATGCAATGCCATGTTTTTCAGCCAGTTATCATATATGTGAATTATGCACCGCCATGGAGCCAGGCATCATATATGTGAATTATCTCATGCCATCTTTTTTTTCATTACGTATTCCATTTGTCGACAATCTGTGTATATTGAACTACTCTTCATGTGTATCAACCATTTGAGCCGGTTATGGAAAATTCTGGAGTGAAAACAAGGTCTTCAGAGCAGACAATGGTACCTGTTGAAGCATATATCTCGATGGTTACAGGGAGCTCCTCAGAGGAGGATTCAGAGACAGATGACCAGTCCTATATCCCACCTGAGGTGTATGCTCCAAGTTGCAATGTTTATATTTCTCATATAATGCATATGGTGTCTTGCATTGCTTAGTTTAGACATCATATGCACAATATTGAATTCCATCTGCTTAGTTTAGAGATCATACATGCAAGTGCCAGCTGCTTAGTATATGAATCAATTATGTCAATTATATCATGCCATCCTGTATACTTAGACAACATTTATGTGAATTATTTCATCCCAACATATTTTAGAAAGACATCATATAGTTTTGTCATGTCATCCTATTTAGGTACTCATCATATGTTGAATTATGCCATTATATCATATTAAGTTATCCATCATATATCTGAAATGTGTCATGCTATCCTGTTTAGTTAGGCATCATATATGTGAAATTGTGTCATCTGTCATGTTTGGTTAGACAACATATATGTGAATTACCACATCTGTCTATCATATAATGTTTGTATGTTCAATTTATTTTCTTGTTTATCAGCCATTTGAATTGGAGGGGGTGATGGAAGTATCTAAGGGAGCAAAAACTCGTTCTTCACAAAAGACAGTTGAGGGAGTTCCGGACTAGGGGGTGTCCGGATAGCTGAACTATCATCATCGGCCGGACTCCAAGACTATGAAGATACAAGATTGAAGACTTCGTCCCGTGTCTGGATGGGACTTTCCTTGGCGTGGACGGCAAGCTTGGCAATATGGATATGTAGATCCCCTACCTTTGTAACCGACTATGTGTAACCCTAGCCCTCTCCCGTGTCTATATAAACCGGATGGCCTTAGTCCATAGGACGAACAACAATCATACCATAGGCTAGCTTCTAGGGTTTAGCCTCCTTGATCTCGTGGTAGATCTACTCTTGTAACCCACATCATCAATATTAATCAAGCAGGACGTAGGGTTTTACCTCCATCAAGAGGGCCCGAACCTGGGTAAAAACATCGTGTCCCTCGTCTCCTGTTACCATCCGCCTAGACGCATAGTTCGGGACCCCCTACCCGAGATCCGCCGGTTTTGACACCGACATTGGTGCTTTCATTGAGAGTTCCTCTGTGTCGTCACCGATAGGCTCGATGGCTTCTTCGATCATCATCGACGCAGTCCAGGGGGAGACCTTCCTCCCCGGACAGATCTTCGTATTCGGCGGCTTTGCACTGCGGGCCAATTCGCTTGGCCATCTAGAGCAGATCGAAAGCTACGCCCCTGGCCGTCAGGTCAGATTTGGAAGTTTGGACTTCAAGGCCGACATCCGCGGGGACTTGATCCTCGATGGATTCGAGCCACAGCCGAGCGTGCCGAACTGTCACGATGGGCATGATTTAGCTCTGCAGCCGGACAGTACCCTGGAGGCCGCACTCGAACCCGCTCCGATCTTCGACTCGGAGCCGGCTGCGCAGACCAAGGATGGATGGCTAGACACCACCTCGGGGGCTACAACCTCTACGGCGATAGAGCCGAACACCGATCTTGTCCCCCATGAATCTCGTGACTCCGAGGTGCCGGACTCCTTGCCGGACTCCGGACCTCCCGCGCCCCCTCCAGTCGAATCCGATTGGGCGCCGATCATGGAGTTCACCGCGGCGGACATCTTTCAACACTCACCTTTTGGCGACATCTTGAGTTCGCTAAAGTACCTCTCGTTATCAGGAGAGGCCTGGCCAGACTGCGGCCAGGATGGTTGGGATGCGGACGACGAAGAAATTTAGAGTCCACCCACCACCCACTTGGTAGCCACTGTCGACGACCTAACCGACATGCTAGATTACGACTCTGAGGACATCGACGGTATGGACGACGATGCCGGAGACAACCAAGAACCAGCACCAAACGGGCGCAGGAAAGCCACCCCATCCCACAACGTATGCATGGTGGACACACCAAAAGGAAGTGATAATGAGGAAAAATGGGACGTGGCGAAGGACAACTCCCCCAACAGACAAACAAAGCGGCGATGCAAGCGCCGCCCGAAGACCGGCATCGAAAAAACGGTACCCATATGGACCCGGCCCTAGAGCAGGGCGAAGTAGTGGACGACGCACACGTCAACAAGCAGCCAGCTAGACATGAACCGGACAAGCAACCCATCCCCGGCGAAGATGATCTCACAATCACCAGAGCATACGAATCTCCATAACAGGCTCATCGCCACTGCAAGAAGTTTGAAGAAGCAAAAGCGGAAGCTCAAAACAGCAGAAGACACACTCAGAATAAGATGGAGCAAAGTACTCAACACCGCAGATAAATATGGCACTAGTCACCAGACAAAGAGCTACCCGAAGTGCAAGTTGTTGCCCGAATTTGACGAGGAGGCCTTCGAGCCCCCGCAGTCAAAAAAGAAAGGGGCCGCCTGGCCGGATAGACGACCAGATGACAGGCCAAGAGCAACACGGGGCGCCACACACAAGCCGGCACATGATCAGCATAAAGATCTTCAAAAAAAGGATAACCCGGCCAGGTCTATCTATGGGCCAAAAAAGAAGACTCCAGAAAGTAACACAACCAGCCGAGCATTTGAAGACAATGGCACACCCAAATACAGGGGCGCCGCACACCCACTATGTTTTACTGACGAGGTACTGGATCATGGATTTCCAGCGGGATTTAAACCCATAAACATAGAGGCATACGACAGAACAACAGACCCCGGAGTCTGTATTGAGGACTATATCCTACACATACACATGGCAAGAGGAGACGATCTCCATGCCATAAAATACCTTCCCCTCAAGCTCAAAGGGCCGGCCCGGCATTGGCTTAAAAGCCTCCCAGAAAATACGATTAGGAGTTGGGAAGAGCTTGAGGATGCGTTTCGAGCAAATTTTCAGGGGACTTATGTCCGGCCTCCGGATGCAGATGATTTAAGTCACATAACTCAACAACCCGGAGAATCAGCACGCAAATTCTAGAACAGGTTCCTCACTAAAAAGAACCAAATAGTCGACTGTCCGGACGCTGAAGCCTTGGCAGCCTTCAAACACAACGTCCGAGACGAATGGCTCGCCAGACACCTCGGCCAGGAAAAACCAAGAACAATGGTCGCACTAACAAGTCTCATGACCCGCTTTTGCGCGGGGGAAGACAGCTGGTTGGCTAGATGCAGCACCAGCGACCCAAGTACATCCGAAATCAGGGATGGAAATGGGAAATCACGATGCAAAAAAGATCAGCGCCGGAACAAGGAGAATGGCCCAAATAGTACGGCGGTCAACGCCGGATTCAAAAGCTCTCGGCCGAACAACAAAACACTGCCCTTAAAGGATAACAGTGACGAGTTATCCAACCTCAACAAGATTTTGGATAGACTGTGTCAAATACACGGTACCTCCGGGAAGCCTGCAAACCATACCCACAGAGATTGTTGGGTCTTCAAGCAGTCCAGCCAACTTAACGCCGAACACAAAGGGCTCGACACACCAAGTGACACTGACGAAACCCAAAAGCAGCGCTCCGGAAACCAAAAGACTTTCCCATTAGAAGTCAAAACAGTGAACTCACTTCACGTGATAACACGCAGCGCGGCCCCTGCTATACCAGGACACCGTCCGCAGACTGGGGATAGAACCCACCAAAATTCGCTATAGCAGCACTTCCTTCAAAGGAGTGACGCCAGGCCTTTTTAGCCAATTTTAAAGGCTCTGTTACACTAGGGGTCGTGTTCGGTTCATACGACAACCTCCGTCGCGAAAAGCTCACCCTCCATCGCCCCATTTAGCAGTAGCCCTTAAGCAATACTGGGGCGTGCAGCTTTCGCGCGCTTTCATGCAATACCGCATTACGCGTCTCTTACGCTTAAAAATGCCCGGTCCACGTGGCATATTCTTAAAACTCCAGGTGTCTCTCGACCATGGAGAATGTGCGGCTGCCTAGACAGCCACACATTATTCCGACCTTGCAGGTCAAAGCCCCTAAAAACAGGTCATTTAGACCTCGGACATGGTTAGACGAGTCCGGCAAGGGGCTTCCCAGCCGCATACCCCTTTTTTTAGGGGGCCGCGCGCATAAATGATGAAAGCCAATAAAGCTCAACTTTCTTCATCTTCCAAATTATACTTTATTTTGATACACTTTTTGCACGATATTTCTTAGAAATTAAGTCCTTCTCTTTTACAGATGAAGCACGTGCTACACCCGTCCAGGATACAGCACAATGGAGACACAGGCGCAGACATGCAGTAGGGACCCGTTGCAAGGATTCTTTTCAGATTAAGACCCTGCGTAAACCTTTCTCACTGTCTCTTGTTGATACACATCCCCCGGTTTCCTACCAGAGCCGAGGAGGAGGCTGGCGTTTTGGCATCGGCCGCGTCAGAAGTTCCCGCTTGTACCTGGACACTAGGGGCTTAGGGCTTTATTCTGCCCGATATCATAAAGACCGAACACCTCAGGGACTGTTCGGTGTCTCGAGTTAGGCCTTATATGCATCAGCTCCGAATCATGTCTTTGGTCAAATGTTGGGTTTGCCCGGCTCCTGTGTTTTGCTGCCTTACGTTCCGTATCATCGGCTAACGCTGCACCAGGAGAACTACTGCGATTGTGCCCCGGTTCGGCCGAGAGAGCACCTCGGTAGAGAAAGCCAAAAACTGACTGTCATGATATAGCGAGAGACTGGTCAACCACTCGATCGACCATTGGAATGTTTAGAATTCCTCCGCTTTGACGAAGGACCGCTTCCTGGTCAGGCACATACGCGCCCCAAGTTCGGAGAAGCGCGGTGCCATCAGGGGCTATATAGTAGCCCCACATTCGAGCTCCTATGGCTAAGTGAAAGTGATAAAGCATTATAGTCTGGTTGCCTAGTTTGCTATGCTATCACCTCCTTAAAAGCACCAAGACGTTGGATTAAGTGTGAAAAAGCGTTTTTCTTTTTGCAAACACCCCCGCACCATGTGCGTGGGGGCTGAATCCAAAGACTGCCATCTTTCAGATTATACATACATATACGGCCGCACAGGAGATAGTTCAATACTTGAACACACAAGTATAAAAAGTCATTGCATTATAAACATGATCTTTGAAATCATACATGTCTTTCAAACATAACATCTTTCGAGCACTGCGACTCTATTATACGAGCGCCCTGCAGGACTTCCTCAAAGTAATGCTCGGTGGGGAATCGGCTTTTGTCCGAACCCCGGGATGCAACAGCGGTGGCATCCATCTCCGCCCAGTATGTTTTACCATGGGCGAGAGCCATCTGCGCACCTTCTATGCATGCCGACCGCTTCATCGCCTTAATATGCGGCACTGCCCCAAGGAATTGCTGCAACAAGCCAAAATAACTCTTCGGCTTGGGGCTTTTCGGCCACAGATGAGTTATCACGTCCGTCATGGCCAGTCCGGACAATCTATTCAGCTCAGCCCACTCAACCAGCCGATCACTCAACGGAAGTGGACGCTCCGGACTATGGAATTGAGACCAGAAAAGCTCTTCCATTTCATGATCCTCCTGGCTTCGAAAGTGCACGACTGCGTCAGCCGCACTCGCTGCCAAGTCCAGATAAGGATCCTCCGCACCATACAATCGGCCCAGCTGAGCATACTTCGGATCCGTGAACTTCCTACGCAGCATAAAGGGCTTTCCAGCCACAATGTCTCTGACCTGACGCAGTTCCTCCTTCATAGCCCGCATCGCACTACGGGCATCCTTGGCTTCGGCATCGGCCTTCTTCAGGTCCTCTTGCTCCGCTCGGTGTTCTCCTTCAATAACCTCCAGGCGGTCAGTAGCAACTTTTAATTTCATGGCCATTCCGGCCATTTCCTCCCTGCTTCGGTAGTGAGCAGCCTTCTCGGCTTCTAGCTCTTCCGCTGCCTTCAAGGCAGCCGCCTCGCTTTTTCTGGCTTGCTCCTTGGCCCGAGCAAGTTCTGCTCGAAGATCTTCCACAGCAGCAACACCATCTGCATCAAGCATACAACTTGTAAGGAATGGGCATCAGCTCCCTTACTAAGCGACCGCGGCGCAATCACATACCTTGTGACTCATCAAGTCGTTTATTGACCAGCGAGATGTCCGCATCTGCAGCGTCGAGTTGCTTCTTCAGCTCGGCGAATCCATCTGTCCGGCTGGCCACCGAACATTCTGCCACCTGCATAGGAAAGGCGACAGTTAATAACTGAGATTATGATCCTAGGCACGCTGCTGTTTTCGACATCATACCAAGTCTCAGGGGCTACTATACAGGGCGCACTTCATGTGCAAAACTGTCAACAGGTATGTCATTTTTTGCGTACCTCAAATCCCGTCAGTAAACTTCCGACGGCCTCATACAACCCGCTTTCAGCGGACGAGATCCTCTCAATCACATTACCCATTAATGTGCGGTGATCTTCTGAGATGGACGCCCTATTAAGCAAATCCTGCAGCTCCACCGGCCGTACTCCAATGGGTGCCGAACTCTCCGGCCCCACCGGACTCAGGGAGACCCTCCGCGACGACACCTCAGGGTCGTCCGCCCCATGCGATGGGGCGGCAGATGGAGGCGTTTCGCTCTCCATCATCTCCGGACGAAGGTCTCCCGAAGATGAGCTGTGCTGAGATGGGCTGAGATCCGAACTACAAGGTAAAAACTTCGGTTACCTTTAGACATTAAGCAGGGGTGTCTAATAATTATAAAATCCCCCTTTTTACTTATGGCTCGTTAGAGGGTTGATTCCTCCGAGGAGACAGTACGGTCGGGGCGCTTTCTGGCGCAGGACCTTCCGGTACAGATTTCTTTCCCCGTTTTGAGGCCTTGGCCTCCGGGTTTTCGGAAGCGTTCCGCTTCTCCCCCTGGATGGAGGGACTCTCGATTCCTCCCTTACTAAACGCCCCCTTGGCAGAGGTGACAGTTTCCCCGTGTCCCCCTTCGCCCTCATTTGAAGGTGCAACCTCCAACATTTTGATTAACACGGGATCCTGCGTGGTCTCAGGGAGGGGGGCCGGACACCGTATCAGTTTTGCTTGCGCTATCCACTCCTGTCTAGGGATAGCTGGTTAAAAGGCAAGCTCACGATAAATAAATGGATGGTGTGTCCGGACACAAGGCTACTTACTTGAGTATCCGGGCGATTGCAGCTTAGGCCAGCATCCTCGGTCAATCCCGGATGCGTCTCTTGCGATCCGAAGAACAGTTTATACATCTCCATGGGAGTCAAACCCATGAAGTGTTGAAGAGCTCGCGGCCCCTCCGGATTAAATTCCCACAGGCGGAGGGGGCGACATTTGAAGGGCAGTAGGCGCCGGATCAACATGACCTGCACCACTGCGACCAGATTGATCTCCCTTTCTTGGAGGACTCGAATTCGGTCCTGCAACAGGGGGACATCTTTGGGCGACCCCCACTCACGCCCCTTGTTGACCCATGACGTCAGCTGCTCTGGAGGGCCCGAGTGAAAGACGGGCGGCGGCTTCTGCCTGCGGCCCCGAGGAGTGGTGATATAAAACCACTCCTGTTGCCACAAGCCGAGCTCCTCTTGGAAAGAGCCCTTGGGCCATGGAGCTTCGGCCCTCTTGCTTATAACCGCCCCGCCGCACTCTGCCTGACGCCCCTCAATCATCTTCGGCTCCACGTTGAAGGTTTTGAGCCATAAGCCGAAGTGAGGGGTAGTGCGGAGGAAGGCTTCACAAACGACAATGAATGATGAGATATGGAGGATGGACTCCGGAGCCAGGTCGTGGAATTCCAGCCCATAGTAAAACATGAGCCCCCTCATGAAGGGATCCGTCAGGAAGCCTAAGCCCCGACAGAAGTGAGACATGAACACGACGATCTCGCCAGGCTCGGGAGTTGGGATAACTTGCCCTCGGGCAGGCAGCCTATGCGAAATCTCGTAGGTTAAATACCTGGCATCTCTCAGCTTTAGCACGTCCTCCTCCGTGATGGAGGACGGCATCCACCGACCTCATAGATCAGGACCGGACATTGTCGAGGATTGAAGGTACCCGAATTCGGAGCCCTGGGTGTTGCAACTCAGGGAGAGGGGTGGATTCGATAGAAGATTGAATAAAAAGAACGGGCCTTGATCTCATTATAAAGAGGAAGAATACCAAGAGCCGTCCCCGTGACCGTTTGGAACCCGCCTTCGATGGAGGGGGCGTGGCAACGGGCACGGTTGGGTTACCCACGTCCGTATTGATGGGAATCCCGGAATAAGAGGAAAACGATCTCTGCTTCGACAGGACGTGCCAAGGAAACCGCATCGCTAAACGCGCTGAAGTGGTACAATAAAAACGTTTCAAATAAAGGCTTGGTTGTGGTGTGACGTCACGTCACGGAATACGTCAGCAGATTGAACTTGTGTGAATATTATTCTCTCTACGGTGGTATGTGGAAATTATTTTGCAGAGCCGGACACTATCCTGGTGTTCACAATCTTCTATAAATTATTTGGAGGAGGAACCCGCCTTGCAATGTCGAAGAAAATATGCGCGCCGGATTCGTCGTCATTGAAGCCTGGTTCAGGGGCTACTGAGGGAGTTCCGGACTAGGGGGTGTCCGGATAGCCGAACTATCATCATCGGCCGGACTCCAAGACTATGAAGATACAAGATTGAAGACTTTGTCCCGTGTCCGGATGGGACTTTCCTTGGTGTGGAAGGCAAGCTTGGCGATACGGATATGTAGATCCCCTACCTTTGTAACCGACTCTGTGTAACCCTAGCCCTCTCCGGTGTCTATATAAACCGGATGGCCTTAGTCCATAGGACGAACAACAATCATACCATAGGCTAGCTTCTAGGGTTTAGCCTCCTTGATCTCGTGGTAGATCTACTCTTGTAACCCACATCATCAATATTAATCAAGCAGGACATAGGGTTTTACCTCCATCAAGAGGGCCCGAACCTGGGTAAAAACATCGTGTCCCTCGTCTCCTGTTACCATCCGCCTAGACGCACAATTCGGGACCCCCTACCCGAGATCCGCCGGTTTTGACACCGACAACAGTGCTACCCATCGATGCAGATTGAACCATGGTTGTACTGGCCCACATACTAGCCCCACTACACATAATCGAGACTCTTCCAGATTGCACACTTACACCGTTGGGCAGAGAACCAACTACAACCCATCTAACCGCAACCCCAGCGGATAGTAACCCACTTCTAGTTGACAAAGCACCATGTTCACCACAAAGTACCCCCACACGAGCAGTTTGTAAAGCTACTGCAGTGCCCAAAGCACGAAGACCACCACAGCTAACCCAAACTCCACGTTTAAAGCAGAAGAGCAACTGTTCTCAGGTCAGATTCCATAGCTATGGTCCATACTCCTTTGTTGTTGCATCACTGTATTTACTCATACCAACTACTTCCGAATTTGAAGGATCCAATTGAAACTCCAATGGCGCAACATGTATGTTTTAAACCTATTTCTTTAACTAGATTGATGTTCTAACTTCTTTCTCTATGTTGATTTCAGTTTAAGTTGTATAAACATTTATATTCTCATGTGATGCACATTACAAGTGTTGCCAATGATGTGTAGTTTCTCACACTTATATTCTGTCTATGCTACTATGTCTTAAAAATATATGAGTTGAACTATGTCTCTATCTTGATTAGGGAACATAAACTAGAATGATATGGACAATACAGTGACCATAGTACATAGATATATGTTTGTTTCATGTTGTTATCCTGTCCACCTTACTACTGCACTGGTTTACCAAAATGAGTTTCGTATACTACAAGCTAAACCTGTGATGTGTCTGCTTGTTTCTCTTGTAGTATGCAAAAGGAATATTGGAGAAGAGCACCCCACTATGCAATGGTAGAGAAAGTAATGCAGATAAGGTTCAAGATAGTGAGACAACCCCGTTGGTCTCCAAGAAAGGTGATAAAAACGATCTTGTAGACAGTGAGAAAACCCCACAGTCCTGTGTTGATGTAGTGTTCGAGTTACTGGCCAGTACCGCTGGCACAAGCTCTTCGAACTTGCTGCCTGAATCACTTCGGCTTCTTCAGTCTCTGCTACAAGCTGAAAGGCATCAGTTAGTTGTGCTGCGGCAAGAAGCCGAAGGACCGAGGAAGTCCCTGCAGAATTCAGATGCATACTTTCTTGTGCAACAACAAGCGCTGGAGTATTTAAGCGCCAAACAAGAGAAAGTTAATAAGCTTGCTAAGCATCTTGCCACCATTATGGGTACCCAGGATATTGTTTCTTGAACTCTTCTGAAGTGGTTTCAGTTATGGACTTGTTTCGCTGCGGTGTTTATATGCTGCTTTGTTCCCTACATTTGCACTGGTGGCGAACTTTGATGCCCAGTGGATGTAATATGTGTAATAGCCGTGATAGCCTAGCATAAGTTGCTTGCTTATTCATTTCCTTGTTGTCTTGTTTATTTGTTTGCTTGTAGTCAGTGTGGTTATTTTTCCGCGGTTTGCTAGTGGCTGCAATAACCTAATTTTTAAAACTAGGCCACAATAACCATGGGCTAATATTTACTGTAGTGACAGTGGGCCTTCTACAAGCCATAGAAATAGTGGGCCTTCTACGGGCCATAGAAATAGTGGGCCTTTTACGGGCCATAGAAACAATGGGCCTTCTATGGGCCGTAGAAACAATGGGCCTTCTACAGGTCGTATCATCAATGGGCCTTATACAGGCCGTATGATCGATTGGCCAAACATGGGCCAAACAGACCGCATTATGGTTGTAAACGGACTAGAGTTGGAATTGTCCGTTCATGGGCCTACCATAACGGGCCATCGTTAATAGGCCGTATTTGATGATGCTATGAAAACGGCCCAACGTATTAATGGACCACAAACAGGCCGACTGTAACCACGGGCTGAATTTGGCCCACAAGCAGAAAATGACAGTAACGGGCCGTAAGTAAACAAATGCTGGAAATGAGCCCAAGAATAAATGGGCTCTGAGAAGGCCGAAAGATAACATGGGCTGGAAACGGCCCAACGGAATAACAGGTCGTTAATGGGTATAAAGTGACACACTGTTCATTACGGGTCAGTTTCACCACGGGTCGTTAATGGGTGTAAATTGATACACTGTTCATTACAGGCCAGTTTCACCACAGGCCGTTAATAGGCCAAGAGTTACATAGGGCCTCATATGGGCCAAAAGACGTCATAGGCCATACATGGGCCAGAAGTGAAAACGGGCAGGAATCATATTGGATGGCCCAAATGACGCTACTGGGCCTAATTCGGATAGGGCGTAACGGGCCTTGGGTTAGCGGGCTATAAATGGGCTATATGCGAACAGGCCGTTAACAGGCTTTCCATGGGCCGGCCTACCACCTTTTGACCAAGTCAAATGGGCCGGCCTTTTCACAGGAATGGGCCTCTGTTGGGCCGTGCCACGTGTCGACGTATCATAGGCGCCTTCTGTCCAATGAATGGATGACATCTGTCCCAACGATGAGCCGACACGTGTTTCCTCCAATCAATAATGATTTTACACATGGAAAATCCCCATTGGTCGGGGCTGTTAACGGGTTATCGAATCCAAAACCCGACCCGATAGCTTAACGGCGTTCCGTTATGGTGGATGCCACGTGTCGGTCACCCTTGACGAAAGCACTTCTGTGACACGTGGTTTATCGTCATTGAAGTGGACACTTCCGTGATGATAATTTTTGTAATGTCATGGAACACTTCTATGACAGCACATATATGACTATCTTGATTCTGTCATAAAATCGTCATGGATGTACATGCATGACAAAAAACGCGACCTACTGTGACAAACACGTATCATCACGAAAGTGTATTTTTTTGTAGTGATTATATTTGGTAGACCCTTCTTGAATGCTGTTAATGCTAAGATAGACTGCGAAAAGGATATTGTTACCGTTTGTTTATGGGACATGTCTCATGACTTTAATTTTGCTAAATTTCGTAGACAACCCCATGATAAAGAATTGCCTAGTAAGGATGAAATTATGTGTCTTGCTTCTATTGCTGTTGTAAGGGCATATTTATCCCTTAGTAGTTTTGGTGATTGATGACAATGCTTTTGCGGACTAATCATGTGCATTGAGCTTTTCAGATATATCATGTCTAAACACAAGATGATTTGGTGCCCCTCGAAGACTATTGAAGAAAACGTTACTCTAAGTTTCTTTTCAGTGGATTTGAGTCGTAGGAAAGTCGTACTATTAAGAGGGGGCCCCCGCTGGAAAGGTTTGGGTGGAATCTCACGTACACATTTGTTCCTTTTTGCACCACCTTTCCTTTGGCTCTTTGGAGCATCCTCTGTCTCTCCATGTCTCTACAAAATGAAGGATTCCTATTGTTGCTGAACTAATACAGGCGGTAGTACTGCTCCCCAGAGCGGTACTACCGTTGGCCCTTGCGGTAGTACCGGGCTCCTGCACGGTACTACCGTAGGTGCTCATGATAGTACCGCTCCACGGAACGGTAGTACCATGGCCTCAGGCCAGGAGCAGTTGCTCAAGCGGTAGTAGGGGCGGATGTAATTTTTTACATCTGCGCCCTACGCGGTAGTACCGCGCCCTTGGCGCGATGGTACCGTGAGCTCTGGCCAGGCAAAGCAGCAGGAGCAGAAGTAGGGGTGGATGTAATTTTTATATCCGCGCCCTACACGGTAGTACCACGCCAGGCTTGCGGTAGTACCGTGTTGGATTTTTGCATAGACCTAAACTCAACAGAAGTAGTCACGGATGTAATTTTTTATGTCCGTGCCTTCTCAGCCTTGACTATCCCTGCCTTGCGGTAGTACCGCAAGGGGGTGCGGTAGTACCACGCCAGCGGTCCTACCGCTCCCTGTCTTAGCACAACAGGTCTAGTCCTGGCCCCTGGTGTGCCAGCGGTAGTACCGCGGTGCGCCGTGGTAGTACCGCAGGCCCGTGCGGTAGTACCGCTTGTATGGTGCGGTAGTACCGCGTGTCGCGTGCTGAGTTGGTGGATAATTAATGGCTGGACTTGTTCTTCCACTATATAAGGGGAATCTTCTTCTCCGAGTTGACTACATCTTCCACTCCTAAGCTCCATTGATGCTCTAAGCTCCATTTTCGCCCGATCTCTCACCCTAGCCAATCAATCTTGTTGATTCTCTAGGGATTGGTTGAGAAGGCCTCGATCTACACTTCCACCAAGAGAAATTTGATTCCTCCCACTAATCCCTTGCAGATCTTGTTACTCTTGGGTGTTTGAGCACCCTAGACGGTTGAGGTCACCGCGGAGCCATAGTCCATTGTGGTGAAGCTTCGTGGTGTCGTTGGGAGCCTCTAATTCAGTTGTGGAGATTGCCCCAACCTTGTTTGTAAAGGTTTGGTCGCCTCCTCCAAGGGCACCAATAGTGGAATCACGGCATCTCGCATTGTGTGAGGGCGTGAGGAGAATATGGTGGCCCTAGTGGCTTCTTGGGGAGCATTGTGCCTCCACACCGCTCCAACGGAGACGTAGTTCCCCTCAAAGGGAAGGAACTCCGATAACACATCCTCGTCTCCATCGGTTCCACTCTTGGTTATCTCTCACCTTTACTTGTGCAAGCTATATTGTGTTATATCCTTTACTTTCTTGTGTGCTAATTGTTGTTGCATCATATAGGTTGCTCACCTAGTTGCACATCTAGACAACCTACTTTGATGCAAAGTTTAATTTGGTAAAGAAAAGATAAAAATTGTTAGTTGCCTATTCAACCCCCCCCCCTCTAGTCAACTATATCAATCCTTTCAGTCGTGCCTCGTAATGATCCTTTAGAACAATATTTGCTAGACCATGAAAATGATATGTTCATGAATGAAAGAAGGGAACTAGATGAAGTATTCTTTAAACAGGGACCCATTTTAAAACACAACTTGCCTATTGAAATCCTAGGGGATCCTCCTCCACCCAAGGGCGATCCCGTGTTTGAGCTTAAACCTTTACCTGATACTCTCAAATATGCTTATCTTATGAAAAGAAGATATATCCTGTTATTATTAGTGCTAACCTTTCAGAGTAGGAAGAAGAGAAATTATTGAAAACTCTGAAGAAGCACTGTGCTGCTATTGGATATACTCTTGATGAGCTTAAGGGCGTTAGTCCCACTCTATGCCAGCACAAAATAAACTTGGAGAAAGACGATAAACCAGTTGCTGATCACCAATGACGGTTAAACCCTAAGATGAAAGCAGTGGTAAGGAATGAAATACTAAAGCTTCTGGAGGCAGGTATAATTTATCATGTTGCTGATAGTCAGTGGGTAAGTCCCGTTCATTGTGTCCCTAAGAAGGGAGGTATTACTGTTGTTCCTAATGATAAAGACGAATTGATCCCACAAAGAATTATTACATGTTATAGAATGGTAATTGATTTCCGCAAATTGAATAAAGCTACTAGACAAGATCATTACCCTCTGCCTTTTATTGATCAAATGCTAGAAAGATTATCCAAACATACACATTTTTGCTTTCTAGATGGTCATTCTGGTTTCTCTCAAATACATGTGCCGAAAGAGGATCAGGATAAGACCACTTTTACTTGCCCTTTTGGTACATTTGCTTATAGATGTATGCCTTTTGGTTTATGCAATGCACCTGCTACCTTTCAAAGATGTATGACTGCTATATTCTTTGACTTTTGTGCAAACATTGTTGAGATTTGCATGGATGATTTCTCCATGTATGGAACTTCTTTTGATGATTGCTTAAGCAACCTTGATCGAGTCTTGCAGAGATGTCAAGAAACTATTCTTCTCTTGAATTGGGAGAAGTGCCACTTTATGGTTAATGAAGGTATTGTCTTGGGGCATAAAATTTCTGAAAGAGGTATTGAAGTTGACAAAGCTAAAGTCGATGCTATTGAAAAGTTGCCTTGTCCCAAGGACATCAAAGGTATAAGAAGTTTCCTTGGTCATGCCGGTTTTATAGGAGGTTCATTAAAGACTTCTCAAAAAATTCTAGGCCTCTGACTAATCTATTACAAAAAGATGTTCCTTTTGTCTTCGATGATGATTGCGTCGAAGCATTTGAAATACTTAAGAAAGCCTTGATTTTTGCACCTATTGTTCAACCTCCTGATTGGAATTCACCCTTTGAAATAATGTGTGATGCTAGTGATTATGCTATAGGTGCTTTTCTAGGACAAAGAGTTGATAAGAAATTAAATGTTATCCAATATGCTAGTAAAACTCTAGACAGTGCCTAGAGAAATTATGCTACCACTGAAAAAGAATTTTTAGCAGTTGTATTTGCTTGTGATAAGTTCAGACCTTATATTGTTGATTCCAAAGTAACTGTTCACACTGATCATGCTGCTATTAAATACCTTATGGAAATGAAAGATGCTAAACCTAGACTTATTAGATGGGTTCTCTTGGTACAAGAATTTGAAATGCATATTATTGATAGAAAGGGAGCTGAGAATCCCGTTGCAGACAACTTGTCTAGGCTAGAGAATGTTCTCGATGGCCCACTACCTATTGATGATAGCTTTCCTGATGAACAACTAGCTGTCATAAATGCTTCTCGTACTGCTCCATGGTATGTTGATTATGCTAATTACATTGTTGCTAAATTTGTACCACCTAGTTTCACATACCAGCAAAAGAAAAAGTTTTTCTATGATTTAAGACATTACTTTTGGGACGACCCACACCTTTATAAAGGAGTAGATGGTGTTATTAGACGTTGTGTACCTGAGCATGAACAGGAATAGATCCTACGTAAGTGTCACTCCGAGGCATATGGAGGACACCACACTGGAGATAGAACTGCACATAAGGTATTACAATCCGGTTTTTATTGGCCTACTCTCTTCAAAGATGCCCGTAAGTTTGTCTTGTCTTGTGATGAATGTCAAAGAATTGGTAATATTAGTAGACGTCAAGAAATGCCTATGAACTATTCACTTGTTATTGAACCATTTGATTTTTGGGGCTTTCATTATATGGGACCGTTTCCTTCCTCTAATGGATATACACATATTTTAGTTGCTGTTGATTATGTTACTAAGTGGGTAGAAGCTATTCCAACTAGTAGTGCTGATCATAAAACCTCTATTAAGATGCTTAAAGAAGTTATTTTTCCAAGATTTGGAGTCCCTAGATACTTAATGACTGATGGTGGTTCACATTTTATTCATGGTTCTTTTCGTAAGATGCTTGCTAAGTATGATGTTAATCATAGAATTGCATCTCCATACCATCCACAGTCTAGCGGTCAAGTAGAATTAAGTAATAGAGAGCTTTAATTAATTTTGCAAAAGACTGTTAATAGATCTAGAAAGAATTGGTCCAAGAAACTTGATGATGCATTATGGGCCTATAAAACTGCATATAAAAATCCTATGGGTATGTCTCCTTATAAAATGGTTTATGGAAAAGCATGTCACTTAACTCTAAAACTAGAACATAAGGCATATTGGGCAATTAAAGAGCTCAATTATGATTTCGCCAGTGAGAAGAGGCTATTTGACATTAGCTCACTCGATGAATGGAGAATCCAGGCCTATGAGAATGCCAAACTGTTTAAGGAAAAGGTTAAAAGATGGCATGACAAAACGATACAAAAGCGTAAGTTTAATGTAGGTGATTATGTTTTGCTATACAACTCTCGTTTAAGATTTTTTGCAGGAAAACTTCTCTCTATACGGGAAGGTCCTTACGTTATCGAGGAGGTCTATCGTTCCAGTGCCATAAAAATCAACAATTTCGAAGGCACAAATCCGAAGGTGGTGAACGATCAAAGAATCAAACATTATATCTCAGGTAATCCCATAAATGTTGAAACCAATGTTATTGACACCGTCACCCCGGAGGAGTACATAAGGGACACTTTCCAGAACGTTTCAGACTCCGAAAAGGAATAGGTATGTGGTACGGTAAGTAAACTGACTCCAAAATAGTTCTAATAGTAATTTTTCTACGTTTTGGAATATTTAAGAAAATAGGAAAATAAGAAGTAGTCCGGAAAGAAAACGAGGCGTCCACGAGGGTGGAGGGCGCTCCCTACCCCCTGGGCGCACCCCCTGCCTCGTGGGCACCTCGTGTGCCACCCGGACTTCGTTTTCTTGCACGATACTTCTTGTGGTCGGTAGAAATTCATTATATAATCTCCCAAAGGTTTTGACCACCATACCACGAAGAAATCCTCTGTTTTTTCTTTGAATTGTTTCTACCGCAGATTACAGCAATATGTTGTCCCAGGATTCGGAGCGAGAAAGCTATGTGGATGATTACCTTGCAGACCCCAAGGTCTACGGGGACTTGGAGCATTGTGGCTGGACCACGGAGGAAGAAGAAGACTATGATCCTAAGGGAAAGGAGGAGTCGAGCTCAGATGAAGATGAAGTCCCACTACCTCAGCCTGGGGACATGCACATGGAGTTTAAACAGTCAAGCCTCCCTAATAGAGCAAAGAAACCCAAGATCGAGTTTAGCCCTTTTCGTCTCTTGCAGGAGAACAAACAAGAACTATGCAAAAAGATATTAAGCCTTGAGTAGGAGATCGATGACCTAAAGGAGCAAAATTCTATCCTCAAGCGCAAATTAAGGAAGAAGCCTACATCATCAACACCTCCATCATCACCACCTCCGAAAAGGAGACATAAACACATGGGTATGGGCACTCCCCTTGGCAATTGCCAAGCTTGGGGGAGGTGCCCCGGTATCGTATCACCATCACACTTCTATCTTTACCGTTTTTCTTAGCTCGATCCTTTTGGTTATATCTTTATCTAGTAGAATAAAGTTTAGTATGATCTAGCTTTGAGTTTTTGTGTTGATCCCTATCTACGTAATCGAGTCCATGAGCTATATATAATAAAGATTAGTTTTGAGTCGAGGGCTTTGCTATCTTGTTATGATCTTGAGGGAATAAAAGAAAAAGAAAGAATAAAAAGAAATAAAAAGATCATATAGATCTTATGGAGAGTGATGACTTCACATATAAAGAGTATGATGAATAAAAGTTGTTGAGAGTTGACAAACATAGTTTTTGTCATCGTTGCAATTAATAGGAATTAATAAAGAAAGAGAGGTTTTCACATATAAATATACTATCTTGAACATCTTCTATGATTGTGAGCACTCACTAAAATATGACATGCTAAAAAGTTGATGTTGGACAAGGAAGACAACATAATGGGTTATGTTTTCTTATATCCAAAATAAATTATATTGTCATGGATCATCCAACATGTTGAGCTTGCCTTTCCCCCTCATGCTAGCCAAACTCTTTGCACCAAGTAGAGATACTACTTGTGCTTCCAAACATCCTTAAACCCAGTTTTTCCATGAGAGTCCACCATACCTACCTATGGATTGAGTAAGATCCTTCAAGTAAGTTGTCATTGTTTCAAGCAATAAAAATTGCTCTCTAAATATGTATGATCTATTAGTGTGGAGAAAATAAGCTTTATATGAGCTTGTGATATGGAAGAAATAAAAGCGACGGACTGCATAATAAAGGTCCCTATCACAAGTGGCAATATAAAGTGACGTTCTTTTGCATTAAGATTTTGTGCATCCAACCCTAAAAGCATATGACAACATCTGCGTCCCTCTACGAAGGGCCTATCTTTTATTTTTGTCTTCTACCTTATACAAGAGCCATGGTGATCTTCACCTTTCCTTTTTACACTTTATCCTTTGCCAAGCACTATGTGTTGGAAAGATCCTGATATATATACCCAATTGGATGAGGGTTTTCATAAAGAATTATTGTTGACATTACCCTTGAGGTAAAAGGTTGAGAGGCAAAACTATAAGCCCTTATCTTTCTCTATGTCCGATTAAAACTTCATACCCATAAGTATCGCGTGAGTGTTAGCAATTGTGAAATACTAAATGATAGTTGAGTATGTGGACTTGCTGAAAAGCTCTTATGTTTGACTCTTTCCGATGTTATGATAAATTGCAATTGCTTCAATGACTGAGATTACAGTTTGCTAGTTTTCAATGAAGTTTCTGATTCACACTTGACATTGTGAATAGATTGTTACTTTAAGCATAAGAAATCATATGACAATATATATATATATATATGTGTGTGTGTGTGTGTGTGTGTGTGTGTGTGTGTGTGTTTGTGTGTATGTGTGTTGTTGTTGTTGTTCTAAGAATGATCATGATGCCCTCATGTCCGTATTTTATTTTATCGACACCGCTATCTTTAAACATGTGGACATATTTATCGATATCGGCTTCCGCTTGAGGACAAGCGAGGTGTAAGCTTGGGGGAGTTGATACGTCCATTTTGCATCATGCTTCTATATCCATATTTAATGCAATATGCGTTGTTACTACACATTTTGTCACAATACTTATGCCTTTTCTCTCTTATTTTACAAGGTTTACATGTAGTGGGAGAATGCCAGCAGCTAGATTTTGGGATGGAAAAGGAGAAAAATATTAGAGACCTATTATGCACAACTCCAAAAGTCCTGAGACTCCACGAAAGTCAGTTTTGGAATATATTAAAAATATTGGGCGAAGAAAGCACTAGAGGGGGGCCACCCACTGTCCACGAGGGTGGGGGGCATGCCCCCTACCTCGTGAGTCACCTGGAAGCCCCCCGATGCCATCTTCTGGTATAAGGTGTCTTTTTCCCTGAAAAATTCAGAAGGAAGCTTTCGGGACGAAGCGCCACCGTCTCGAGGCGGAACCTCGGAGGAACCAATCTAGGGCTCCGGCGGAGCTGTTCTGCCAGGGAAACACCCCTCTGGGAGGGGGAAATCATCACCATCGTCATCACCATCGATCCTCGCATTGGGATGGGGTCAATCTCCATCAACATCGTCACCAGCACCATCTCCTCTAAAACCCTAGTTCATCTCTTGTATCCGATCTTTGTCTCAAAACCTCAGATTGGTACCTGTGGTTGCTAGTAGTGTTGATTACTCCTTGTAGTTGATGCTAGTTGGTTTATTCGGTGGAAGATTATATGTTCAGATCCTTTATGCATATTAATACCCCTCTGATTATGAACATGAATATGATTTGTGAGTAGTTACATTTGTTCCTGAGGACATGGGAGAAGTCTGGTTATAAGTAGTCATGTGAATTTGGTATTCGTTTGATATTTCGATGAGATGTATGTTGCCTCTCCTCTAGTGGTGTTATGTGAATGTCAACTACATGACACTTCACCATTGTTTGGGCCTAGAGGAAGGCATTGGGAAGTAATAAGTAGATGATGGGTTGCTAGTGACAGAATCTTAAACCCTAGTTTATGTGTTGCTTCATAAGGGGGCGATTTGGATCCATATGTTTCATGATATGGTTAGGTTTACCTTAATTCTTCTTTCATAGTTGCGGATGCTTGCGAGAGGGGTTAATCATAAGTGGGATGTTTGTCCAAGGAAGGGCAATACCCAAGCACCAGTCCACCCACATATCAAATTATCAAAGTACCAAACGCGAATCATATGAGCATGATGAAAACTAGCTTGACGATAATTCCCATGTGTCCTCGGGAGCGTTTTCCTTTATATAAGAGTTTGTCTAGGCTTGTCCTTTGCTACAAAAAGGATTGGGACACCTTGCTGGACCACTTTTGTTACTTGTTATCCATTATGAATTACTTTATCACAAAACTATCTGTTACAGATAATTTCAGTGCTTGAAGAGAATACCTTACTGAAAACCGCTTGTCATTTCCTTCTGCTCCTCGTTGGGTTCGACACTCTTACTTATCGAAAGGACTATGATAGATCCCCTATACTTGTGGGTCATCAGGCATCCCCAAGCTTAGTTGCTTGATACTTCTTGAAAATTATCTTGGGGTGCCTCGGGCATCCCCAAGCTTAGCATTTTGCTAATCCTTATTCCTTCATCCATCGTAATATCACCCAAAACATGAAAACTTCAATCACACAAAACTCAACAAAACATTCATGAGATCCGTTAGTATAAGAGAGCAAACCACTACAATAAGTATTTTTGCAAACCCATTCATATTTGATTTTTGCATTATATCTACTGTATTCCAACTTCTCTATGGCCAAAACTCTTCAAAGAAAACCATAGAATCATCAAAACAAGCACACAACCAAAGAAAACAGAATTTGTCAAAAACAGAACAGTCTGTAGTAATCTGGAAACTTTGAATACTTATTGAAATCCAAAAATTCTGAAAAATTGGGAAAATGTGAGAATTTTTTTATTAATCTTCTGCAAAAAGAATCAACCCAAAATCACTCTTCTGTTAAAAACGAGAATTATTTTCATGAGCGCAAAAGTTTCTATTTTTCAACAAGATCAAATCAACTATCTCCCAAATTATCCCAAAGGCTTTGCTTGGCACAACTACTAATTTAAACCACAAAGACACATCTAAGCAGAGGCATAACTGAGTATTTTACTGAAAACAGCAAGAAAACCAAAAATAAAAAAGATACAAGTTGGATTGCCTCCCAACAAGCGCTATCGTTTCTTCCCCTAGCTAGGCATAAGATTTCAATGATGCTCACACAAAAGATAGTAATTGAAACACGAAGAGAGCATCATGTAGCATGTCAAGAACACATTTAAGTCTTACATACTTCCTATGAATAGGCATTTTATAAGAGAACAAATTATCAAGACAATAAGAATTTGGCATATGCAAAGAAGAAGAAAGAAACAAAAGCAATCACAACATAACGAGAGGAAATTTAGTAACATGAAAATTTCTACCACAATATTTTCCTCTCTCATAACAATTATATCTGGGATCGTATTCAAATTCAATAATATAGCTATCATATAACATATTTTCTACATGATCAGCGTGCATGCAAAGTTGACACTCTTCCAATATAGTGGGATTATCATCAAATAAAGTCATGACCTCTCCAAGCCCACTTTTATCAAAAATTTCATAAGATTGATCATTCTCCAAAGTAGTGGGATCATTATTGCCTAGAGTTGACACTCTTCCAAACACACTTTCAATTGCAAACACTATTATCAATATCATATTCATCAAGAGGCTTAAATAAATTTTCAAGAACATAAGAAACATCATCACCCCAATCATGATCATTGCAACAAGTAGTGGACATACCAAAATTAGCATCCCCAAGCTTGGGTTGCATATTATTAGCATAATTGATATTAATAGAATTTATGATAAAAACATTGCAATCATGTTTTTCATTCAAGGAGCTATCATGAACAACTTCATGAATTTCCTCTTTTAGCACTTCATCACAATTTTCAGATTCATGAATTTCAAGCAGAACTTCATAAAGATAATCAAGTGCACTCAATTCACTAGCAAATGGTTCATCATAATTGGATCTTTTAAAAAATTAGCAACTGGATGAGGATCCATATCAATAGATATTTAGCAAGCGAAGATGCAAGCAAATAGCAGGCACATGGTAACACAAGCAAACAAGAGATATCACAAGAAAAAGGCGAATGAAAAAGAGGGCGAACAAAATGACACATTTTTGTGAAGTGGGGGAGAGGAAAACGAGAGGCAAATGGCAAATAATGTAAATTGCAAGGAGATGAGATGTGTGATTAGGAACCTGGTAGATTTTGATGATGTCTCCCTAGTAACCGTGCCAGAAATTCCTTTTGATGTCTGCTAGAACTACGTCGGTATTTCCCCAAAGAGGAAGGGATGATGCAGCACAACGACGAAAGGTATTCCCTTCAGTGATGAGATCAAGGTTATCGAACCAGTAGGAGAACCACGCAACACAATGTAAATAGCTCCTGCACATAAATAACAAATACTTGCAACCCGAGGTGTTAAAGGGGTTGTCAATCCCTTTCGGGTAACGACACTAGAAATTGGCACGGAGACAGGAGAAAGTTGTAATAGATTGGATAAATAGATCGCAAATAAAATAAAGTATAGCAAAGTATTTTTGTATTTTTGGTTTAATTGATCTAAAAATAAAAGCAAATAAAAATATGTCAACGTTCTGGGAACGGGGGTACCCAGACTTGCCTGCCTGCGGCCTGCGGCGTGGCTCAAGGAGTGGCCCAGTGCGGCCCATCTTCATCGGCACATGCCCAAGAAGACCAGAGCCAGGCGGGCGCCAGGCGGGCGCCGGCCTGCGCAGTGTCCTTGTTTCCTCTTTGGTGCAAAGGGGGCAAGCTCTGGCCAAGGCATCAGGCAAAGGTTACCATTCCGGTGCAACAAGACCAAGACCAGCAGAACGGCGGGATGGAGGTCATCGTGGAGCCCAGGAAGGCGTCATCGTCAGAGTCTTTGGCAGGCGAGGACCAACTTTAGTCAGGATAAGTGTACTAGATGTTCCCCTTCAAAATGGCCAGTTGTTGGCGCCCTTCCCGCTCAATATTTGGGAAGAGGACCAGGGCCTCACTCTATAAATAGGACTAGCCACTCTCAAGGCGAGGGGAGATGGTCGCATCGGGGATAGAACAGTCGAACCTTAGCCAGAGCCACCAACACAAGAACATCCCTCGCGAGGCTGTTCTTCCCTTGTATTGTTCATCATCAGCCCCTGAGGCAATCCACCACACCACAAACTAGAGTAGGGTATTACACCACAATGGTGGCCTGAACTAGTATAAACCTTGTGTCCCTTGTGTTGTTCTTCGTGTAGCCTAGATCCTTTGCGAGATGACGAGACGTGACCCGGTAGGGGGAGTGATCTCCGTGCGCACCCCAGAGTTTGAACCTTAAGGATCTGCCGGAACCCGAAATCTGACATTTGGCATGCCAGGTAGGGTTGTGCCAGAATCCGCCTTCCACCGTCTTGTGTTTCGCTGTCCATCGCATCCATGTCTGACGCTCGTCGAGCCCACGTCGAGCGCCGGGCTGCTCTCGCCACCCGCGTCGCCCAGATGGCACCCGTTGGCGGATGCCCCCGTCGTTCCCCGTCGTTCCCCGTCGTCTTCCGGGAACGAGCAGCAGGCCTCGTCCTTGCATCCCTCGATGCGGCGAGAAGGCCGCACTGCCACCCCGTCGCTGACTCCAGCCGGTTCATCGTCCCACGCCTGTCGTGCTCCTGCGGACGTGCATGCCGCGTTGCTCCTGGCACGAGAGCTCCTGCACTACCGTCCCGTCGACGACCTCTACGACGAGTGGCTCGCCCGCATCACCGAGCTCGTCAGCGCCGCAGGGGGCTCCCCTGCACCATCCCTCTCGCTGCACCGCCCACCGCCCTATGCGGGCAACGCAGCTCCGGAGGCGCCTCAACCGCCTCCCCCTCAAGAAGGCGCCCTGGCCCCAAGGCGCATGGCCCCTGGACGGGACCCGCTCCGTCCAGCACCCGTGCAGCAAGAGAAGAGCTGCCAAGAGATCCCTCGTCCTCAAAAAGCTGCCCACGTGCTCCCTGCACCGGTGCGTCAAGACCGCGCTCCTGCTCCAGCGCGCCAAGACCCCGTGCTGCTCCTGGCGGCAGCGCGTGCAGACCTCCAAGATCAAGTCCTTCGCCACCAAAGGCCCCCTAGTGGCCACTGCAGGCTGCCGTGCCTTCACCGCCGAGTTGTGTAGCGTAGCTTGGCCGGGCAAGTTCAAGCCAGATCTGCCCCCGCGCTACGACGACACGGCTGATCCTGCGGAGTTCCTCCAGCTCTACAAGCTGGGCATTGAAGCCGCCAATGGGGACGAGAAGGTCATGGCGAACTGGTTTCCCATGGCGCTCAAGGACGGTGCCCGCACCTGGCTCCTGAACCTGGCTCCTGGCACGATTTCCTCCTGGGAAGAGATGCGCACTCGCTTCATCGCCAACTTCCAAGGCACTCGCGACCGGCCCCGACCATGAGCGACCTTCGCCGCATCAAGCAACAGCCAGGGGAGACCCTGCAAAAGTACATCCATCGCTTCAACAACGCCCGCCTCAAGATCCCCAGGGTGACTGAGGAGGCCATCATCTCAGCTTTCTCCGACGGCGTGCGTGACATCAAGATGAAAGAGGAGCTGGCAATCCATGAAGACCTGTGCACATCCCTGGAGCTGTTCAACTTGGCGACCAAGTGCGCTAGGGCTGAGGAAGGGCGCCTTTCCCTCCTCGAGCTTCCGGCTGCCGATCCAGAAGAGAAGAAGCCCAAGGTCAAGGACGCGAAGCGCAAGGGGGCTGCTGTGCTTGCAGCAGAGCCGGACACCAAGAGAGGCATGGACCAGCCTGAGTCATCCAAGGGCAGCCGGTACTGCGTGTACCATGACCTCCACACCCACAACACCAACGAATGCCAAGAGCTCAGGGCCATGCGAGATGTGCGTGTCGGCCGACGCCCCGAGCGCAACGACCGGGGCTATGGACGAGGAGGAGGAAGAGGTGGAGGACGATGGGAAGACCGTGGCCCTCGCCAAGGGTGGCGTGACCGACCTCGCGAGGACTGTTGGCAGGACCGGCCTCGCGAGGGAGGCTGGAGGGATCAGCCTCATGAGGATTGCCCTCAAGGCAACGCAGGCCTCCCTCCTCAGCCACCTCATCCAAGGAGGAATGAAGACCATCATCAGGATGAAGGGGCTAGGGGCTTCCAAGAGCCGCGCGCAATCGCTTGCATCTTGGGCGGCGCTCAGGCCCCAGCCTCTCAATGCACCTTCAAGCAGTTTGCTCGCGAGGTGAATGCAGTCCTCCCCAGGCTTGAGGCCACGCGCCCTCTCAGGTGGTCAGCATGCGCTATCACGTTCAGCTCAGTGGATCATCTCAAGTGCGTAGCCACGGCCGGAGTCCTCCCGATGCTTTGCTCCCCGATCATCAACAATGTGCAAGTCACTAGGACCCTCATCGATGGTGGTGCAGGACTCAACGTCTTGTCCGTCGAGACATTCAACAATCTCCAAGTGCCATACAATCAGCTTCAGCCAACCAAGCCTTTCTCAGGAGTCACTGATGGTTCCAACGTACCGATAGGGCAAGTTCGCCTTCCTGTCACCTTTGGGAAGCGTGACAACTACCGCACCGAGCTCATTGACTTCGATGTCGCCCACATTCGCCTGCCATACAATGCCATCCTCGGGTACCCAGCCCTGGCCAAGTTCATGGCAGTGACTCATCACAGCTACAATGTCCTCAAGATGCCAGGAAGCGGTGGAGTCATCACAGTGCCTTGCGAGGAGAGGGATACAGTGTGCTCCCTTGAAAGTGCTTTTCAAGCCACGACAATCGAAGACCCAGAGCGCAGGAGCGGAAGACTTCCTGAGGCAGTCCCTAAGACGAAGAAGGCATCACTAGGTCCAAACCCTCGGGAGGCGGGCCCTTTAGGATCCGCCCCCGTTCAAGGGGCGCCTCCTTCTGTCGCATAGGAAGGCACGCCCGGCGCCCTCCTCGGGCAAGTCTCGGGGGCTCTCTCCTGGAGGGCCATCGACTTTGCCAAGATCACGAGGGAGGCGCTCGGGCACCACTTGGAGGCGTGCTTCAAAGCGTGTTTCCCTGAGGAAGGAACAAGGCAAGGAGGTCCAAACCCTCAGGAGTTCATCAGCAAGATCATTCAGGAGTGCAGGAGTCAAGAGTCATGAGTGGTAGCCACCACTTACCCGCCGTAGCTCCCCATCCAGGCGAGGATGGTGGGCTGCGCGTCTGCATCGACGTACCAGGGCTCAACCGAGCCGCATCTCAAGAGCGCCTCTGGCCTTCACGCGTGGGGTGTTGTGAGGGTCCACCTCACAGCTATGTTCGCATGCCTTTTGGCTTGCCGAACGCGGCGGCCGCACGTCAGCGTCTTATGAGGAGCATTCTGGAAGCTCAAGAGGTCAGGCATTCCGCAGTCCTGGTGGAGATGGAGATGGTCCTCGAGGAGCCGCCTGTGCCTCCGGAGCCCCCCGAGGCTCCTAGGCCTGGGGGCTCGTGAGGAACGGTCTCCGCAGCGCGCGTCGTCAGCTACTTCAGCATCCCTTCATCTCCAACATTGTCAGGTGACATCTTTCGAGTTTCATTTCAGCTGGGAGAGCCCCTAGGGCTGCATCATTCGCAGGCTGCGTGGGTCCGTCCCTGCGGCATGTATCCCTTTTGTTCATGCCTTTAAGTTACTTTGTTGGGGGTGCCCCACGGGCTGCATCATCCCCAAGCCACTCGGGCCTGACCCAGCGGCGTTTGCCTTTTTCTACATCTATCTAAATGGATTTGCTCTTTCTTCCTTAACGTGCTTGACTTAATCGCCCACTCGATTGACACCAACTTATGGAGTTGCTCCCTAACGACACGACGCTAGCGCATGGGTCCATCCCTGCAACATCGACAAACCTGAGTGGCTGAGCTCTGGCCGCAGCAACCCTACAAAGCTCCACCTCACTAGGCCCTCAGTGCCCTCGTCACCCCTCCAGAGCAACCAGTAGCTGGCTGGAAATTGTAACGGCAACTATCGTTTTCCTTGTGATGAGCTCGCAGGATCTCTTTAAGGAGCACCGTCGGGCGAGGCCTTCGCAATGTCTCCATCCCTCTCGTCCATGCAAACTGCTTGTACGTTAAAGGGGGGGCGCCTGAGCATCACGACTCACGGGCTCTTACTGGTTCTCCAGCCCTCACCTCCTGGCCTTGTCCACGGCATCGCGACCTGGCATACCAACGACAGCTGAGCTTGCTCAAGGGCCGGGACTCGAGGACGTAGAGCACGAAGGGGAGTAAAGGCAAGGGGGAAGAGGCTCGCGAGGACCTCGCCAGGCAACTCCTCAGCTGCCGACGTGCGGGCCGGCGTCGCGCCAAGGAGTGGCTTAAGACTTTTGAGATAAGTCATCCACCGGAGCTACTAGTTATCGCAACACCAACCTTGCACCTAATGCAGCCCCGTAGTGGCAACATTGCGCTCCTTTCTCACCGAACGATGGCTGCTTGAGCACTAAAGGGGACCTCCTGAGCATTGTGACTCAGGGGCTCTTACTGGACCTCGGGCCGCTCACCTCCTGGCCTTGACCACGACATCGCGACCTGGCATACCAGCGACGGCTGAAGCTTGCCTGGGGACCGGGACCTGTCGGTGCAGAGCATCAAGTCCTCGCGAGGTTCGGAAGGAGGAACTAAGCTAAGACGGGACAAGCATCTCACACCAATTCATAATAAGGATTCATATTCACAAAAGTCATGGCCAGCGCCTTACATACCCCCGTGGGGTGGTAATTTGGTTCCTCGCAGGGACAAAAGACGCGAGTCCTAAGGATTCCTAACTACAGGAACCACGACGGCAGACGCCATCAACAACAGTGGGCCATCAGGTGCCAGTGCCAACTCCTTCCAGATCAATGGTGCCGACGGCCTGATGCAGCTGCCACGCTTTGGGCATGGCGCGAGCTCGGGGGCTCGTAGCTGTCTTTGCTCGTCGCCGAGGTCAAGAAGAGTCCGGAAGAGTCGCTGGACCCTTTGATACGCCTGCTGCCGCCAGAGGAGCTGCTGGAAGGGTGGGTGGCAGGCCTGGTCCTCGCCGCTCTAGAGCTCCGGCCGCTGCCTCTAGGGCAGCATTCCAGCCGGCGTCCTTCCTCGTCGAAGATCTTGAAGAGCATCAGGGAGGCGCCGTCGTAATCCAGGTGGATCACGAGGGCCCCCTCCGATCGGCAGACCCGGGCGATCTCTCCCCAGACCCGGGTCATGTAGAACTTGCCCGGAGCAACGACCTCGACCTCCGCTTCGGTCGCAGGGGTACTGCAGTCGGCGTGCTGCAGCCAGAGCTCAAGAGGCCCCCTTGGAGGGATCTCGAAGGCGAAGGAGGGAGGAAGGCGAATCCAAGATCGAGGAGGCATGGCGGCATGAAGCACAAGCTTGCGAGAGGAGCCCTCAGTGTAAACTCTAGGGGAAACGACGTGCACTGCCGTGATCCGACAGCGACGATGACGGCTCTGGTGACGTTGCTCGGCGCCTTCTTCTCCAGGACCCTCGATCCGGGCGTACAAGGGCAACGGAAACCCAAGCGGCGCCCGCTCTAACCAGGGCCTCGACACCTCCTGCCAAGCACCCCCGTCTCCACGGTAGAGGATGGGCCGTTGCTTTGGCGGAAGCGGGATAGGACCCTATCGGGGGGCCTTCCCCTTCTCTTTAGCGGAAAACCGGCGGATAGGTGCCATTGGCGTAAGGTGGAGAAAGGGCGAGGAAGAAGAAGAAAGAGAGTAGCACGAAGGGATGGACTGGAAGGGCTCACGTCATTCCGTACATATAGCCGGAGGAGGCCAACCGTCGGCCTCCACCATCACAGGTAATCATGACCCATTTTTGCATGCAGGGACTTGTCAAATCATGCAGTTGCCGAGGCGTTGTGGGGAAGTGGGGATGCCCACGCCCAATCAACTGCCACGCGTCGCCCAAGGCCGCAGGCTGTTGGGGCCCGCGGCGCTTCGCACTTGCCCCTTCGCTTCTCTGCTAAGCCAAGTCCGGACGCGCCTTGGGCCCGGGGCTACTGTCGGCGTTCTGGGAATGGGGGTACCCATACTTGCCTGCCTGCGGCCGTTGGCGTGGCTCAAGGAGTGGCCCAGTGCGGCCCATCTTCATCGGTACATGCCCAAGACCCTCGCGAGGGGCCAAGCCTCGCGGGGCGGACGACAGGAAGCTTCCTCAAGTGCAGCCTCGTCAAGTTGGCTCACGAGGAGGCGGAGAGATCAAGGCGGGGTACCTCACGAGGTGCCCGTGACGCAAGCCATGACAACCAGAGCCAGGCGGGCGCCGGCCTGTGCAGTGTCCTTGTTTCCTCTTTGGTGCAAAGGGGGCAAGCTCAGGCCAAGGCATCAGGCAAAGGTTACCATTCCAGTGCAACAAGACCAAGACCAGCAGAACGGCAGGATGGAGGTCATCGTGGAGCCCAAGAAGGCGTCATCGTCAGAGTCTTTGGCAGGCGAGGACCAACTTTAGTCAGGATAAGTGTACTAGATGTTCCCCTTCAAAATGGCCAATTGTTGGCGCCCTTCCCGCTCAATATTTGGGAAGAGGACCAGGGCCTCGCTCTATAAATAGGACTAGCCACTCTCAAGGCGAGGGGAGACGGTCCCATCGGGGATCGAACAGTCGAACCTTAGCCAGAACCACCCACACAAGAACATCCCTCGCAAGGCTAATCTTCCCTTGTATTGTTCATCATCAGCCCTTGAGGCAATCCACCACACCACAAACTAGAGTAGGTTATTACACCACAATGGTGGCCCGAACTAGTATAAACCTTGTGTCCCTTGTGTTGTTCTTCGTGTAGCCTAGATCCTTTGCGAGATGACGAGACGTGACCCGGTAGGGGGAGTGATCTCCGTGCGCACCCCAGAGTTTGAACCTTAAGGGTCTGCCGGAACCCGAAATCCGACAAAATAGATCACGAAGGCAAATATATTAAAGAAGAGACCCGGGGGCCGTAGGTTTCACTAGTGGCTTCTCTCGAGAAAAATAGCAAACGATGGGAAAACAATAACTGTTGGACAATTGATAGAACTTCAAATAATCATGACGATAACCAGGCAATGATTATTATATAGGCATCATGTCCAAGATTAGTAGACCGACTCCTGCCTGCATCTACTACTATTACTCCACACATCTACCGCTATCCAGCATGCATCTAGTGTATTAAGTTCATGGAAAAACGGAGTAATGCAATAAGAACGATGACATGATGTAGACAAGATCTATTTATGTAGAAATGGACCCATCTTGTTATCCTTAATAGCAATGATACATACATGTCGTTTCCCCTTCTGTCACTAGGATCAAGCACCGTAAGATCGAACCCATCACAAAGCACATCTTCCCATTGCAAGATAAATAGATCAAGCTGGCCAAACAAAACCCAAATATCAGAGTAGAAATACGAGGCTATAATAAATCATGCATATAAGACATCAAAGAAGACTCAAATAACTTTCATGCATAAAAACATAGATTTGATCATAAATTCAGAGTTCATCAGATCCCAACAAACACACCACAAAAAGACTTACATCATATGGATCTCCAAGAGACCATTGTATTGAGAACAAGAGAGAGAGGAAGCCATCTAGCTAATAACTACGGAGCCATAGGTCTACAAAGAACTACTCACGCATCATCGGAGAGGCACCAATGGAGATGATGAACCCCCTCCGTGATGGTGTCTAGATTGGGTCTGGTGTTTCTGGAACTTGAGGCAGCTGGAATTAATTTTCGTCGACTCTCCTAGGATTTCTAGAATATTGGGGTATGTATAGAGCAAAGAGGCGGTGCGGGAGGCCACCAAGGTGGGCATAACCCACCTGGGCGTGCCTAGGCCCCCAGGCGCACCCTGGTGGGTTGTGCCCCCCTCGGGGCACCCCTCTGGTATTTCTTCGGCCCATCACGTGTCTTCTGGTCTAGAAAAAATCCACAAAAAGTTTCGCTGCGTTTGGACTCCGTTTGGTATTGATTTCCTGTGATGTAAAAAACAAGCAAAAAACAACAACTGACACTAGGCACTATGTCAATAGGTTAGTACCAAAAAATGATATAAAATGATTATAAAATGATTGTAAAACATCTACGAATGATAATGTAACAGCATGGAACAATCAACAATTGTAGATACGTTGGTGACGTATCAATACCATATCATCATACTACATCACAATCATTTTAACGCAATGTTGACATCCAAGATAAATCATTATCCACTCCTAGCTACTTATTCCTGGCATGAGAAACTATAATCTCTAATTGTAATTGCAAACATGTTTGATCATAATAGGCTGAATCATGGATACTAGGTTAAACATATTTAGAAGAATAGAACAAATCGAGTTCATACCCGTTTCTCTCTACCACAGCCAGTTCATCGAATATCATCATTATTGCCTTTCACTTGCACGATCGAACGATTTGAAAATAATGATAGTGCAAGAGTGTCGTGTACTAAGCTAGACTCTACAAACATTTTATTCAAAAGGAGAAGACAAGGTAATATGGACTCTTTGTCAGATCAGCAATAATGCATATGAGAGCCACTCAACATTTTCATCGTGGTCTTCTCCTCGGTGTGACTCAATATAAGAAAAGAAATTCAGAGAAACACACTGAAATATTTTGGATTTTTTGGTTTTTCATAAACAAGCAAATAAGAAGGGAAAGCAAAAAACGAGAAAAACTATTTACACGGGAAAGCTCCCAACAAGTAAAAGAAGAACAAAGAAATCTTTTGGGGTTTTCTTTTTAGTGCTACAACAATTTAAACTAGGAAGAAAAATCAAAAAGAAGCAAGAAATATGTTTTTGAATTTCCTCAATGTTTTTCAAACACACAAGAAGAAAGCAAGAAAATAAATTTAACATATACAATGAAAAAGTGTGAACACCGACAACTGGAATGAAATGTGTGAACATGAATGAAATGTCGGTGGAAATACGTACTCCCCCAAGCTTAGGCTTTTGGCCTAACTTGGTAATCATCAGTCATAGAAACCATGGGGTCCTATGTTGAAGTTCTGAGGAGCAAGCACCTGTGGATCCCACTGCTGAGGCTCCTCCCGTGCCGCAACTGATATATCTCCAATGTATCTATAATTTTTGATTGTTCCATGCTATTATATTACCCATTTTGGATGTTTATGGGCTTTACTTTATACTTTTATATCATTTTTGGGACTAACGTACTAACCGGAGGCCCAGCCCGAATTGCTATTTTTTTGCCTATTTCAGTGTTTCAAAGGAAAGGAATATCAAACAGAGTCCAAACGGAATGAAACCTTCGGGAGCAATCTTTTTGCAACAAACGCAATCCAGGAGACTTGGAGTGGAGGTCAAGCAAAGAATGAGGCAATCACGAGGGTGCCCGGCGCCCCCCCACACCCTTGTGGGCCCCTCGTGGCTCCCCTGACCTACCTCCTTTGCCTATATATATCTATGTACCCTGAAAACATCCAGGAGCACCACGAAAAACTATTTCCACCGCTGCAACCTTCTGTATCTGCGAAATCCCATCTTGGAGCCTTCGTCGGTGCTCCGCTGGGGGGGGAATCAACCACGGAGGGCCTCTACATCATCTCCAAGGCCTCTTTGATGAGTTGTGACTAGTTTACCACAGACCTTCGGGTCCATAGTTATTAGCTAGATGGCTTCTTCTCTCTCTTTGAATCTTAATACAAAGTTCTCCTTGATCTTCTTAGAGATCTATTCGACGTAACTCTTTTTGCGGTGTGTTTGTCGAGATCCAAGGAATTATGGCTTTATGATCAAGTTTATCTATGAGAAGTAATTGAATTGAATCTCCTATGAATTCTTTTATGTGTGATTGGTTATCTTTGCAAGTCTCTTCGAATTATCAGTTTGGTTTGACCTACTAGATTGATCTTTCATGCAATGGGAGAAGTGCTTAGCTTTGGGTTCAATCTTTTAGTGTCCTTTCCCAGTGACAGCAGGGGCAGCAAGGCATGTATTGTATTGTTGCCATCGAGGATAAAAAGATGGGGTTTATATTATATTGCATGAGTTTATCCCTCTACATCATGTCATCTTTCTTAATGTGTTACTCTGTTCTTATGAACTTAATACTCTAGATGCAGGCAGGAGTCGGTCGATGTGTGGAGTAATAGTAGTAGATGCAGAATCGTTTCGATCTACTTGTTGCGAGCATGATGCCTATATACATGATCATGCCTAGATAATCTCATAACTATGCACTTTTCTATCAATTTCTCGACGGTAATTTGTTCACCCACCGTAATACTTATGTTATCTTGAGAGAAGCCACTAGTGAAACCTATGGCCCCCGGGTCTATCTTTTATCATATAAGTTTTCTATCTACTTTTATTTGCATCTTTTACTTTCCAATCTATATCATAAAAATACCAAAAATATTTATCTTATCTTATTATCTCTATCAGATCTCACTTTTGCAAGTTACCATGAAGGGATTGACAACCCCTTTATCGCGTTGGTTGTGAGGTTCTTGTTTGTTTGTGTAGGTGCGTGGGACCTTTGAGGAGCCTCCTACTGGATTGATACCTCGGTTCTCAAAACAACAAAGGGGACCTCCTGAGCATTGTTGTATCACCCTTTCCTCTTCAAGGGAAAAACTAATGCATGCTCAAGAGGTAGCAACAGCTAGGTTGTTCCGGTAGGCGACAATGTACTCAAGCATAATCCTATATCCGTGCCTGGCAATATGATCAAACAAAGCATGTGGCAGTGGAATAATATCACGAGTTCTCTCATTGAAAACTAAGTTATAAGGGATAGGAATATCAGGGTAATCGGCAGCAATAAACTGGTGGTGTTCCATAGCCGCACAATCTAGGTAAACCTTGGGCAAAGGATAATCATGGTGGCATATCTGAATGTTAAAGTGATTCGCTAAGCGAGTAGCATAAATACCACCATGTATTTTACCCTTGGATTTGTTATGGTGGAGGCGACGTGCCACAATAGCACCCAAGCTATAAGTGTTGCCACCATAAAGTGTACGATGTAAAACAACAAAGTCTGGAGCGCTAAGTGCACCTACCTTCTCTCTAGCAAGTAAGCACTTTGCAATAAATAAAGCAAAATAATGTATAGCAGGAAAATGTAAGCTAGTAGCAGTGACATCGATACCCCTCTCTCATCCTCCACTGTAAGAGTACAGTTAAACCATCAAACTCCACGGGCCTAGGGTCTACCAAACTACCATCAGAAGGAAGCATGCATATGTCACAAAATTCAGTAAGTAGTATCTGTTGGCGATATAGCTACTAAGTATAAACTGCCCAGGAGGGGACGGGTTACACTCATAAGGAGTCATCCATATTGAAGCCCATGAAGACAGAGAGTATGGCGCTTTACTACAGAGACTTGAAGGCCCAGAGCCCAAAGGCGGATTAGGGCCCATAGACATAAACCGCCATGAAATATGTAACTTGTATTTTAAGATAGGAAAAGGTAGAAACTGAGTCGTACACGTGTATGAGCCAGCCTCGGGATTCTATAAACCGCCGGGCGTCAACCTGTGTATATAAAGGGACGACCCGACGGCAGTTCAGGAACAAGAAACAACAACTCGAGAGATAAGTAAAGCAGATTCGCTCCCTGCTCATCGAGACCCCATCAATTCCACCACAACTGGATCATAGGCTTTTACCTTCACCGCAAGGGGCCGAACCAGTATAAACTCCCCGTGTCCTTTGTCTGGTTTAACCCCTTTAAGCTAATCTCATTGCGATGGCTCCACGACTAAGTCCTCATACTAGGACATCTGACGTGATAATTCCACGACACTTGGCGCCCACCGTGGGGCTATCGCACGATGGTTTAGAGTTCTTAAAGTGCAACTTCGAAGGGCTCAAGGGATACGTAGTGGGCCGGATGACCAAGAGTCGTTGCGGCAAGCTCTACATCGACGACGCACGCTGGAGCCCCGATGCCGGCTCAATTGAGTACAGGTACCGGGTCCCCTTTGGAGGAATTCACGTCTTCATCGGCAAGATCGACGAACCAGGCCCTGAACCGGACATCTGCACCGACCTCACCGAGACGGCTCAGCGTGCAAGCCCTGCCCGGGTTCAGCCTGCCATGAAGCGTGCGTTCATAGGATTCATCCATTGTGCAGACTCTGAACCGGTGTCCGACGGTGAGACGGTCGTTTATTCTGATGGCGAATCATCCACCGGTGAGACCGAGTCGCTATACCAATTGCAAAATGGCCGGTTTGGGGGCTGTTCCGATGGCGACAGTATTTCGGACCCCCTTGAACCGCCGAACCGAGTTGCGATCTTCATGGCCGGTATGCAGCCCATGTTGCAATCCTCAACTGCAGCAGCAATGATTTCCAGAGCAGCGGCCGGGGCAGGAGGCCCTGCCCGCTGGCCGGCTCAAATTCCGTCCGGTTTATTGGACGACTGGACGATATTGTTGACCACAGCAGTTATCCCGGGTAATCAAGATCAGCATAACGCGGAGGTCACGAAGCTGCAAGATTAGATAGCTCAGGCCAAGGAGTACTTGGCGGCTGAGGAAACCAGGATGGCTGATGAGAGGGCCTCTTTGGATGCTCAGGCGTAGCGAATTCAGGCAGAAAATTACCGGCTCATGCTGGATCAGAACGCTTCTAACGACGTGTTGAGGAGGAGGCACCGATATCGCCTACCACTGGTTTATGAACCAATGAATCTTTTCAGCACACCAGGGGCAGGAACCAGTAATCCAGCGGCAGCAAACCGGATCGAAGCACCTAGGACAGGAGTGCCGGATCAGCCCCAGGCAATAGACCTGCCTCGTCGGAACCTTGACCCGCCTCAGTACATGCCGACACCACCGGGTCACTTCTCCACCCCTTTGGATAACATGATTGCTGCGGCGTCGCGGTTGTCAACTATTCCGATGGAGGGCGAGTCTCCAGCGGCGGTTGAGACACGACGTTCCAGAGATGTTCTTCAGACAGCTATGGTTCAGCAGCAGGCCTCTTCATATAGTCGAGATAGAATTCATTCAACCCCTCGCCCGAGCAGGAGTTACAGCAGGCACATTGATGAACCGGCTGTGTCAAGCAGTGCACATAACTGTGACCCCCCTCGAGGGCCTAATCCGGCGCACGGTGGGGCAAACGCTCAGGACGTGGTGGATAATGGTAGAGCGCGTCGAGAAGCCGAGTTAGCAGCATATCTTACTCTGATTTGTCCGACGATGTCAGTGGAACGAGGTCTTGCTTTCAGTTCTTGGGGGGTGCCGTGTCTCACCCCGGCTCTACGCAATGTGCGGCTACCCAAGGATTTCAAGGGCCCGCGTAAGGTGCCCAATTACACCGCTGATTTACCCCCCGAGTCATGGGTTGAAAGTTATGAGATGGCAATGGAGATGTTGGATGTGGATGAAGCGGCATGTGCAAAGTACTTCACCATGATACTGGATGGAACGGCTCGCACTTGGCTGAAAAGTTTGCCGGCTAACTCCATTGGGTCATGGGCCGAGTTAAAAGCCCGGTTTATAACAAATTTCAAGGACACATGTAAACAACCCATGTCAATTGTGGACCTAGCTGCCAGTGTTCAAGAACAATGCGAATCAACAAGCCATTGGGTGCGCCGGGTTTCAGAGATATTGCATTCATTGGACCGCAACCGTATTGATTCAGCAGTCGTAACATTGGAAGGCAATTGTTGGTTTAAGCCGGTGAAGTTGAAGTTGGGACGGCTCAAGCATCACTGCAATGACATGGCAATACATATGGCAGCTCTGGTTCAGACATGACATGCCAGAGATCCCGAGTCCGACGATGACAAGTCGGGGAAGGGAAATAAGAACGACGGTGCAAAAGGGAGCAACATAACCAGGCGGGCCATGGGAACAATGGTAAGCGTAAAGCGGATAGTAATTCAGATTTTGTGGCTAACACCAATGCGCAGGACAATGGCCAGCATCGTAAGGGTAGACCACCCCCACGGAGTGGAGGATTAGGTGTCAATCTTGAGCGGTTGTTAAATCATCCTTGCCCGAGGCACGAGACGCGAGAGAAGCCAGCTACGCACCTCTGGAAGGATTGCTTTATTATGCGGGAGTTCAAAAACTCGGATCTTTTCTGATATGACCATGGACCGTCCGGCGGTTCAGGACTGATACGTCTCCAACGTATCTATAATTTTTGATTGCTCCATGCCACTTTATCTACTGTTTTCGACTATATTGGGCTTTATTTTCCACTTTTATATTATTTTTGGGACTAACTTATTAACCGGAGGCCCAGCCCAGAATTGCTGTTTTTTTGCCTATTTTAGTGTTTCGAAGAAACGGAATATCAAACGGAGTCCAAACGGAATGAAACCTTCGGGAACGTGATTTTCTCACCGAACGTGATCCAGGACACTTGGACCCTACTCCAAGAAGTAACAGAGGCGGTCACGAGGGTGGGGGCGCCCCCCCCCTAGGGCGTGCCCCCTACCTCGTGGGCCCCCTGTTGCTCCACCGACGTACTCCTTCCTCATATATATACCTACGTACCCCCGACAGATCAAATACGAAGCCAAAAACCTAATTCCACTGCCGCAACTTTCTGTATCCACGAGATCCCATCTTGGGGCCTATTCCGGAGCTCCGTCGGAGGGGCATCTACCATGGAGGGCTTCTACATCCACACCATAGCCTCTCCGATGAAGTGTGAGTAGTTTACTTCAGACCTTCGGGTCCATAGCTAGTAGCTAGATGGCTTCTTCTCTCTTTTTGGATCTCAATACAATGTTCTCCCCCTCTCTTGTGGAGATCTATTCAATATAATCTTCTTTTTGCGGTCTGTTTGTTGAGACCGATGAATTGTGGGTTTATGATCCAGCTTATCTATGAATAATATTTGAATCTTCTCTGAATTCTTTTATGTATGATTGAGTTACCTTTGCAAGTCTCTTCGAAATATCCGTTTGGTTTGGCCAACTAGATTGGTAGTTCTTGCAATGGGAGAAGTGCTTAGCTTTGGGTTTGATCTTGCGGTGTCCTTACCCAGTGACAGAAAGGGTTGCAAGGCATGTATTGTATTGTTGCCATTGAGGATAACAAGATGGGGTTTTTATCATATTGCATGAATTTATCCCTCTACATCATGTCATCTTGCTTAAGGTGTTACTCTGTTTTTAACTTAATACTCTAGATGCATGCTGGATAGCGGTCGATGAGTGGAGTAATAGTAGTAGATGCAGAATCGTTTCGGTCTACTTGTCTTGGATGTGATGCCTATATACATGATCATACCTAGATATACTCATAATTATGCTCAATTCTGTCAATTGCTCAACAGTAATTTGTTCACCCAGCGTAGAATATCTATGCTCTTGAGAGAAGCCACTAGTGAAACCTATGGCCCCCGGGTCTATTCTCATCATATCAATCTCCATCACTTTATTATTTGCTTTCTTTTTACTTTGCTTTTTTACTTTTCACTTTGCATCTCTATACCAAAAATACCAAAAATATTATTTATCATCTCTATCAGATCTCACCCTCGTAAGTGACCGTGAAGGGATTGACAACCCCTAATCGCGTTGGTTGCGAGTAGCTATCGTTTTGTGTAGGTACGAGGGACTTGTGCGTGGTCTCCTACTGGATTGATATCTTGGTTCTCAAAAAACTAAGGGAAATACTTATGCTACTTTGCTGCATCATCCTCTCCTCTTCGGGGAAATCCAACGCGGTGCTCAAGAGGTAGCAAAGACCCGGGTCTCAAGGGCCGGGTTATGGTGGAGGTAACTCCAGTTCAGGATTTCAAGGTAATCAGGGTGTACATGGCAATCAAGGCAATCAGGGCAACCAAGGTGGTTATAATCAACAAGGAGGTCAGCAACTGCAACAATCAGGATATCAGAGTCACCCGAAGCAGTTGAATAGTGGGTAGTATCATGTCTTCACCACTAGCCTGTGCAAGCGTGATCAGAAGCTTCATAAGAGAGCAGTGAACTCCGTTGAACCGACGGTACCCCGTTTTTTGCGCTGGTCTGAACAGCCTATTGTGTGGAGTCGAGAGGATCATCCGCCCCGGGTTGATATTCTGGGTCACCTAGCTTTGGTGGTGGCACCTTAGGTTGGAGGTTATAAGTTCACCAAGGTGCTCATGGATGGAGGGAGCAGTATCAACATCTTGTATTATGAAACCTTCCGTCGCATGGGGTTGACAGATAAGAATCTTAAACCGTCGAACACCGTTTTTCACGGTGTGGTGCCTAGTAAATCGGCTTACCTGGTTGGTAAGATAGCTTTGAAGGTTGCTTTTGGAGATGATCATGATTCAAGGTCGGAGACATTGACTTTTGAAGTGGTGAAAATCAGGAGTCCGTACCATGCCCTGTTCGGATGGTCGGCTTATGCTAAGTTCATGGCAAGGCCGTGTTATGTTTATCTATAGCTCAAGATGCCGGGTCATAAGGGGACCATCACAGTACATGGAGGCCGAAAGATCGCTTTGGAATGTGAGGAAGGCGATGCGGCTTATGCTGAGTCGGTTTGTGCAACAGAGGAACTAAAGTTCTAAAAAGACAATGTTGATCCGGCAGATATGACTTCTTCGAAAAAACCAACTACAGAGCATGATCCGGCTTTGAAGTTTAAATCGGCTAATGAGACTAAGCTGGTTGATTTTGTTCCTGGCGATTCATCCACGCAATTTAGCATCAGCGCTAACTTGGATCCGAAATAGGAAAGCGCGCTCATCGAGTTCATCCGTGAGAACCGGGACATCTTTGCATGGAAACCTTCTGATATGCCAGGTGTACCGAGGGTACTCACTGAGCACACTCTTAATATCGATCCCAAGTTCAAACCGGTCAAGCAGTTTCTCCGCCGCTTCAATGAAGAGAGACACGAGGCCATTGGTGAGGAGCTAGCCCGGCTCTTGGAAGTAGGGTTTATTGTGGAGGTTTTTCATCCTGTGTGGTTGGCTAACCTGGTGCTGGTACTCAAGAAGAACGGCACTTGGCGTATGAGTGTGGATTACACAGATTTGAACAAGGCTTGTCCAGTTTATCCTTTTGCTCTCCCTCGTATTGATCAAATCATTGACGCTGCGGCGGGTTGTGAGCGTTTGAGCTTTTTGGATGCTTATTCGGGTTATCATCAGATTAAAATGACAGTTAAGGACCAGGAGAAGACAACTTTTATAACTCCCTTTGGAGCCTTCTGCTATGTGTCGATGCCTTTTGGGCTCAAGAGCGCCTAGGCAACTTATCAGCAATGTGTGCAGAATTTCCTTCATAATCAGATTGGGCGCAATGTTCATGCTTATGTGGATGATATCATGGTGAAATCCAGGAAAGCGGAGACGTTAATAGCTGATTTGAAGGAAACTTTTGATAATCTCAGGGTTTATAAGATGATGCTTAATCCAGCCAAGTGTGTTTTTGGTGTACCGACAGACAAGCTCTTGGGTTTTCTGGTGTCCAACAAGGGCATTGAGGCTAATCCGGAAAAGATCAAGGCTATCACATCCTTGGCTAAACCGGCGTGTGTCAACGATGTTCAACATCTGGAGGGTCATATTGCAGCACTAAGCCGGTTTATCAGCCGGTTGGGAGAGAAGGCGATCCCTCTATATCAGATGATGAAAAAGACAGACAACTTTGTCTGGAGTGATGCTGCTAATGCGGCGTTTGAGGATCTAAAGAAGCAGTTAGCAGAGCCGCCCGTTCTTGCTGCCCCCATTGATAAAGAACCATTGCTGTTATATGTAGCTGCTAACACCCGGGCTGTTAGCGTAGCTATTGTGGTGGAGTGCAAGGAGGCAGGTAAGGAGTATCCGGTTCAGCGGCCGGTATATTACATCAGCGAGGTGCTTATTGAGTTAAAGCAGAGATATCCACATTGGCAGAAGCGGGTGTATGGAGTTTTTATGGCAAGCCAGAAGCTTAAGCAATACTTTCAGGGCCATCCTATTACTGTGGCCAGTTTCGCTCCTTTGGGAGATATCATTCAGAACAGGGAGGCGACTGGCCGGGTTGCTAAGTGGGATATCAATATTGGACCTCACGGGTTAAAATATATGCCTCGCACCTCTATCATGTCCCAAGCGCTCGTGGATTTCATCAACGACTGGACAGAGTTATAGGCGCCAGAGGATAAACCGAATAACACATACTGGACTATTCACTTCGACGGGTCCAGACAATTGGAAGGCTCGGGGGCTGGAGTGGTTCTTACTTCCCCTCGAGGTGACAAATTTTGTTATGTTCTCCGCTTGATGTTTCCTTGTACTAACAATGCAGCTGAGTATGATGCCTTTCTCCAAGGTCTTTGGATGACTAAGGAGATGAACTTAATCCGGGTACATTGCTTTGGCGACTCCGATTTAGTGGCTCAACAAGTGTCTGGTACTTGGGATTCTAAGGATCCACTCATGGCGGCTTATCGACGGGAGGTGGATATCATTGTTGGTCACTTCAAGGGTTACCAAGTCGAGCACATTGATTGGCGCAAGAATGAAGCGGCGGACGCGTTAAGCCGGCTCACGTCTCAGCGTAAACCAGTGCCGCCCAATGTCTTTCTTGACGTCTTGCATAACCCGTCGGTCAAGATACCAACAAAGGAGGATCTAGCTGTTCCCGACCCGGAGGCTCAATTGGTGCCGGTTCTTCATGCTATCCCGGACTAGACAATGCCCTACTTGGCGTATATGACCCAGGGCGAGTTACCCGATGATGAAGTTTTGGCCAGACAGATAATCCGGTGATCCAAGTCCATGACTATTGTCAATGGCCAGTTACATCACTGCAGTGTCTCGGGGGCGTTTTAGCGTTGCGTTTCTCCTGAAGAAGGCTGTGAGATCTTGCGTGAAATCCATGAAGGGGATTGCTGTAACGCCCCGGATCCGATGCGACAGGTGTCTGCCAGTTATTCGCCTTCGTTGCCATGTCATTTTATCATGTCATCATGTGCATTTCATTTTGCATGCGTGTTCATCTCATGCATCCGAGCCTTTTCCCCGTTGTCCGTTTTGCAATCCGGCACTCCTATGCCCTCCGGCGTCCCCCTCTTCTCTCTTTTCGCGAGTGGGTGTTAAACGTTCTCGGAATGGACCGAGGCTTGTCAAGTGGCCTTGGTACATCACCGGTAGACCGCCTGTCAAGTTTCGTGCCATTTGGAGTTCGTTTGATACTCCAACGGTTAACCGGGTAACCATAAAGCCCCTCTCTCTTTGCAGCCCAACACCCCTTCCAAAGTGTCCCAAAACCCATCTAACTCCCCTCCATGCTCTCGGTCGTTCGATCACGATCGCATGGCCGAAAACCGCTCCTCATTTGGACTCTCCTAGCTCCCTCTACCTATAAAACTAGCCCCTCCCCCGAAATTCGCGGATGAATTCGCAGACGAAACCCTAGCCCTCTCCCTCTCAGCCGCCGGACATGTCCGCGTCGCGCTGGACATGTCCACCGCCTGCCGCCACGTTGCTGCAGCCAATCGGCGCGCGACACGTCGGCGCGCCGCCCATAGCCGCCAGCCGCCGCCATCGCTCCCTCGCCGCCTCGAGCCGACGTCGCGCCGCCCGGCCCCGCGGCCTCCATAGCCGGCGCCGCCCGCGCTCGTCGCCCAGCGCCGCCGCGGCCTCGTCGGCCGCCGCCCCTGTGCTTGCCGGCGCCTGAGCTCCTCCCGGAGCTCTACCCCGCGCCCGGCCCATCCCGCGCCGGC
>NC_041385.1:744739136-744746363 GCF_002162155.2 Triticum dicoccoides | reverse complement strand
GCCGGCGCCCGAGCTCCCGCGGCTCCCGCCTCCGCCGCCACCCGCCGGGCGCCCCGCCAGTCGGCGGAGTCTTGCCGTCGCCGTCCAACTCGCTGGATCCGCCCGTCCAGCGCCGCCGCCATCCTCGCCGGATCTGGTCAGGTGTACCAGATCCAGCACCTCCTCGATCCAAACGCATGCGCTGTCCCGGATCCGCTCCGTCCCGGGATCTCCCCGTCCCACGTTGACTTTTCGCGGAGGTATAATTTGCCTAAGTCCCAGATTTCTGTCATTTTCATGCCATGTTCGTCATGCCATATCTCTTTATCCGTAGCTCTGTTTTGGGCGTGTAATATGTCAAATTGTTCGTCTCAACGTGTACATCATTTCGTTCCATTGCTTCATATTCATTTGAGGACATCTAGATGCCCGAATCATCGTTGCAAGAGTGCTTCATAATGTTTTCTGCTGTCTGTTAACAGAACGAGCTCTTTTGTCATTTTTGCCATGATTGATGTGTGCATCCTATGAGGTTGATGTCTACATGTGTTTTGATCTATGCCATGTCTTCTTTATAGAGGTGCTTACCATGTATTTTTGTGATCAATGTGGTGACTAGCACAAGCATGCAAACTAGGCTTCGTGATATTACTGATTTTAGTCCATGTTCTGCTGTTATTTTGATGCCATGTAAACTTGATGCTACAGAGAGATCCATGCATATTTTGAGATACTTCAGTAAGGGTGTTTTGAACATGTGGTTATTGTCTATCCATTCATCCTCTTGGTTGCAATTATGGAGTAGTCTAGAATGTCATTTTCGTGCTCTACTTTTGCTTCAAAATGTTTCCTGGAAGATTGTTTACGTGTTATTCAATTTGGCCAAGCTTGCTATAGTTGATCCTTGCATGCTATGGACTTGTTCTTGACTTGGTTTGTTTCACAAACATGTCTTATTGATGATGCTATGCTTATCTTGTCATGCAATGACTTTTGGTGAGTGAATCGAGCTTGTTAAGTAGGGTACATGATGTTGCTATTTTGCTAGGCTGAATCTGTTATTTCGTGATGCTATATAAACATATTGCTACTAATCAATCTATGCATAATCTGGAGTTGTTCTATAAACATGTTTCGATCTACATGTCATCCTCTATCCATCCATGCCCCTGGTAGCATTTATAGCTTGCTGTAGCTTGTTCATATCTTGCTCCAAAGTTGCTTCATAATGTTGCTGTCAGCCTGTTAACGTTAAGTTCAGTTGTTTCCATGTGTTTTCCTAGTGATCCATGCACCCTATGACCTTGCTCTTGCCATGCTTAGCTTCACAAACATGCCTTCTTACTGTTGGGTGCCTTGCCATGCCATGTATTGCTCTGTAGTGAGTTGCACAAGCTCATTTACATGCCTTCATAATTCTGTTTCTGCCATGTTTGAATCTGTATTATAACTTGCCATGTTTACGCGGGCGCCATCATATTTTCTGATCCTTTTTGGCTTATGGTCAGTAAGGGACTTTTGATCTATGCATTTAGTAGATTCATGCCATGCCTTTGTTTTCCATGATAAGTTCCTGTTACATGTTGTTTGATAGCTCTGAACATTGCATCGTGATGTTATTTTCTGCAAAGTCTGAAATTGTCATTAATTGCAATCTTACCATGTGTGTTTGAGCATGTTCTAGTGATTTCTGGAGATAGCTCAGTGTTCATGTTTTGTTATGCTTTACCTGTACATCATGCCCATGCCTTTTGTTTTCTTGTTGAGGTCCTGTAGCATGTTGTTTTGATGCTTGCAATATGCCTAGTTGCTGTTTTGGACAGATTGTTGCTATAACTTGTATAGTGTGTGTGTGTTGAACCGTTGCTCCGTTTAGAGTGTGCTCTATATGAAACTTGCTTAGAATTGCATGTAGCTTCATATTATCATGTTGCATCCATGTTTTGAGGTGTTTTCTTGATGTTTGGGTGCATTTTGCATCTATGCCATGTTTAACTTGTTTTGCTCATATCTTCTAGGCCGTAGCTCCGAACTAAATGAACTTTATATGTAACTTGACTAGAATCTCGTGTAGATCATCTTGGTGCATCTTAACTTGCTTTTTAACAACTTCAACATAATGTTTATTCAGATCTGGACCAACTTCGAAATTTGCATATGAGGACTTACCGGAATTGTTATATGTTGTTCCCGGCCTCATTTAAACTTGCCTTAGTGTGTTGCTCTTGTTTGCATCATCCCTTGGCATGAGTGGCTTCATTTAGTATTTTCATGCATCATGCTTTTTGTGCATCATGTCTTGTTCATGTGTGGTGTGTTTACCATGTTGTGTGCTTTTTCTCGATAGTTCCTGTTTCGTTGCGATCGTGAGGATTCGTTCGTCTACGCTTGGTTCGGCTTCATCCGTTCGTCTTATTCATGGACTCGTTCTTCTTCCTTGCGGGATTTCAGGCAAGATGACCGCTACCCTGGATCTCACTACTATCATTGCTATGCTAGTTTCTTCGTTCTATCGCTATGCTGCGCTACCTATCACCTGTTTATCAAGCCTACCATATTGCCATGAACCTCTAACCTTTGACACCTTTCCTATGCAAACCATTGTTTGGCTATGTTACCGCTTTTGCTCAGCCCCTCTTATAGCATTGCTAGTTGCAGGTGAAGTTGAAGATTGCTCCAAGGTGGACAGGATTTTGGTTGGGATATCACAATATCTCTTATATTATTAATGCATCTATATACTTGGTAAAGGGTGGAAGACTCGGCCTTTTGCCTAGTGTTTTGTTCCACTCTTGCCGCCCTAGTTTCCCTCATACCGGTGTTATGTTCCCGGATTTTGCATTCCTTACGCGGTCGGGTGATTTATGGGACCCCCTTGATAGTTCGCTTTGAATAAAACTCCTCCAGCAAGGCCCAACCTTGGTTTTACCATTTGCCTCACCACCACCTACCCTTTCCCTTGGGTCGGCCAACCCAAGGGTCACCTTTATTTTAGCCCCCCCGGGCCAGTGCTTGTCTAAGTGTTGGTCCGAACTAGAGCCCTTTGCAGCGCCCCCTCAAGGAAACTTGAGGTCTGGTTTTAGTTGTACGGATTGCTCATCCGGTGTTGCCCTGAGAACGAGATATGTGCAGCTCCTATCGGGATTGTCGGCGCATCGGTCGGCTTTGCTGGTTTTGTTTTACCATTGTCGAAATGTCTTGTAAACCGGGATTCCGAGTTTGATCGGGTCTTCCTGGGAGAAGGTCTATTCCTTCGTTGATCGTGAGAGCTTATCATGGGCTAAGTTGGGACACCCCTGCAGGGTATAATCTTTCGAAAGCCGTGCCTGCGGTTATAGGCAGATGGGAATTTGTTAATGTCCGATTGTAGATAACTTGACACCAGATCCGAAGTAAAACGCATCAACCACGTGTGTAGCCGTGATGGTCTCTTCTCGGCGGAGTCCGGGAAGTGAGCACGGTTTCTGGGTTATGATTGACGTAAGTAGGAGTTCAGGATCACTTCTTGATCATTGCTAGCTTCACGACCGTTCCATTTGCTCTCTTCTCGCTCTTATTTGCGTATGTTAGCCAGCATATCATGCTTAGTCGCTGCTGCAACCTCACCACTTTACCCCTTCCTTTCCTATTAAGCTTTGCTAGTCTTGATACCCATGGTAATGGGATTGCTGAGTCCTCGTGGCTCACAGATTACTACAACAATAGCTGCAGGTACAGGTTGTGTGATGATCATTATGCGAGAGCGATGCTTGCTTGCATTGAGTTCTTCTTCTGCTTCTTCTTCGATCGGGGGATAGGTTCCATGTCGGCAGCCTGGGTCTAGCAGGGTGGATGTCGTTTGAGTTTTTGTTTGTGTTTCATCCATAGTCGGATGATGCTCTTATGTATTGTGATGTTGTATTCGTGTGGCATTGTATGCCTTATGTATGTATCCCCACTATTATGTAATGTTGATGTAATGATATCCACCTTGCAAAAGCGTTTCAATATGCGGGTCTATCCTTGGTGGGACCTTCGAGTTCCTTTTGGATAGGGTCGCATATTGGGCGTGACAAGTTGGTATCAGAGCCTCGACCGACGCTAGGAGCCCCCTTGATTGGTCGTGTAGTTTGGCCGTTGTTGAGTCTAGAAGAAAACTGTTTTCGGAGTCTAGTTATATCGGAGAGTAGGAAATCTTTTTACTCCTCAGCCCCTTTGTCGCTCTGGTAAGGAATATTGATGTAGGTGTTTTGAATTACTTCTCTTCCCCTTCAATTTTTCCTTAGGATCACGCAGTGGGTTTTCCGATCGTTGTTCCTCAGCTCTTTTATTCGGTGCATTTCTCGTCAAGTTGACTCAACCCTCTTCATCTTTGAGTTCAATCCTCAATTATTTTATTTTCCCACCTGCCCACCCCTTCTTCTTCTTGAAACCGGAGTCCGTAATCGAGTATCCATCCTACTCGTGTGAAGCCTTTGCCTTCTTTCAACTGGTGTTTTCTCTTCAAGATATTCGTCGGTTCCCCCTCCCAAGTTGCATTTGTTTTCCCGCCCTCCCACCCTCTTCTTCCTAGAGCTTGAACCTCTCTCGACCATCTATTTCATTCGTGCGGAGCCTCTTCAGTCTTTCGTCTATTGTTTCAACCGGTGAATTCTCGTCTAGTTCGTCATTCTTCATCTCTTTTCTTCTCCGGTGGATTCAATTCTAATTTTCGGTAGCGATTATATTCTTTTCCTTGGCTCAAGTGTTTTCCCTGCTCGTTCGCCTCCCGCCAGTTTATCCTTCCGGAGTGTTCAAGTCATCTCAGGAGATTCCTCTGTGTTCCAATTAATTCGAGGTTGCCACCTCATTCAAATATTTCAATTGTTCCGGTGCATCATCTATCTGTTCATCATCCTTCTCAACGGTGTTTTCTCTTCAGTGGGCTCTAACCCACAGGTCTTTTCCCAGGATCTTACCTGACTCTTCTAATTCCCCCGGAGTTATTCTCAATTCTTTTCAAGTGTGACGTAAGTATGAATTTCATCAGTCAGATGCCTTTCCAAGATCGTTTTCAAACTCTTTTCATTGTTGGCTCAACCTCTTCGCTTGTCATTCTATCGGAGTATCTCAGTAATTCTGGTGGTCTTTCTCGTCGTCATTTGAAGACTGAAGAAGAGTTTTCCTCTAAATCTTGCCCGTTCTCTCGAAGACTCGCAGTTCTAGTTTCATGCTATCGTCTTGAATTATTCCATTTGTCAGATATTTCTTTTCTTAACCATCCGGAGTATGTCAGAAGTTGTTTTCCCGTTTCTTTTCACCGGAGGCCATCATTCCAGAAGAATTCTTCGTCCTCACATTTCAGCTATCGTTATCCAATTATCCCGGTGCTTCATTCAAGTGTTCTTTAATCAGATCGTCATCTCTTCGTTCTTGTGCATCTAAATCCCCTCGAGCATATTTGTTCTTCTAATTCTTCCCGGCGATTCATCCTCTTTAGTCAGTCATTTTCATTTCTAACGGTGGTTCGTTCAAGATTCTTTTCCTTGTTTATCATATTAATTCATTCGTTCTTTTCAATCCCACCGGTGGTTCATGAAGACCTTCTCAAGTTTGCAATATGTCACTTCTCAATCATTTTTCAATAAGAATAAGTAGTATGCAAAATCCATTGCTTGTCATAAATTTAATTTGATGAAGGGTAAGCATACAATAAATCTTATTCTTATTTCATCCAAGTGAGTAATCTCTTTTTCTTCGGAGTTAGTTCGTGAGGAATAAATAGTTCCAAGTGTTTTCATCTTTTCTTTTCCGGAGTTCAAATTTCCTCGTTCATTTCGTCGGAACCTCCATCTAAATCATCGCAAGGCTCACCTTATTCTTTCTTCCTTCATTCTATCTCATCATCCTTTTGTCACCGGAGTTCTTCATGGTGGTTCTTCATGTTTTAATTCATTCTTCAAGAGTTCATCAAGATTTCGTTGGTGGAGTTCAAGTATCTTTTCTTCTCGCGTCTCGAAGTGCAATTAATTCTCCGTATTCTTTTGAATTGGAGTTTTGCATTTCTTCGTTCTTCTTAGATATTCAAATCCGTTCAATCCTTCCTTCTAAGTTCTTTTCATTCAATTATTTTAATTCTTTCCGGAGGTTTTGTGTCATGTCTTCATCAAGTATCATTCCATCCTCTCTAGTTCATGTTCTTTTCCTTCCATTTTCAGCCGGAGTGCTGCCTAAATCCTTTCAGTTTTATTCGTTTCTTATCTCGTTGTAACCGGAGTGCTTTCATAGTCTACCTGATTCCGTGAGCTTTCGACTCTCGTCATTCTCGTCGTTCCTCTCTTCTTCTCGAGTGCTCTTGATTCTTTGCTTCTTCTCTTGAGTTCTTGTTTCACCTCATCCTTTTTCCCCTCCGTCTCAGTCCTAAGATCTCGGGACGAGATCTCTTGTTAGTGGAGGAGTGTTGTAACGCCCCGGATCCGATGCGCCAGGTGTCTGCCAGTTATTCGCCTTCGTTGCCATGTCATTTGCTTGAGTGTTGCATTTTATCATGTCATCATCTGCATTTCATTTTGCATGCGTGTTCGTCTCATGCATCCGAGCCTTTTCCCCGTTGTCTATTTTGCAATCCGGCACTCCTATGCCCTCCGGCGTCCCCCTCTTCTCTCTTTTCGCGAGTGGGTGTTAAACGTTCTCGGAATGGACCGAGGCTTGTCAAGTGGCCTTGGTACATCACCGGTAGACCGCCTGTCAAGTTTCGTGCCATTTGGAGTTCGTTTGATACTCCAACGATTAACCGGGTAACCATAAAGCCCCTCTCTCTTTGCAGCCCAACACCCCTTCCAAAGTGGCCCAAAACCCATCTAACTCCCCTCCATGCTCTCGGTCGTTCGATCACGATCGCGTGGCAGAAAACCGCTCCTCATTTGGACTCTCCTAGCTCCCTCTACCTATAAAACTAGCCCCTCCCCCGAAATTCGCGAATGAATTCGCAGACGAAACCCTAGCCCTCTCCCTCTCAGCCGCCGGACATGTCCGCGTCGCGCTGGACATGTCCACCTCCCGCCGCCACGTCGCTGCAGCCAATCGGCGCGCGACACGTCGGCCCCGCCGCCCATAGCCGCCAGTCGCCGCCGTCGCGCCCTCGCCGCCTCGAGTCGGCGTCGCGCCGCCTGGCCCCGCGGCCTCCATAGCCGGCGCCGCCCGCGCTCGTCGCCCAGCGCCGCCGCGGCCTCGTCGGCCGCCACCCCTGTGCTCGCTGGCGCCTGAGCTCCTCCCGGAGCTCTGCCCCGC
>NC_041385.1:744615361-744738476 GCF_002162155.2 Triticum dicoccoides | reverse complement strand
GCCACCCGCCGGGCGCCCCGCCCGTCACCGGAGTCTCGCCGTCGCCGTCCGCCTCGCCGGATCCGCCCATCCAGCGCCGCCGCTGTCCTCGCCTGATCTGGTCAGGTGGACCAGATCCAGCACCTCCTCGATCCAAACGCATGACCCGTCCCGGATCCGCTCCGTCCCGGGATCTCCCCGTCCCGCGTTGACTTTTCGCGGAGGTATAATTTGCCTGTCCCAGATTTCTGTCATTTTCATGCCATGTTCGTCATGCCGTATCTCTTTATCCGTAGCTCTGTTTTGGGCGTGTAATATGTCAAATTGTTCGCCTCAACGTGTACGTCATTTCTTTCTATTGCTTCATATTCATTTGAGGACATCTAGATGCCTGAATCATCGTTGCAAGAGTGCTTCATAATGTTTTCTGCTGTCTGTTAACAGAACGAGCTCTTTTGTCATTTTTTCCATGATTGATGTGTGCATCCTATGAGGTTGATGTCTACATGTGTTTTGATCTATGCCATGTCTTCTTTACAGAGGTGCTTACCATGTATTTTTGTGATCAATGTGGTGACTAGCACAAGCATGCAAACTAGGCTTCGTGATATTACTGATTTTAGTCCCTGTTCTGCTGTTATTTTGATGCCATGTAAACTTGATGCTACAGAGAGATCCATGCATATTTTGAGATACTTCAGTAAGGGTGTTTTGAACATGTGGTTATTGTCTATCCATTCATGCTCTTGGTTGCAATTATGGAGTAGTCTAGAATGTCATTTTCGTGCTCTACTTTTGCTTCAAAATGTGTCCTATAAGATTGTTTACGTGTTATTCAATTTGGCCAAGCTTGATATAGTTGATCCTTGCATGCTATGGACTTGTTCTTGACTTGGTTTGTTTCACAAACATGTCTTATTGATGATGCTATGCTTATATTATCATGCAATGACTTTTGGTGAGTGAATCGAGCTTGTTAAGTAGGGTACATGATGTTGCTGTTTTGCTAGGCTGAATCTGTTATTTCGTGATGCTATATAAACATGTTGCTACTAATCATTCTATGCATAATCTGGATATGTTCTATAAACATGTTTTGATCTACATGTCATTCTCTATCCATTCATGCCCCTGGTAGCATTTATAGCTTGCTGTAGCTTGATCATATCTTGCTCCAAAGTTGCTTCATAATGTTGCTATCAGCCTGTTAACATTAAGTTCAGTTGTTTCCATGTGTTTTCCTAGTGATCCATGCACCCTATGACCTTGCTCTTGCCATGCTTAGCTTCACAAACATGCCTTATTACTGTTGGGTGCCTTGCCATGCCATGTATTGCTCTGTAGTGAGTTGCCCATGCTCATTTACATGCCTTCATAATTCTGTTTCTGCCATGTTTGAATCTGTATTATAACTTGCCATGTTTAGTGGGCGCCATCATATTTTCTGATCATTTTTGGCTTATGGTCAGTAAGGGACTTTTGATCTATGCATTTAGTAGATTCATGCCATGCCTTTGTTTGCTATGATAAGTTCCTGTTACATGTTGTTTGATAGCTCTAAACATTGCATCGTGATGTTATTTTCTGCAAAGTCTGAAATTGTCATTACTTGCAATCTTACCATGTGTGTTTGAGCATGTTCTAGTGATTTCTGGAGATAGCTCAGTGTTCATGTTTTGTTATGCTTTACCTGTACATCATGCCCATGCCTTTTGTTTTCTTGTTGAGGTCCTGTAGCATGTTGTTTTGATGCTTGCAATATGCCTAGTTGCTGTTTTGGACAGATTGTTGCTATAACTTGTATAGTGTGTGTGTGTTGAACCGTTGCTCCGTTTTGAGTGTGCTCTATATGAAACTTGCTTAGAATTGCATGTAGCTTCATATTATCATGTTGCATCCATGTTTTGAGGTGTTTTCTTGATGTTTGGGTGCATTTTGCATCTATGCCATGTTTAACTTGTTTTGCTCATATCTTCTAGGCCGTAGCTCCGAACTAAATGAACTTTATATGTAACTTGACTAGAATCTCGTGTAGATCATCTTGGTGCATCTTAACTTGCTTTTTAACAACTTCAACATAATGTTTATTCAGATCTGGACCAACTTCGAAATTTGCATATGAGGACTTACCGGAATTGTTATATGTTGTTCCCGGCCTCATTTAAACTTGCCTTAGTGTGTTGCTCTTGTTTGCATCATCCCTTGCCATGAGTGGCTTCATTTAGTCTTGTCATGCATCATGCTTGTTGTGCATCATGTCTTGTTCATGTGTGGTGTGTTTACCATGTTGTGTGCTTTTTCTCGATAGTTCCTGTTTCGTTGCGATCGTGAGGATTCGTTCGTCTACGCTTGGTTCGGCTTCATCCGTTCGTCTTCTTCATGGACTCATTCTTCTTTCTTGCAGGATTTCACGCAAGATGACCTATACCCTGGATCTCACTACTATCATTGCTATGCTAGTTTCTTTGTTCTATCGCTATGCTGCGCTACCTATCACCTGTTTATCAAGCCTCCCATATTGCCATGAACCTCTAACCTTTGACACCTTTCCTATGCAAACCATTGTTTGGCTATGTTACCACTTTTGCTCAGCCCCTCTTATAGCATTGCTAGTTGCAGGTGAAGTTGAAGATTGCTCCATGGTGGACAGGATTTTGCTTGGGATATCACAATATCTCTTATATTATTAATGCATCTATATACTTGGTAAAGGGTGGAAGACTCGGCCTTTTGCCTAGTGTTTTGTTCCACTCTTGCCGCCCTAGTTTCCGTCATACCGGTGTTATGTTCCCGGATTTTGCGTTCCTTACGCGGTCGGGTGATTTATGGGACCCCCTTGACAGTTCGCTTTGAATAAAACTCCTCCAGCAAGGCCCAACCTTGGTTTTACCATTTGCCTCACCACCACCTACCCTTTCCCTTGGGTCGGCCAACCCAAGGGTCATCTTTATTTTAGCCCCCCCGGGCCAGTGCTTGTCTAAGTGTTGGTCCGAACTAGAGCCCTTTGCAGCGCCCCCTCAAGGAAACATGAGGTCTGGTTTTAGTTGTACGGATTGTTCATCCGGTGTTGCCCTGAGAACGAGATATGTGCAGCTCCTATCGGGATTGTCGGCGCATCGGGCGGCTTTGCTGGCTTTGTTTTACCATTATCGAAATGTATTGTAAACCGGGATTCCGAGTCTGATCGGGTCTTCCTGGGAGAAGGTCTATTCCTTCGTTGATCGTGAGAGCTTATCATGGGCTAAGTTGGGACACCCCTGCAGGGTATAATCTTTCAAAAGCCGTGCCTGCGGTTATAGGCAGATGGGAATTTGTTAATGTCCGGTTGTAGATAACTTGACACCAGATCCGAAGTAAAACGCATCAACCCACGTGTGTAGCCATGATGGTCTCTTCTCGGCGGAGTCCGGGAAGTGAACACGGTTTCTGGGTTATGATTGACGTAAGTAGGAGTTTAGGATCACTTCTTGATCATTGCTAGCTTCACGACAGTTCCATTTGCTCTCTTCTCGCTCTTATTTGCGTATGTTAGCCACCATATCATGCTTAGTCGCTGCTGCAACCTCACCACTTTACCCCTTCCTTTCCTATTAAGCTTTGCTAGTCTTGATACCCATGGTAATGGGATTGCTGAGTCCTCGTGGCTCACAGATTACTACAACAACAGTTGCAGGTACAGGTTGTGTGATGATCATTACGCGAGAGCGATGCTTGCTTGCATTGAGTTCTTCTTCTGCTTCTTCTTCGGTCAGGGGATAGGTTCCAGGTCGGCAACTTGGGTCTAGCAGGGTGGATGTCGTTTGAGTTTCTGTTTGTGTTTCATCCATAGTCAGATGATGCTCTTATGTATTGTGATGTTGTATTCGTGTGTCATTGTATGCCTTATGTATGTATCCCCACTATTATGTAATGTTGATGTAATGATATCCACCTTGCAAAAGTGATTCAATATGCAGGTCTATCCTTGGTGGGACTTTCGAGTTCCTTTTGGATAGGGTCGCATATTGGGCGTGACAATTGCGGTCATCATGCCGGTTGAAAATCCCTTGTGGTTAAGGCTTTCCGACACGGTTTTTGCTGGTTAACAGCTCATGCTGATGCTGAGGATCTGGTCAAGAAGTGTGATGGTTGTCAGAAATTTTCAGGCCGAGCCCATGTTCCGGCCCAGGAATTGAGGATGATTCCAATTACCTGGCCATTTGCAACTTGGGGGCTGGATATGGTTGGGCCTTTTAAGAGGTCCAAGGATAAGAATGTTGGAAATATGCCCTAGAGGCAATAATAAATTAGTTATTATTATTATATTTCCTTGTTCATGATAATCATTTATTATCCATGCTATAATTGTATTGATAGGAAACTCACATACATGTGTGGGTACATAGACAACACCATGTCCCTAGTAAGCCTCTAGTTGACTAGCTCGTTGATCAATAGATGGTTACGGTTTCCTGACCATGGACATTGGATGTCGTTGATAACGGGATCACATCATTATGAGAATGATGTGATGGACAAGACCCAATCCTAAGCCTAGCACAAAGATCGTGTAGTTCGTATGCTAAAGCTTTTCTAATGTCAAGTATCATTTCCTTAGACCATGATATTGTGCAACTCCCGGATACCGTAGGAATGCTTTGGGTGTACCAAACATCACAACGTAACTGTGTGGCTATAAAGGTGCACTACGGGTATCTCCGAAAGTGTCTATTGGGTTGGCACGAAACGAGACTGGGATTTGTCACTTCGTGTGACGGAGAGGTATCTCTTGGCCCACTCGGTAGGACATCATCATAATGTGCACAATGTGACCAAGGGGTTGATCACGGGATGATGTGTTACGGAACGAGTAAAGAAACTTGCCGGTAACGAGATTGAACAAGGTATTGGGATACCGATGATCGAATCTCGGGCAAGTACTATACCGCTAGACAAAGGGAATTTTATACGGGATTGATTGAATCCTTGACATCGTGGTTCATCCAATGAGATAATTGTAGAACATGTGGGAGCCAACATGGGTATCCAGATCCCGCTGTTGGTTATTGACCAGAGAACGTCTCGGTCATGTCTGCATGGTTCCCGAACCCGTAGGGTCTACACACTTAAGGTTCGATGATGCTAGGGTTATAGGGAATAGATATACGTGGTTACCGAATGTTGCTCGGAGTCCCGGATGAGATCCCGGACGTCACGAGGAGTTCCGTAATGGTCCGGAGGTAAAGATTTATATATGGGAAGTCCTGTTTTGGTCACCGGAAAAGTTTCGGGTGCTATCGGTAATGTACCGTGACCACCGAGAGGGTCCCGGGGGTCCACCAGGTGGGGCCACCGGCCCCAGAGGGCTGCATGGGCCTATTGTGGGAGGGGACCAGCCCCAGGTGGGCTTTTGTGCCCCCCCACCAGGGCCCAAGGTGCCTAGGGTTTGGGGAGGGGGCGCCTCCACCTTGCTTGGGGGCAAGTTTCCCCTCTCCCCCCTTGGCCGCACCCTAGATGGGTTTTGGGGCTGCCTCCACCCCTAGGGAGGGAACCCTAGATGGGGGTGCAGCCCATCCCCTTACCCTATATATACTTGAGGTATTGGGGGCTGCAGATATACGAGTTAATCCTCTCCCTGGCGCAGCCCTACCTCTCTCCCTCCTCGTATCTCTAGGTGCTTGGCGAAGCCCTGCTGGAATGCCACGCTCCTCCATCACCACCATGCCGTTGTGCTGCTACTGGATGGAGTCTTCCCCAACCTCTCCCTCTCTCCTTGCTGGATCAAGGCGTGGGAGACGTCACCGGGCTGCACGTGTGTTGAACGCGGAGGTGCCGTCCGTTCGGCACTAGGATCTCCGATGATTTGGATCACGACGAGTATGACTCCCTCAACCCTGTTCTCTTGTTGCTAGTCTCTCCATAGATAGATCTTGGTGACTCTTAGGAAAATTTTGAATTTCTTCTACGTTCCCCAACAGTGGCATCATGAGCTAGGTCTATTGCGTAGATTCTATGCACGAGTAGAACACAAGTTGTTGTGGGCGTTGATTTTGTTCAATATGCTTACCGTTACTAGTCTTATCTTGATTCGGCGGCATCGTGGGATGAAGCAGCCCGGACCGACCTTACATGTACTCTTACGTGAGACAGGTTCCACCAACTGACATGCACTTGTTGCATAAGGTGGCTAGCGGGTGCCAGTCTCTCCCACTTTAGTCAGATCGGATTCGATGAAAAGGGTCCTTATGAAGGGTAAATAGCAATTGACATATCACGTTGTGGTTTTGCGTAGGTAAGAAACGTTCTTGCTAGAAACCCATAGCAGCCACGTAAAACATGCAAACAACAATTAGAGGATGTCTAACTTGTTTTTGCAGGGTATGCTATGTGATGTGATATGGCTAAAAGAATGTGATGAATGATATGTGATGTATGAGATTGGTCATGTTCTTGTAATAGGAATCACGACTTGCATGTCGATGAGTATGACAACCGGCAGGAGCCATAGGAGTTGTCTTAATTATTGTATGACCTACGTGTCATTGAACAACGCCATGTAATTAATTTACTTTATTGCTAAACCGTTAGCCATAGTAGTAGAAGTAATAGTTGGCGAGACAACTTCATGGAGACACGATGATGGAGATCATGATGATGGAGATCATGGTGTCATGTCGGTGATGATGATGATCATGGAGCCCCGAAGATGGAGATCAAAAGGAGCAAAATGATATTGGCCATATCATGTCACTTTTTGATTGCATGTGATGTTTATCATGTTTATGCATCTTATTTTCTTAGAATGACGGTAGTAAATAAGATGATCCCTCATTAAAATTTCAAGAAAGTGTTCCCCCTAACTGTGCACCGTTGTGAAAGTTCATTGTTTCAAAGCACCACGTGATGATCGGATGTGATAGATTCTAACGTTCACATACAACGGGTGTAATCCAGATTTACACACGCGAAATACTTAGGTTGACTTGACGAGCCTAGCATGTACAGACATGGCCTCGAAACACAAGAGACCGAAAGGTCGAACATGAGTCGTATAGTGGATACGATCAACATGAAGATGTTCACCGATGATGACTAGTCCGTCTCACGTGATGATCGGACACGGCCTAGTTGACTCGGATCATGTATCATTTAGATGACCAGAGGGATGTCTATCTGAGTGGGAGTTCATAAGATGAACTTAATTATCCTGAACATAGTCAAAAGGTCTTTGCAAATTATGTCGTAAGCTCGCGTTTTAGTTCTACTGTTTTAGATATGTTCCTAGAGAAAAGATAGTTGAAAGTTAATAGTAGCAATTATGCGGACTGGGGCCGTAAACTGAGGATTGTCCTCATTGCTGCGTAGAAGGCTTATATCCTTAATGCACCGCTCGGTGTGCTGAACCTCGAACGTCGTTTGTGGATGTTGCGAACATCTGACATACACGTTTTGATGACTACGTGATAGTTCAGTGGGTAATGTTAAATGGTTTAGAAATGAGGCACCGAAGACATTTTGAAATGTAGCGGAACATATGAGATGTTTCGAGGGCTGAAATTGGGATTTCAGGCTCGTGCCCACGTCAGAGGTATAAGACCTCTAACGAGCTTCTTGGCCCACAAACTGAGGGAGAAAAGCTCAATCGTTGAGCTTGTACTCAGATTGTCTGGGTACAACAATCACTTGAATCGAGTGGGAGTTAATCTTCCAGATGAGATAGTGATGTTTCTCCAAAGTCATTGCCACCAGGCTACTAGAGCTTCATGATGAACTATAACATATCAGGGATAGATATGATGATCCTTGAAGTATTCGCGATGTTTGACACCGCGAAAGTAGAAGTCAAGTAGGAGCATCAATTGTTGATGGTTAGTAAAACCACTAGTTTCAAGAAGGGCAAGGGCAAGAAGGGATGCTTCATGAAATGGCAAAAATAGTTGCTGCTCTAGTGAAAACCCAAGGTTGAACCCAAACCCGAGACTAAGTGCTTCTGTAATGTGAGGAACAGACACTAAAGCAGAACCACCCTAGATACTTGGTAGATAAGAAGGCATGCAAGGTCGACGGAAGTATATTGGATATACATTATGTTAATGTGTACTTTACTAGTACTCCTAGTAGCACTAGGGTATTAGATACCGGTTCGGTTGCTAAGTGTTAGTAACTCGAAATAAAAGCTACGGAATAAACGGAGACTAGCTAAAGGTGAGCTGACGATATGTGTTGGAAGTGTTTCCAAGGTTGATGTGATCAAGCATCGCACGGTCCCTCTACCATCGAGATTGGTGTTAAACCTAAATAATTGTTATTTGGTGTTTGCGTTGAGCATAGACATGATTGGATTATGTCTATCGCAATATGGTTATTCATTTAAGGAGAATAATGGTTACTCTGTTTATATGAATAATACCTTCAATGGTCTTGCACCTAAAATGAATGGTTTATTGAATCTCGATCGTAGTGATACACATGTTCATGCCAAAAGATATAAGATAGTAATGATAGTACCACCTACTTGTGGCACTGCCATGTAAGTCATATTGGTATAAAGAGCATGAAGAAGCTCCATGTTGATGGATCTTTGGACTCACTCGTTTTTGAAAAGTTTGAGAGATGTGAACCATGTCTATTGGTGTATATGCATGAAGAAACTCCATGCAAATGGACCGTTTGGACTCACTTGATTTTGAATCACTTGAGACATGCAAATCATACCACATGGGCAAGATGACTGAAAGCCTCGTTTTCAGTAAGATGGAACAAGAAAGCAACTTGATTGGAAATAATACATTTTGATGTGTGCAGTCCAATGAGTGATGAGGCACGCAGTGGATATTGTTGTGTTCTTACTTCACGGATGATTTGAGTAGATACTGCGTATATTTACTTGATGAAACACAAGTCTGAATTATTGAATGGTTAAAGTAATTTCAGAGTGAAGTTGAAAATCATCGTGACAAGAGGATAAAATGTCTATAATATGATCATGGAGATGAGTATTTGAGTTATGAGCTTTGGCACGCAATTAAGACATTGTGGAAATTGTTTCACAATTAATACCGCCTGGAACACCATAGTGTGATGGTTTGTCCGAACATCATAGTTGCACCCTATTGGATATGGTGCGTACCATGATGTCTCTTATCGAATTACCACTATCGTTCATGGTTTAGGCATTAGAGACAACCGCACTCACTTTAATAGGGCACCACGTAATTCCGTTGAGACAACACCGTTTGAACTATGGTTTGGAGAAACCTAAGTTGTCGTTTCTTAAAAAGGGTTTGGGGCTGCGACGCTTATGTGAAAAAGTTTCAGGTTGATAAGCTCGAACCCAAAGCGGATAAAATGCATCTTCATAGGACACCCAAAAACAGTTGGGTATACGTCCTAATTCAGATCCGAAAGCAATAGGGATTATTTCTTGAATCGGGTCCTTTCTCGAGGAAAAGTTTCTCTCAAAAGAATTGAGTGGGAGGATGGTGGAGACTTGATATGGTTACCGAACCGTCACTACAACTAGTGTGTAGCAGGGCACAGGAAATTGTTCTTATGGCACCTACACCAATTGAAGTGGAAGCTGATGATAGTGATCATGAAGCTTCGGATCAAGTCACTACCGAACCTTGTAGGTCGACAAGGATGCGTACTGCTTCAGAGTGGTACGAAATCCTGTCTTGGAAGATGTTGCTAGACAACAATGAACCTACGAGCTATGGAGAAGCGATGGTGGGCCCGGATTCTGACAAATGGCTCGAGGCCATAAAATCCGAGAGAGGATCCATGTACGAAAACAAAGTGTAGACTTTGGAAGAAATACTTGATGGTCGTAAGGCTGTTGGGTACAGATGGATTTTAAAAGGAAGACAGACAATGATGGTAAGTATCACCATTAAGAAAGCTTGACTTGTCATCAAGATGTTCTCCGACAAGTTCAAGGAGTTGACTATGATGAGACTTTCTCACTCGTAGCGATGCTAAGAGTTTGTTGGAATTATATTAGCAATTACTGCATGATTTATGAAATCTTGCAGATAGGATGTCAAATCATTGTTTCCTCGACGTTATTCTTGAGGAAAGGTTGCATGTGATAAAACCAGAAGGTTATGTCAATCCTGAAAGATGCTAACAAGTGTGCAAAGCTCCAGCAATCCTTCTAAGGACTGGAGTAAGCATCTCGGAGTTGGAATATATGCTTGATGAGATGATCAAAGATTTTGGGTTTATACAAAGTTTATGAGAAACTTGTATTTCCAAAGAAGTGAGTGGGAGCACTATAGCATTTCTGATGAGTATATGTTGTTGACATATTGTTGATCGGAAATGATGTAGAATTTCTGGAAAGCATATAGGGTTATTTGAAAGGTGTTTTTCAATAGAAAACCTGGATTAAGCTGCTTGAACATTGAGCATCAAGATCTATGAGGATAGATCAAAAACCGCTAAATGGTACTTTCAAATGAGCACATACCTTGACATGATCTTGAAGGTGTTCAAGATGGATCAGTCAAAGAAGGAGTTCTTGCCTGAGTTGTAAGGTATGAAGTTAAGACTTAAAGCTTGACCACGGCAGAAGAAAGAGAAAGGATGAATGTCGCCCCCTGTGCCTTAGCCATAGGCTCTATATAGTATGTCATGCTTTGTACCGCACCTGATATGTGCCTTGCCACATGTCTGGCAAGGGGGTACAAGAGTGATCCAGGAATGGATCATTGGACAGTGGTCAAAATTGTCCTTGGAGTAAATAAGGACATGTTTCTCGATTATGGAGGTGATAAAGAGTTCGGCGTAAAGGGTTACGTCGATGCAAGCTTTAACACCTATCCGAGTTACTCTGAGTAGCAAACCGGATACGTATAGTGGAGCAACCATTTGGAATAGCTCCAAGTGGAGCATGGAAGTAGCATTTACAATATGACCTAGAGATTTGCGAAGTACATACGGATCTGAATGTTGCAGACCCGTTGACTAAAACCTCTCTCACAAGCAAAACATGACCAAACCCGAGAACTCATTGAGTCTTAATCACATGATGATGTGAACTAGTTTAGTGACACTAGTAAACTCTTTGGATGTTGGTCACATGGCGATGTGACCTATGAGTGTTAATCACATGGCGATGTGAACTAGATTATTGACTCTAGTGCAAGTGGGAGACTGTTGGAAATATGCCCTAGAGGCAATAATAAATTAGTTATTATTATTATATTTCCTTGTTCATGATAATCGTTTATTATCCATGCTATAATTGTATTGATAGGAAACTCACATACATGTGTGGGTACATAGACAACACCATGTCCCTAGTAAGCCTCTAGTTGACTAGCTCGTTGATCGATAGATGGTTACGGTTTCCTGACCATGGACATTGGATGTCGTTGATAACGGGATCACATCATTAGGAGAATGATGTGATGGACAAGACCCAATCCTAAGCCTAGCACAAAGATCATGTAGTTCGTATGCTAAAGCTTTTCTAATGTCAAGTATCATTTCCTTAGACCATGAGATTGTGCAACTCCAGGATACCGTAGGAATGCTTTGGGTGTACCAAACGTCACAACATAACTGGGTGGCTATAAAGGTGCACTACGGGTGAGGGAGTCCCGGATTAGGGGGTGTCCGGATAGCCGGACTACCATCATCGGCTGAACTATCATCGGCCGGACTATCATCATTGACCGGACTCCAAGACTATGAAGATACAAGATTGAAGACTTCGTCCCGTGTCCGGATGGGACTTTCCTTGGCGTGGAAGGCAAGCTTGGCGATACGGATACGTAGATATCCTACCATTGTAACCGACTCTATGTAACCCTAGCCCTCTCTGGTGTCTATATAAACTGGATGGCTCTAGTCTCTAGGACACAACAACAACCATTACAATCATACCATAGGCTAGCTTCTAGGGTTTAGCCTCCTTGATCTTGTGGTAGATCCACTCTTGTAAACATCCACAATATCAATATCAATCAAGTAGGACGTAGGGTTTTACCTCCATCAAGAGGGCCCGAACCTGGGTAAAACATCGTATCCCTTGTCTCCTGTTACCATCCGCCTAGACGCACAGTTTGGGACCCCCTACCCGAGATCCGCCGGTTTTGACACCGACATTGGTGCTTTCATTGAGAGTTCCTCTGTGCCGTCACCGATAGGAAGGATGCCTCTTCCCGTCTTCAAGGACGGCATCTTCGCCGATGGAGCCTTGGCCGCCGGCCAAACTATCCGGCTAGGAGGTTTTCTTATGACCGCCTGTCCGGCCACCGCTTCAACGATGACCTCTCGTGTCATCGAGAGCAATCTTCACGTCAACTCGGAATTCGCCGAGCAGTTAGATCCAGCAGAGCTCTCGTCTGTAAATGAACTCTTGGATTGGATCGCCGCCCTGGGAGTCGCTACAGACTACAATCGGATCGGGCTTAAAACCGATCTGAGAGAGATTAACTCTCCCCAGGTTACCCACCACGTCATGGTGGTAGAGGAACATCGCGACGATCCTTCTCCCATATTGAAAACTAGTCGTGTCCGGGCTACCGAACCCTCCATGCCGGATTCCCGCGGAGGAGCGGATTCCGATCAAGCACTGAACATAAAGTCAGGCATCGGACCGGACTCGTTGGACAACCTTCCACTTTCCAAGCTTCCAAATTCGGAAACTTCTCGGCCCTTGAGCCTCGAGATGGGCAGGGTCCCGGACTCAATTAGGCCCGCCCGTCCAGATATATGCGATCTATCTCTAATCCGGCAAGAGCCAGCCGAAACAGTACATCATTACTGGGCCAGATTCCTCCTGATCATGGACCGGATAAAGGACTACCGAGAGGAAAACGCAATCTCGATCTTTTGCAACAATTGCACGGACAGGGGAATCTTGAACGCCGTCAGCCATCGTGAAATCACACGTTTCGCCGACTTGGCATCCATAGTGCGAAAGTACTGTGCCATAGAAAGTTTCCGGAAAACCGAAGATAGGTTTTGGGATAATCCGGCCCCGAACATAGCCTCAGTCCGCAACAAAAGGGTGCATTACACTCAGGCACCAAGTACAAGAACCAAAAAACAGAAGCCCCTTAAAGGGAACGGAACCGTACTGGAGGGATGGCTCAGCAAACCCTGTACAATTCACAGTACCAAGGGCGCCACCCCAACACATAGCCTTCGTGCATGTTGGATATTACGGCAGGTGGCCAAAAGTGGTGAGGAGCTTCTAGCCCCGCGAAACCACACCAACAATACCGGTACGGTATCAACAGTCTTCGAGACTTTCGCATCAAACAATATGCGGAAACGAACGATCCACAGCCTTGCCGAAGTCTACCAAGTAGCAACAACAAATCCTTGGAGCGACGGAGCCATCACCTTCAACGCCAGCGACGAACCTAAATTCCGAACAGCCCAAGCACCAGCCGCATTGGTCCTCAGTCCAATAGTGGACGGCTTTCGACTTACCAAGGTACTCATGGATGGCGGCAGCGGATTGAACCTCATTTACGAGGAAACTCTTCAAAAAATGGAAATAGACTGGAGCCGCATTGAGCGGAGCAGCACAACCTTTAGAGGAATAATCCCTAGCCAGGAAGCACGCTGCACCGGAAAAATCACACTCGATGTGGTGTTCGGCTCGCCAAACAATTACAGGTCCGAAGAAATCACGTTCCAAGTGGCCCCGCTCAGCAGCGGATACCACGCTATATTAGGACGAGAGGCGTTCACAATTTTCCAAGCCGTACCCCATTACGGGTACATGAAGCTCAAAATGCCTAGGCCCGGCGGGATAATCACTCTCGTTAGTGATCCGGACATAGCACTCCGCGCCGAAAACAAAACAGCCGCATTAGCCCTGGAGGCACTATCCGAAGCCCTAGCGGCAGAGGAACTCACCGCGCTGCGCGCTACGGTGCACAGAGACGACGTGATACTTGATAAGAGATCCAAGTCCACCTCCTTTAAACCAGCGGACGAAATTATAAAATTCCAGGTCCACCCAATGGACCCGACAAAGACGACCTCCATCGGGGCACAGTTGAACCCTGATGTAGGCGCCGCGCTGCGAGAATTCCTTCGGGAAAATTGGGACATTTTCGCCTGGCATCCTTCAGATATGCCAGGAATCCCTCGCAGGCTGGCAGAGCATGCCTAAACATCCTAAAAGGGTTCAAGCCAGTCAAACAGGCTCTTCGACGATTTTCCGAACCCAAAAGATAGGCAATGGGAGAAGAACTAGCCAAACTATTGGAAGCCGGATTCATCAGAGACATCAAACATCCGGATTGGCTAGCAAACCTGGTAATGTTACCAAAGAAGGACAGATCCTGGCGCCTATGTGTCAATTTCAAAGACCTAAATAAAGCCTGCCCAAAGGATCCCTTCCCACTCCCCCGCATCGACCAAATCATCGATGCCACTGCAGGGCACGATTCATTGTGCTTCCTGGACGCATACTCCGGCTATCATAAATCAAGATGGCAGAAGCGGATCAAGCCGCAACGGCGTTCATTACTCCATATGGACCATTCTGCTTCAACACGATGCCCTTCGGACTTAAAAATGCCGGCGCAACATATCAGCGCATGATTCAGACATGTCTGGCTACCCAGATTGGCAAAACAGTAGAGGCATACGTAGACGACGTAGTCGTCAAAACCAAACATGTCGAAACTCTAGTAGACGACTTGAGGGTCACATTCGACAACCTCCGAGCATATGACATCAAGCTGAATCCGGAAAAATGCATTTTCGGCGTACCAGCCGGAAAGCTCTTGGGCTTCATTGTATCCGGTAGAGGAATTGAAGCAAATCCGACCAAAATCCGAGCCCTATCACAGTTGGATATTCCAAAAAACCTCAAACAGATCCAGAAATTGACTGGATGCGGGGCAGCTCTCAGTCGCTTTATCTCCCGCCTAGGAGAAAAGGCATTGCCCCTCTATCGCCTCCTCAGGCACACCAAACACTTCGAGTGGACGGATGCTGCCACTGCCGGACTCGAAGAAATAAAGGCCATATTGGCAACGAATCCGGTCCTGGCTGCGCCCAACCTGGGCAAACCTATGTTGTTATACATCACGCTGGACTAGGCGGACACCACGCCGCAGCCCGGGCCCTTGTAGGAAAGGCATTCCGTACATGATTTTATTGGCCGACGGCCCGGGCAGATGCTCAGGACTTAGTCCAAAGATGCGTCGGTTGTCAGCTCTTTGCTAATCAGAGCCACATGCCACCCACCGCCCTCAAAACTATACCCATTACCTGGCCGTTCGCGGTCTGGGGGCTTGACATGGTTGGACCACTTAAAGGGGGAACCCACAAGCAAAGGTACCTATTGGTCATGGTGGATAAATTCACCAAATGGATAGTGGCCAAGCCAGTTAAAACGGCAGAGTCCGGACCGGTGATAGACTTTATATCCGGGGTAGTACACCGTTATGGTGTCCCCCACAGCATCATCACCGATAACGGCACGAACTTCACGGCCGATGAGGTTAAATCATGGTAAAACTATGGGCATCAAGCTCGATTACGCTTCAGTCTATCATCCTAAACCAACGGTCAAGTGGAACGAGCAAATGGTCTAATAATGAGCGGCATCAAACCCAGACTAGTGCGGTCCCTTACGAAATCTGACACGCACTGGGTAGAGGAGCTCGACTCCGTACTCTGGGGGCTGCGGACAACGCCTAACCGTACTACCGGATTCACACCATTTTTTATGGTATACGGCGCAGAAGTAGTTTTGCCCTACGACATAATTCATGACTCACCTCGAGTGCGCATGTACGAAGAAAGAGAAGCCGAGTTGGATCGGCAGGACAGCTTGGACGCATTGGAGGAAGAACGCGACGTCGCCAAGGCTCGTTCCGCATTCTATCAGCAGCAGGCTCGAAGATACCAAAGCAGAGAAGTACGGGCCAAGACTTACAACGTTGGCGAACTGGTTCTATGCCTGTCGGACAAGAAAAAGGACAAGCTCAAGCCCAAATGGGAAGGCCCCTTCATCATCGATGAAGCCTTGACCGGCGGAGCGTACCGTCTACGAAATACGTCGGATAACCGACTCGAGCCGAACCCATGGAACGCAGCCCGCCTCCGAAGATTCTATGCCTAGCGCCGGACTAAGAGTTCGTCCCTTTCCCCCCGTCCAAATTTTTTTTTACTTCAGCTGCCTTTTGTTTATCTTTTTCTTCTCAACCCTATTCATCAAAGCCTTAAAACGCCTACTTGTGCATCGTTCGCACACAATTGATGTGCTATCCGCACTCATTATACCTAGGGGCTTCTTTACCAGAAGCTTAATTATAAGGGCTTCATGCCTAGCACATGTGTCAAGCCTCCACATGTACCTTTTATTCACCATTATATGCATCGATATGACTTAAGTTTTGGCCAAGCTGGGTTGCCTGGCTCCTGTGCTTACCCCTACGTTCCCGATTGTTCGGCTAGGAGGTAAAGGGAGCACCTCTGCGATTGTTATTGCCGGGTCAGCTGGATGTGTACCTCAGACTGGGTGAAGCCGAAAGCTAGCGTTCTTAAGGGAATATTCGGTCGGTGACTTAAAAGATGATTTTTTTATCCACTTATTTATCTGCCCCCAGATGTTTTTCTGCTTTTTTCGCAGCCCGGACATGCACTTTAGGGCATGCCACCCCCAGAGGAAAGGAACCCTTAACGGAACTATTCTCCCTGGAAGATGTTTCTTACTACCGATGTAATATAACATAACTAGTTGGGCACTTGTCTGATAAAGCACTAATGACCCCTACGCCTGGTCTCCATGCATACCCCGGTTGTTTCATAACCGAGAAGGTATTCGGACACACTCCGGACTCTACGGTCCCGAGGTCGAAGCGAAAAGGTCAGCAAAGACAAACGATCTACAATCCGGCTAGAAGGCATTTTATATGTCATTTTATAATACATTGTCAAATCGACTGATTGTATTCTTCCTCAATCCTGTCTAACAGGTTGTCTAGTTTACAGTCCTGTTGGGAAAATTTAGCGGCCAACTCTACTTGGCCGTATACTAAACTCACAGGGATCTCCTTCCCATCGGGCCCCACAGGTCCGACTTCGGCCATGTGGTTGGGATCCGCCTTCTTGTACCGCATCTTTACCATGGCCCAGGCCTCCCTGGCACCTTGGCGGCAGGCCGAAATCTTCCATAAATGGAAGCGTTGCCGCACTCCCTGAAGCTTCTCCGCAAGCTCCCCAAGACCATCGGGTAAGGAGAAGGCTGGCCATAAAGCCTGGATGACACCGCTCATTGCCTGCCGAACTCGTTCGATCAGTTGCAACAATTCGGGAAGTTGATCACCCGTTGATACGGGCATCTCCTCCGCAGGGCGACCTGTGAGCATACCTGCAGACATATTCTGTCAAATTGACTTCCTCACCGAACTCTTCTTTTCAAAGGAGTTCGCTCAAGCACTTACTATAGATGCCGCGACGAAGCCATTGATTCTCCTTAACGGAGCCCGACAGCTCGGCCCGAACGCCTTTCAGCTCTTCTCCAAGCTGGGCATGGGCATCCTAGAGCTTGTTCCTTTCATGCTGCACCTTATGTAGCACCCTCTCGCCGGCCTTTAGTTGGCGCAGAAGTTCTTGCCTGTCCGGATCTTGTCCGGCAGCACCTGCAACGTCATTTTTCAGACTTGCGCAAAGGCCAAACGCTACTTATCTTTCTAAAATAATGCGTTACCAGGAGAGGTCCCTGTGTTTCCTCCTGTGCTAGAGAATGCGGCCTCAAGTTGGGCCTTGCACTCTTGCAGCTCCTGAGACAGTTGGGTATTCTTCTCGGTAAGATCCTACGTTTCATATGATCCTTAAATCAGTTAATATAACTACTTTAAGTCTCGGGGGCTACTGGCATATACAACTATTAATTTCTCTTACCCGTATGTCTTTTACATACTGCTCCGTGGCTCTGGTAAAACCATCTTGAGCAGCACGAAGGTGCGCGTCCCCCGTGTTAAAGGCATTCAACGCCTCGGGGGAGAAGCATGCGTCACGAAATACTGTCCGGTGGCGCCTGTGATTCATGGCATTCTCCACCTCAGACTTGGTGGCGGACAGTCTGTCGGCATCCTCCGTCGGAGGAACGTCCGGCTCGCGCCTTGCACTCGCCTCCCCCTCCAGACCAGGTGCTGGAGCCTGGCTGGTAGAGGTTGGATTGGCAACCTCCACGCCCGCAGTCCGGCGGGCGCTTTTTTCCCTACAAAAGTCATGAGCACTCAAACGCTTCCTAGGAACATTGCTCTAAATAATGAATTGTGAGCTACACCTTTGCGGCGACGTTTCAGTCCACGCCGCGCTCCTCTTCCGCCTACTGGTCCGGACTGGCCTTTGTTGGTCAGCCACCACGGGCTCGGCTTCTCGCCCTAGGGGTGCCTCCTGCACAGCGCCATCATATACGGTGGTCAGAAATAAGCAAGGAAGGAATGACGGTGTCAGGACTTCGGTCGCAATCACCTGGGAAGCCGGATATAGTCCGGGATAGTCGGCCGTGATGGCGACTAAAGCATTGTCCATGCTGAGTTGGTGGAACACCCCGTCGATTAGCTCCACCTTTATGTCCGGATCCTCTTCGGAGGCCGGATCCCGGGATCTCTCTGGATCCTCGGGTTGCGGAGCTAGACTTAGCATGTCCTCCACGATCCGGCGCAGTTCCTGCGTCGAAAGAAGAACACAATATAAGAAACTTAAGTTTCAAAAAGCATGGGTCGGGCACGCAGAGTGTTCGCTTACCCAAGGCCGGGGATTATTCATGGAGAACCCATTTAACGGGTTTGTCCGAAGGAAATCCTCCTTCTCCCCCTTATACAGGCCGGACAGGATCGTCACCAGGTCTTCGACCGAATCCGGCCCTTTGCGGCCATGACGGGTGGCATCGTCCTCCCCGTTGAAATCCCACATGGGGTGGCCCCTGTATTGTAGTGGCTGCACCCCCCGCATAATGCATGTTGCCATGACTCCAATCATGGACAACCCGGAATGGGCCAGTAACCTTATTCGGCCCATCAAATAATGGACGCTCTTGTCTTCCTCCAGTTGGGGGCTCCGCGGACGCCAACTAAGGCGTTTCTTCAGAGGAGCATTGCTGAACTCTGGGAGGCCGATCCGAATAGGGTCCGGCAGCAGAGCGTCTTCTATATAAAACCATCCCGAAGGCCAGTCTTCGGACGCCTTCTTAGGGGTTCCGGATGGATATCCGGTCCCGACAATGCGCCATATTTCGGCGCCGCCCACTTGATATATGGACCCCTCGTGAGAGCGGGGTACAAGGAAGAACAACCTCTTCCACAGCGCGAAATGGGGCTCGACGCCCAGGAATAGCTCGCAAAGAGCTACGTAACCCGCAATATGCAGGATTGAGGCGGGCGTGAGGTGATGAAGCTGGAGTCCGTAGAACTCCAGGAGGCCGCGGAGGAATGGATGTACAGGAAATCCGAGCCCCCTTATTAGATAGGGGACGAAGCATACCCGCTCCCCTTTGTTGGGACTTGGGGTAACCTCCGCTTTCTTCCCACCTCTGTAGGTGGCCAGCCCGGCTCGAACCGGAACCATAAAGGCCGGAGGGAGATATCCCCCCGCTTGGAGCTTCACCAGCTCGTTGTGCGGAACAGAGCATCTCCTCCAATCTCCTGGCAAAGGGCTGGGAGCGCGAGAAGAGGAGCCGCGTTGACGGTCCATGATGGAATGGATTCTTGGTCGAAAGCGCTCGATGAGTATTTGCGGGAGGAAGATGGTGATTTGGATCTGGATTCTTGCCTCCCTTATAGGCAGATTATTCGCACAACTAGGGGGTAAAACATAAAAGACACCCTGGCTTTTCACATTCGCGTGACGCGTGGAAGAAGGCCATTATTGGGCGTGGAAGCCAAGACGCGCAACATTGATGAGGAAGCCGGACACTGTTCGGCAGGTACGTAGAACTTGAAGGAGAACCCGCCTTGCAACGCCGAAGACTACACACATGCTGGACTTATCGTCATTGAAGCCTGGTTCGGGGGCTACTCAGGGAGTCCCGGATTAGGGAGTGTCCGGATAGCCGAAATACCATCATCGGCCGAACTATCATCGGCCGGACTATCATCATCGACCGGACTCCAAGACTATGAAGATACAAGATTGAAGACTTCGTCCCGTGTCCGGATGGGACTTTCCTTGGCGTGGAAGGCAAGCTTGGCGATACGGATACATAGATCTCCTACCATTGTAACCGACTCTATGTAACCCTAGCCCTCTCTGGTGTCTATATAAACCGGATGGCTCTAGTCTGTAGGACACAACAACAACCATTACAATCATACCATAGGCTAGCTTCTAGGGTTTAGCCTCCTTGATCTCATGGTAGATCCACTCTTGTAAACATCCACAATATCAATATCAATCAAGCAGGACGTAGGGTTTTACCTCCATCAAGAGGGCCCGAACCTGGGTAAAACATCGTGTCCCTTGTCTCCTGTTACCATCCGCCTAGACGCACAGTTCGGGACCCCCTACCCGAGATCCGCCGGTTTTGACACCGACAACGGGTATCTCCGAAAGTGTCTGTTGGGTTGGCACGAATCGAGACTGGGATTTGTCACTTCGTGTGACGGAGAGGTATCTTTGGGCCCACTTGGTAGGACATCATCATAATGTGCACAAATTGACCAAGGGGTTGATCACGGGATGATGTGTTACAGAACGAGTAAAGAAACTTGCTGGTAATGAGATTGAACAAGGTATCGGGATACCGACGATTGAATCTCGGGAAAGTACTATACCGCTAGACAAAGGGAATTGTATACGGGATTGATTGAATCCTTGACATCGTGGTTCATCCGATGAGATCATCATGGAACATGTGGGAGCCAACATGGGTATCCAGATCCCGCTGTTGGTTATTGACCGGAGAACGTCTCGGTCATGTGTGCATGGTTCCCGAACCCGTAGGGTCTACACACTTAAGGTTCGATGATGCTAGGGTTATAGGCAATAGATATACGTGGTTACCGAATGTTGTTCGGAGTCCCATATGAGATCTCGGACGTCACAAGGAGTTCCGTAATGGTCCGGAGGTAAAGATTTATATATGGGAAGTCCTATTTTGGTCACCGGAAAGGTTTCGGGTGCTATCGGTAACGTACCGGGACCACCGGGAGGGTCCCAGGGGTCCACCAGGTGGGGCCACCGGCCCCAGAGGTCTGCATGGGCCTAGTGTGGGAGGGGACCAGCCCCAGGTGGGCTGGTGCACCCCCCACCAGGGCCCAAGGCGCCTAGGGTTTGGGGAGGGAGCGCCTCCACCTTGCTTGGGGGGCAAGTTTCCCCTCTCCCCCCCTTGGTGGCACCCTAGATGGGTTTTGGGGCTGCCGCCACCCCTAGGGAGGGAACCCTAGATGGGGGCACAGCCTCTCCCCTTCCCCTATATATACTTGAGGTATTGGGGGCTGCAGATATACGAGTTAATCCTCTCCCTGACGCAGCCCTACCTCTCTCCCTCCTCATCTCTCGCGGTGCTTGGCGAAGCCCTGCTGGAATGCCACGCTCCTCCATCACCACCATGCTGTTGTGCTGCTGCTGGACGGAGTCTTCCCCAACCTCTCCCTCTCTCCTTGCTGGATCAAGGCGTGGGAGACGTCACCGGGTTGCACGTGTGTTGAACGCGGAGGTGCCGTCCGTTCGGCACTAGGATCTCCAGTGATTTGGATCACGACGAGTACGACTCCCTCAACCCCGTTCTCTTGAACGCTTCCGCTTAGCGATCTACAAGGGTATCTAGATGCACTCCCCTTTCTCTTGTTGCTAGTCTCTCCATAGATAGATCTTGGTGACTCGTAGGAAAATTTTGAATTTCTGCTACGTTCCCCAACAAAGAAGACCCACCTTCTGGTGGCGGTTGATAAATTCACCAAGTGGGTGGAGGCAGAGCCAGTCAGCAAGTGTGATGCAGCCATGGCGGTTCAATTCATGAAAAAGGTGATTTCCCGCTTTGGTTTTCCACACAGCACTATAACAGATAATGGCACGAATCTCTCCAAGGGTGCTATGGAAGAGTTCTGTCAACGTGAGCACATTCGGCTTGACGTGTCATCAGTGGCTCACCCCCAGTCTAATGGTCAAGCGGAGAGAGCTAATCAAGAAATCCTGAATGGTATCAAGCCCCGGCTTATGGTCCCTTTACAGAGGATGCCGGGTTGTTGGGTGGAAAAGTTTCCTTCTATATTATGGAGCAGTAATACCACCCCCAATAGATCTACGGGTTATACACCCTTCTTCATGGTTTATGGACCAGAAGCAGTTCTCCCAAGTGATATTCTCCATGACTCGCCCCGAGTGGCAACTTACATTGAAGCGGACAATGAAAGAGCACGCCAAGATGCATTGGACATGTTAGATGAAAAACGGGACATAGCGGTAGCTTGTTCGGTGATTTATTAGCAAGACCTGTGGCGTTATCACAACCGCCGGGTTAAAACCAAAGCTTTTCAAGAAGGCGACTTAGTGCTCCGGCTTATCCAAGATCAGACCGACATGCACAAGTTTTCCCCACCTTGGGAAGGGCCCTTTGTGGTCAGCAAGAATCTGAACAACGGGTCATACTACATTATCGATGTTCGAGAGCACAAAGACTCACGCAAGTCAGAGGAGGAGACCCGTCGGCCGTGGAATATTGCTCATCTTCGGCCTTACTACACCTGAGCCATAGGCTCCTATTATGTACATATTTTTGACAATGTATATATTATGATCAATATAATAAACTGGCATCCTTGCTAAAGCGGGGCCTCCGCCGTTCGTCTTTAAAAATATTCTTGGTTACATGGGGGCTTCTGCTTATAAAGCGGAGCTCTGTTTGTCCATGAATCCGGCTTATAAAGCTACAAAAAAAGAGAGAGAGCACAGCTCAATCATAAGCTTGGGGGCTTAATACCCAATATCATAAGGAGCCAAAGAGAGTTCATTGCAAAAGCACGACTCAAACATAGGCACCTATTGAGCACAGCTCAAAATGCTGTTTGGGGGATCTTTGCTTCTACAAGAACAAAGAATCTACACCTTGTAATAGGCTATAAAAGCCAGGCTTGGAAGCCAGGTGTATTCACCTAAAACCCCGGGTTAACCTTCCTTCAGCAAGTAAGTCACTCCGCCTAGGTAATCTTGGTATGACCCGCCGAACGTTTGACAAGTCAATCTTATACAGACCCTGAACTTGTCAAAGTTAAAACGACGATTGGTTAATGTGAGGTCCAACTTAAAAGGCTTTGTAAAACGGTTTAACTCAGTGGCCTGGCAGCCCATGAAAAGCCTCGCCTTTTTTGCATATTTTCTTTGCAAATCTTTCTTTTTTGCTGTTTATTTCAATGAGATTTATATTTAAAACCGGTGCTTGCTAAATCGGTCTGGCTTTTGAGTTGCCCAGCACAAACTTACAAAGATGACCGATGTCAATTGACCCGGCTTGACTTTCAATTATAAGTTGTTAGTACACGATCAATTATAAACCAGAGTTTGTTAACCCGGTCTGGCTTTGGCTATAAGTCACCAGTATGGTCATCCGGTGTTTATTATAACCCGGCATGACTTCATTATAAACCAGCACAACACTCAAGATTTGGGTTATCACCCTTACTACAATAAAGTTGATAAATCAACAGTGTGATTCAATATCACAGGTATGATGTATTTCATGTTTAATTATTCTTGAAAGTATAGCCTGAGTTATAAAACCTAGCTTTACATTGGGTGTTCCAGGACAATTTTAAGTTTATCATATGCAGAAATAGGATTGCATAAAACGGCTAAGGATCATAAGTTGACATACCATTATCAAGACGGATTAACAGTATCAGGCAAAGTGAATATGCACGATGACATAGCAGACCAAGTGTTTAAACTAGCCTATTACAAGGCCATTTGATGCTCCAAAAGGATAATTGTTTATCACACAAATTGCAGTTTGCAGAAGCTAAACCTGCCGTCGGATCATGATTCTTCCTCAGGCTGACTTGAAGGTTGTGGATCGTCCTGTGCTGGTTCACCCTCCTCCTCTCCACCCAGTGGCTGGAAGTCAATGGTTGCCCAGTCAATCCCAGTTAAGGCTTGGAAGACAGCTTCATCGCTTATAAGGGTGGACGGTTCAACATCAGGGGTGTAAGTATGCTTACGGATTTGCGGGATAAGATTTTGCACTTCATAAACAGATGCATCAATCTGTTTGTTGTCTGCGTCATAAATCGACCGGTGGGAAGACAAATCAGTCTCTTCAGCCGTTTGCTTGCAAGTGGACGCATTTCCTTCGTCAAAGCCCTGAGGGAATCATTATCAAAGTCTGACCCATCTTATTTTTGGTTGGGATAGTCGTTTCCAACGTCTTCCAGATCAAGATCAGATATCCAGGCCTTGGCCCGAGTCAATGCAGACAGAGCACCATCCCTTGCAGCTGATCTCTTCACCTCCTCGAGCTGGGCAGGCGTCATGGATAACTTTGCCAATGTTTCCTTGATTAAAGTTGGAGGCAGTTTATTGTATGAAGCTGTGCAGATGACCCATTGAACACCGGTATATAACTGCTCTATCAATGTATAGGCAGCCTTCAGTTTTTTTGCGCATGCCCGAACCAAGATGAGCAACACGGCTACCTGCAATGGTCAAAGTATTATTAAACCGATAGTTTTCATGGCTGTTATTTGTTTAAATCTTATGAAGAGATTATTTACCAAAGACAGCTGAGGTCATAGCATTGATTTGCCGCTTCAGGCCAGTCAATTCCTCTCTCACCGGATTAAGGGCTGCTTCAGCATCTTCTGCCCGCTTTAGCAAAGTTGCTCTTTCAGTTTCCCAGGCTACCCGTTCACCCTTAAAGCCATCCTTCAGTTGTTCCATGGCTGTTAAAGCGCCCGTCAGCTCTTCCTTAGCCTTGGAGGTTTCTGCTTGCTGAGATTTGGTATTTTCTTGAAGGTCGGTGATTTGAGATTCCTTCTTGTTCAGATCAGTCTGCAAGAGACAGTTAATGAGTTGGTAGGGCATCTATGAAGTCCCAAGCACATAACAAGTTATACACTTGGCACTTGGGGGCTAATGCGGATTGCTTTTTATCAACTGACAATTTAAAGTCCCAAGCATACAACAAGTTATATACTTGGCACTTGGGGGCTAATGCATATTGAATCTTCATGACAGGAAATGTACCAATTCATCCTAAAGGTATAAACCGGCCCTTGGGGGCTACGCAAGCAAAAATACAATATTATTGTACTACAAGTCCCAGTTCACATCAATTTTATGAACCGGCCCTTGGGGGCTACTAGAGTTGATATTCTATGCCAGGTATAAGGAAAGAAAATTTATGCAAGAGGGAGTGATATTTACCTCATACCGTTCCTTCATCGGGCCCACTAAACCGGCTTCATAGTCACGGCTTGTGTACAGGCGGTTTAAATATCCAGAATGGATGTCTTGGGTACTAAGATGAGCATAGCTTGATAAATCTGTTTTCCACTTACCCTTATCCATAGCAGAAAATTCTTCCTTGGCAGAAGGCTTTGATAAACCCAGTGCTAGTAACAACAACATCGTCATCGGTAGTTTTGGCCTGGCTAGGCAGTTTATCAGTTGTTCTTCTATGACTTGGTGGATCAGCAGACTGTCTCGTCGGATTTATATCTGCCGGTTGAGCAAAATTTTCCTGTACCTGAGGTACTAGATCATCAAGGATAGTATCAGCATCTGGTTCAAAAGTCTCTGGGGTCATCTCCGATCCAGTGACCGGATTATCATCGGTCGGTTTAGTCAGCTTGGCTTTCTTGCTAAGTCTGGCTTTGGCACTAAAAATAATAGATGCAAAGGTTAGCACAATAAACCAATACAAGGCATAAAGGGTTAAGTATAATGTGCTTACCCAGGAATAGTCTTGAGGGGAGGGACTTGTGTGTCCGATGACTCGCCGAAGGATGAATGGGAGGTTCCCTGATAATTTGAATCAGACGGATTAGGAGGATATCGGAAATAACCCACCCTGGTATAAAGTGTATTAGAAGTACAAGAGACCTCTTGACGGCGTTTGCGAACCGAAGAGTTCGGTAAACCGGAGGAGGTAACCACTTGGCCACTATGTCGGGTTGTGCGGCGAGCTTCATGTTGTTGTGTCTTCAAAGAAAAGTGCTGATCCGAATAAGCAAGAGGGTGTGAAAATTTTACTTTCCGGACTGCTCGATGGAGTTTTGGTACTGGCACATGATTTGAGTCAGAAGATAGAACAATTACCTCTGCATCACCAATGCGGCTAGCTTCTGCATCATCCTGATAATAATCATTGTCAATGAGGTGTATGAAAAAAAGAACCAAGATACTCAAGTTCTACCTCTGACTCCAGGTCATCAAGCTCTTCATCATCGGGCAGGTCAGAGGCCTCGGCGGTTTTCTTCTTCGCTGGCTTCTTTGTAACCCTGGTCTTGATGCGAGGCGCTCTTGCCGGTTTATCCTGCGGCTTCGCCGGTTTATCCTGTGATTTCTTTTTCCAGAACGGATCATCACCCTGTGCAGATGGACAACAAGTTATAAAGGAATGTTTAAGTGGGGATAGATTAAGATAAAAATAAGGCAATGCTTACAGCTGGCGGTTTGTTGGAAGTACAGAAGGGACTAAGCCCTACTTTGATGCATATAGCCACCGGTTCATCAAGCATTTTCTTGACAGATTCGATGACTTCATCATCAGTGAGCTGGATGTCAATATGACGCTGAGGGTCTTCCAGATCCCCTGTGTATTCACACATTAAACCGGGGCACCGACTTACAGGCATAATGCTCCAAGAAACCCAACACCGAATGAAGTCAACGCCTGTTAGACTATTTTCAACGAAAGCTCGGAGTTTTGATAGTTGAGGGGCGTATTTTGATCGTTCCTTGGCAGTCATTCACTGAGGATCCGGATGCTCTCTGGTAATCCGGTGTGCACGGTAACTCGGTAGAGGGTTCTCATCAGGTGGAGATGTATCATGGCAGTAAAACCAAGTTTGATTCCAGTCCTTGGGATGACTATGATGCTTGGCATGAGGGAAGCTGACATCTTTTCTCTTCTGGATTGAGACCCCGCCCAGCTCAGTGTTAGGTCCATCTGTGAATTCGGTATGGCGGTTCAAATAGAAGTAATCTTTGAACAGCTCAACAGTGGGTTCTTCTTGCAGATAAGCCTCACAAAAAACTTGAAAGTTACAAATATTGGACACAGAGTTAGACCCAATATCTTGAGGGCGGATCTGGAAGCTGGCAAGAACATCACGGAAGAATTTTGAACCGGGCGGGCTAAAACCTCAACCCAGATGGTCAGCGAAAACAATCACTTCTCCATCCTTGAGCTCAGGAGGATTTTCTGGACCGGGAACTCTCTAGTGTATGACTTCCTTGTTTGCTAAAACGCCAGTGGCAACAAACCCAGTTAACTGTTCTTCAGTAACCCGTGAAGGAACCCAATTGCAAGCATAGAACGTTTTGGCCATTTCAACGGAATGCTGGAAAACAGGATCAATGCCGGTTTAAGATTCATGACTGACGCAGATAAACCGGACTAAGGACAAAGGGAGAAGAAATTGAAACATATGTACATGATAAACCGGATTTTGACATTGAGGTTGAGTTGGCGGTTTTAAGAGGGGGCTAATGGTACCTGGAGGGTTATCATTTTCTAAAGGTTAAACCGCCTACAATGGTGTGGAAGCTACAGATCTGAAAAATTCCTATGTATTGCACAAACAGGTTTTTACAGGTTGGTATTATAATTTTGGATCCACTGCAGTTCTAAAAAGGAGAAAAATTCCAAAGCCCTAAATGGTGACAGTGGAACAGCTAAAAACCAGATGGGATCTTTTTACTGAAAAGGAGATGCTATGATGAGGAAAAATTGTCTATAGCTATGGCCGCACAGGGAGAATATCAAGTTTTATCAAGTTCTGATGTGGCAGCAAAGAACAGCAACGAACGCTGACGACTGAAGAACACCATTGAACACCGAAACCCTAGCAGTAGATCTGGGGTAGAAGGAAAGAAAACTTACAGAGGTTGAAGGAATAGTGGAGAGGCGCCGCGTTTCTCTGGTCGAATCAGGTTGATGCAGTGGCCATTGTTGGAGCAGAGGTGAAGGTCGACGGCGACGGCTGTGCTCGAGCACTGAGGCGACGCGAGGAAGAAGATGAGGGAAGAGGCACGAAAGGGGAAACAAGAAAATGACCCCTGGTCATATTTATAAGATGAAGGGATAAGCGACAGGCGTGGGAATCAAGGAGCCCAAAAAATGGATATGTGACAGAGTTGTCGCCTCGATTTTTGGAGGCTTATTAATAAAAGGGAAGTATATACGGTTTTAATAAAAGTGTGACATCATGGCGGTTTATTACAATTTCGGAAGATGACGTCACGGCGGTTTAAATAGTTCACACGAAGATGATGTCATGGCGGTTTACAAGATTCACGTGAAGATGTTCAAGAAGAAATTTTCATAAGTACTGAAGATTGACATGAACAGGTTCAAATCAATCTGGGGCCTAATATGGGGGATATAGCTACTGAGTATAAACCGCCCAGGAGGGGCTGGGTTACACTCATAAGGAGTCATCCATATTGAAGCCCATGAAGACAAGGAGTATGGCGCTTTACTACAGAGACTTGAAGGCCCAGAGCCCAAAGGCGGATTAGGGCCCGTAGACATAAACCGCCATGAAATATGTAACTTGTATTGTAAGATAGGAAAAGATAGAAACCGAGCCGGAAACCTGTATGAGCCGGCCTCGGGATTCTGTAAACTGCTGGGTGTCAACCTATGTATATAAAGGGACGACTCGGCAGCGGTTCAGGAACAAGAAACAACAACTCGAGAGTTAGGTAAAGTGGATTCGCTCCCTGCTCATCCAGACCCCATCAATTCCACCACAACTGGACCGTAGGCTTTTACCTTCACCGCAAGGGGCTGAACCAGTATAAACTCCCCGTGTCCTTTGTACGGTTTAACCCCTTTAAGCTAATCTCGTTGCGACGGCTCCACGACTAAGTCCTCATACTAGGATATCTGACGTGATAATTCCATGATAGTATCTGATGGGTTTCAGCATATAAATTAAACTGCACCTCAGGGGTTCCTAGAATGGAAATGAAAATTTTGCACAAAGGAATTTGTGAGGAGATGATAATGTTTGCATTCAGCTGTGATGAAGTCGGTGAGGCCGGCATTAGCAGCGTATTGTGCAAACTCCTGAAGGATTCTGGCCCCTTCCATGAACGGGTTATGCGGCCATTCGCACGGCCGTAACTCCGCCAACCTCCGGGTATGGATATCACTGTCAGATGACTCCCCAATAACTCCCTTGGAGCTCTACTTGGAAGAAAACTTCCTAAAGATCCTCATCTTTTTCCCATGAACAAAATTCTGATATTTTTAGTCCACAAAATTTTTATCAACAAAACTTCACAAGATTGGTAGCAACTACTCATAGGGATGTATAGAAGCCATAGCAAGCATTCAAACTACTTAGAACTCTAAGAATTCAACATGCAAGCTCATCTACAGCAGCACCAAGAGTAGCTAATTATTCAAAATATAAACCACTAAAGCAAAAACTAATTGGACACACAGAAGAGTCACATACCAAGCAACAATCCCCCGAAATAGTTTTGGAAATGGAGCTTCGAGCAAAGAGATCGAAATTCGGGGGGTTGAGAGCAAGAACACGAAAGAGAGAGCAATGGTGATTTTTTTCTGGAGGTAGGTGATGATGTGGGATGAAGAGATAAGTAAGAGGGCCCACGTGGGGACCACAACCCACCATGGCGCGCCTGGGGGTACTGGCATGACCAGGTGGGTTGTGCCACCTGGTGCACCTCCCTCTGATATTAGTTGCACCAAAAATTCTTAAATATTCAGAAAAAAATCATATTAAATTTTCAGAGCATTCTAAGAAATTTTATTTTTGGGTCATTTTTATTGCACGGAAAATTCAGAAAACAAACAAAACATGGCATTTTATTTTATTTAACTAATAAAAATAGAGAACAAAAGGTAGGGATAGAAGGTAGTGCTCACTAAATTCGTCAACTTTATACTTCTCAAAAATGATCCATTAATAAGGTTGATCAAGTCTTATTAACAACCACTTTCGATTAGCATGAAACCGAAGAACTTTCGTGAATCACTATGGTACCTCAACGGGGATATGAATATCCCCAGCAATAGGCATTTCATATTTCTTTTTAACAGTAGGTAGAGGTAGTTGAAAACTTCCAATAGTGATTTGGAGTTTTTTCAATAACATTAATACCATTCACTTGGAATTGTTTCTTCGGAAAGTGCACCGTATGCTCATTACCATTGATATGAAAAGTGACCTTGCTTTTATTGCAATCAATAACAGCTCCTGCAGTATTCAAGAAGGATCTACCAAGGATAATCGACATGTTGTCATCCTCGGGCATCTCAAGTATAACAAAGTCAGTTCAGATAGTTACATTAGCAACAACAACGGGCACATCCTCACAAATACCGATAGGTATGGCAGTTGATTTGTCAGTCATTTGCAAAGATATTTTAGTTGGTGTGAGTTTATTCAAATCAAGTCTTTTATATAAAGAGAAAGGCATAACACTAACACTAGCTCCCAAATCACATAAAGCAGCTTTCACATAATGTCTTTTAGTGCAGCAAGGTATAGTTGGTATTCCCGGATCTCCAAGTTTTTTAGGTACTCCATCTTTAAAAGTATAATTAGCAAGCATGGCAGAAATTTCAGCTTCCGGTATTTTTCTCTTATTGGTGATGATGTCTTTCATGTACTTTGCATAAGGAGGCATTTTTAAGATATCAGTCAAGCGAGTACGCAAAAAGACTGGTCTCAGCATTTCAGCAAAGCATTCAAATTTTGCATCATCTTTCTTTTTAGTTGTCTTAGGTGGAAAGGGCATAGGCTTTTGAACCCATGGATCTCTTTCCTTTCCATGTTTTCTAGCAACAAAGTCTCTTTTATCATATATTTTATTCTTGGGTTGTGGGTTATCAAGATCAACAGCTGGTTCTATCTCAACATCATTGTATGGTTCTTTATTATTAGTTTGAGTGTCTTCATGAACCTCATCATTATCTTTCTCATTATCAAAAGGTCAGTGTTCACTACCAGATTGAGTTTCAGCATCAGAGAAAGAAACTTCATTATCATTATCAGGAGGTTTTTCTACTTCAGGTTCACTAGAGGCAGGCAAAGTCCTATTATTTTTCTTCTTCCTTTTCTTTTTAGAAGGACTAGGTGCATGAGTGTTAATTCTTTGAGATTCTTGTTCAATTCTCTTTGGGTGTCCCTTAGGATAAAGTGGTTCCTGAGTCATTTTACCTCCTCTAGTTGCTACTCTAACAGCAAAGTCACTTATATTATTGTTCATTTCATCAAGCAACTCTCTTTGAGATTTAGAAACTTGTTCTAATTGAGTTTAAACCATAGAGGCATGCTTTCCTACACCTCTAACATCATTTGGGATTCTAAATAACAAGTCACTTAAGTGAGCAATCATATCAGAGTTGTATTTCAATTGTTTCATAACATTTGCATTGAAGTGATCTTGCTTTCTAATGTAATTATCAAACTCATAAAGTCATTGACTAGGATGTTTATTATGAGTATAATCACTATCATTGAATTTCATTAAAGAATTTACTTCTACCACCTTAGGTGGTGGTGGTGTATCAAGCCCATGTATTTCTTCAATAGGAGGTAAATTTTTGACATCCTTGGCTTTAATACCTTTTTCCTTCATAGATTTCTTTGCCTCTTACATATCTTCAGGACTGAGATATAAAATACCCCTCTTTTTCGGAGTGGGTTTAGGCGATGTTTCAGGAGGAGTCCAATCATCATAATTTTTCAATATGTTATTCAATAATTCTTCAGCTTGCTCAATAGTTTGTTCCCTGAAAACACAACCAGCACAACTATCTAGGAAATCCCTAGAAGGATTAGTTTGTCCATTATAGAAGATATCAAGTATTTCATTTTTCTGAAGAGGATGATCAGGCAAAGCATTAAGCAATTGGAGAAGCCTCCCCCAAGCTTGTGGAAGACTCTCTTCTTCAATTTGCACAAAGTTAAATATTTCTTGCAAGGCAGCTTGTTTCTTATGGGTAGGGAAATATTTTTCAGAGAAGTAATAAATCATATCCTAGGGACTACGCACACAACCAAGGGCAAGAGTATTGTACCAAGCTTTAGCATCACCCTTTAATGAGAACGGAAATAATTTGAGGATATAGTAATAGCGAATCTTCTCATCATGAGCAAAAAGGGTGGATGTGTCATTCAACTTAGTAAGATGTGCCACAATGTTTCAGTTTCATAACCATGGAATGGATCAGATTCAAGCAAAGTAATTAACTCTGGGTCGACAGAGAATTCATAATACTTATCATCAATAAAGATATGTGAAGTAGCAAACTTAGGATCACATTTCATTCTAGCATTCAAAGATCTTCCTTTATACTTGCATAATAATTTTTCTAGATCATCTCTATCCTTACAAGCAAGAATTTCTTTAGTTGCCTCCTCACCCATAACATAACCTTCCGGTAGCTTCGGCAATTCATATCTAGGAGGGCTTGTTCTAATAGGTGTTTCAAGATTTTTAGTTTCAAGATCATCATCAGTTTCAACAATATCATGTTGTCTTACTCTAGCAATTTGTTCATCAAGAAATTCACCTAGTGGCACATTATCATCAAGTAACGTACTAGCATCATCTTGAGTAGCATTCATAGCAGAAGTAGCATCATCAAGAACTTGCTACACATCAGAATTAATAGCATGTGGTGGTGTTGCAAGTTTACTTATAACAGAAGGTGAATCAAGTGCGGAGCTGGATGGCAGTTCCTTACCTCCCCTCGTCTTAGAGGGAAAAATCTTAGTCTTAGCATCCTTCAGATTCTTCATAGTGATAATATGATAATAATCCCAAGTGACTCCACAAATATAGCTATGCTCCCCGGCAACGGCGCCAGAAAAAGGTCTTTATAACCCACAAGTATAGGGGATCGCAACAGTTTTTGAGGGTAGATTATTCAACCCAAATTTATAGATTCGACACAAGGGGAGCCAAAGAATATTTGCAAGTATTAGCAGATGAGTTGTCAATTCAACCACACCTGGATATTAATTATCTGCAGCAAAGTGATCAGTAGCAAAGTAGTATGGTAATTTTGATAGTAGTAGCAATAGCAATAATAACGGTAACAGTGATAACAGTGATTTGTAGCAAGTGCAATAGTGACGGTAGCAGTAGTAACTTAGCAGGAACAATATGTAGGAAAATCGTAGGCATTGGATCGGTGATTCATTGGATGATATTCATCATGATATAGTCATAACCTAGGGCGATACGGTACTAGCTCCAGTTCATAAATATAATGCAGGCATGTATTCCATAAATAGTCATATATGCTTATGGAAAGAACTTGCATGACATATTTTGTCCTACCCTCCCGTGGCAGCGGGGTCCTATTGGAAACTAAGGATATTAAGGCCTCCTTTTAATATAGAATCAGAACAAAGCATTAGCACACGGTGAATACATGAACTCCTCAAACTACGATCATCACCGGGAGTGGTCCCGGCTATTGTCACTCCGAGGTTGCCACATCATAACACATAGTAGGTGACTATAACTTGCAAGATCGGATCCAGAAATGGATACAATGGTGATAACATAAATGGTTCAGATCTGAAATCATGGCACCTGGGCCCAAAGTGACAAGCATTAAGCATGGCAAAGTCATAGCAACATCAATCTCATAACATAATGGATACTAGGGATCAAGCCCTAACAAAACTAACTCTATTACATGATGAATCTCATCCAACTCCTCACCGACCAGCGAGCCTATGAAGGAATTACTCACTCCCGGTGGGGAGCATCATGGAATTGGCGATGGAGAAGGGTTGGTGATGACGAATATCAAATATCCCCTTTCCAGAGCCCCAAACTAACTCCAGACTGGCCTCCCGATGAAGAACAGGAGATGACGGCGGCTCCATATAATGAAACGCGATAATTCTTTCACCTTGATTCTTTCTGGAAAAATAGGATTTTATAGCGTCGGTTTCAGGGTCTGCGGGGCCACCAGGTGGGGACAATCCACCTGGGCACGCTTCGAGGGGGTGGCGCGCCCTGGTGGGTTGTGCCCACCTAGGTGCCCCCCACTGGTGGTTCTTGGCTCCAGAAATTATCTTTTATTGTATAAAAATCATTGCAAAGTTTTGTTCAATTCTAAGAACTTTTATTTCTGCACAAAAACAACACCATGGTAGTTCTGCTGAAAACAACGTCAGTCCGGGTTAGTTTCATTCAAATCATGCAAATTAGAGTCCAAAACACGAGGGAAAAAGTAGATACGATGGAGACATATCAGTAAACTACTCATACATCATTGGTAGGGCAACAAGGTTGATGTAGACGCCCTCCGTGATCAAATCCCCCTCTGAAAGATTGCCAGAAAAGGCCCCGAGATGGGATCTCACGGGAATAGAGGCTTGGGGCGACGAAAAAGTTTTTTGATTGACTCCTCTGGCATAGAGGGAATATTTGAGAATTTATAGAGCGAAGATTAGGGTTAGGAGACCTTAGTGGGGCCCACAAGCCCAGGAGCACCTCCTAGGGCGCACCCCTACGGCTTGTGGTCTCCTCGTTAACTTCCTGACCTCCTCTCCAAGTCTCGCAGGTGTCTTCTGGTCCAAGAAAAATCATCATAAATTTTTATTCCATTTGGATTCCGTTTGATATTCCTTTTCTGAAAAATCCAAAAACAAGGAAAAAACTGAAACTAGCACTAGGCACGAGGTTAATAGGTTAGTCCCAAAAATGATATAAAATAGCATATTAATGTATATAAAACATCCAAAACAGCTAATATAATAGCATGGAGCAATCAAAAATAATAGATACATTGGAGACGTATCAAGCATCCCAAGCTTAATTCCTGCTCGTCGTCGAGTGGGTAAATGATAAAAATAGAATTTCTGATGTGGAATGCTACCTAACATATTTATCAATGAAATTCTTGTTATCTTGGAATGAATGTTCAGATCCATATGATTCAAAACAAAAGTTTAATATTGACATAAAAACAATAATACTTCAAGCATACCAGAAAGAAAAATCATGAAACTTCAAAAATACCATGGCTAAAGAAAGTTAACCCTACAAAATCATATAGTCTTGTTAGGCTCGCTATTCTCAACACAAAGTATAAATCATGTAAACCCAGGTGTCAGCTAAGCAATTGGTTCATACTTTTTAACGCGCTTCAGCTTTTTCAACTCTTCACGCAATACATGAGCGTGAGCCATGGATATAGCACTATACGTGGAATAGAAGGTGGTAGTAGACAAAAGAAGGGAGAAAGTATCACATCAACTAGGCAAATTAATGGACTATGGAGATATCCATCAATTCATATCAATGTGAGTGAGTAGGGATTGCCATGTAACGGATGCACTAGAGCTATAAGTGTATCAAAGCTCAAAAGAAAACTAAGTGGGTATGCATCCAACTTGCTTGCTCATGAAGATCTAGGGCAATTTGAGGAAGCCCATCATTGGAATATACAAGCCAAGTTCTATAACAAAAAATTCCCACTAGTAATATATGAAAGTGTCAAAATAGAAGACTCTCTATCATGAAGAACATGGTGCTATTTTGAAGCACAAGTGTGGAAAGAATAGTAACATTGTCCCTTCTCTCTTTTTCTCTATTTTTTAGTTTGGGATCTTTGGCCTCTTTTTTATAACCTCACATGGGAAAATGTTCTAATAATGATGATCATCACACTTTTATTTACTTACAACTCAAAAATTACAACTGAAGGTAAAAATTCATAATGAGGGAACAGTGGAGTTTCATGGCAATATATCTCAGAATGGTTATGAAAATGCCATAATAGGTAGATATGGTGGTTGTTTTGAGGAAAGGTATAACGTGGGTTTAATGCACCGCCGAAAGTTGCGCGGTACTAGAGTGGCTAGCAAAGGTGGAAGGGTGAGAGTGCGTATAATTCATGGACTCAACATTAGTCATAAAGAACTCACATACTTATTGTAGAAAGTTTATTAGCCCTTCGAAGAAATTTCTACTACGCATGCTCCTATGGGAGAGGTTGCTAAGAGTTAACCATCGCGCGCTCCGGACTTTCACATAAAGGAAGACAATCAAGGATAAATTACGCTCCAACTTCATCACATAACTAGAAGACCATACGTGCATGCTACGGGAATCACAAACCTTAACACAAGTATTTATTTTATTCCACAATTTACTACTAGCATGACTATAATATCACCATCTTCATATCTCAAAACAATTACAAGGAATCAAACTTCTCATATATTTAATGCACTTTATGAAAGTTTTTATTATATCCCCTTTGGATGCCCATCATATTGAGACTAAATTCATAACCTAAGAAAATTACTATGTTGTTTAAGACTCTCAAAATATTATAAGTGAAGTATGAGAGTTCATTAATTTCTTCAAAATAACATCACCGTCGTGCTCAAAATATAAGTGAAGCACTAGAGCAACTACCTATCTCAAAAGATATAAGTGAAGCACATAGAGTATTATAATAAATTCACGATTAATGTGTGTCCCTCTCAAAAGGTGTGTACATCAAGGATGATTGTGGCAAACTAAAAAGCAAAGACTCATATCGTACAAGACACTCCAAGCAAAACACATATCATGGGGTGAATAAAAATATAGCCTCAAGTAAATTACTGATGGATTGAAGACAAAAGTGGGGATGCCATCCGGGGCATCCCCAAGCTTAGGCTCTTGCCACTCTTTATTCCGTAGTCCATCAAATCTTTACCCAAAGCTTGAAAACTTCACAACACAAAACTCAATAGAGAACTCGTGAGATCTGTCAGTATAATAAAGCAAATTGCCACTTTTGAGTACTATTGTGAACTCATTATAATTTTATATTGGTGTTATATCTACTATATTCCAACTTCTCCATGGTTCATACCCCCCATACTACCCATAGGTTCATCAAAATAAGCAAACAACACAAACTTTGTATACTTATGTAACTTCAAAAATTCTGAAAATTTAGGACAATCTAGGCAATTTGTATATCAATCTTGTGTAAAAATTAGATCCAAAACACGTTCCTGTGAATTTTCAAAATTCTACTACTGGATGCAAAAGTTTCTGTTTTTCAGCAAGATCAAATCAACTATCACCATAGATCATCCCAAAGGTCTTACTTGGCTAAAACACTAACTAAAAGTATAAAAACACATCTAACTAGAGGCTAGAAAATTTATTTATTTAAGAACAACAAGTAAAAATATTGGGTTGTCTTCCAACAAGCGCTTTTATTTAAAGCCTTTTAGCTAGGCATTGAGATTTCAATGATGCTCACATGAAAGACAAGAATTTAAGCACAAGGAGAGCATCATAAAACATGTGACAAACACATCTTATTCTAACATAATTCCTATGCATAGGCATTTTATAAGCAAAAAAGTTATCAACGCAAGCAAAAACTTGCATATGCAAGGAAGAAGAATAAAATTTTGACAATTTAAACAAGAAGAGATGTAATTTAGTGACATGAAAATTGCTACAACCATATTTTCATATCTCATAATAATTTCATGTGGGATCATATTCAAATTCAACAATATATCTATCAAATAACTTATTCTCTACACGATCATCATGCATGAAAAGTTGACACTCTCCCAAAATAGGGGGATTATCATCAAATAAAGTCATGACCTCTCCAAGCCCACTTTTATCAAAAAAACATAAGATTGAGCATTCTCCAAGTATGTGGGATTAATTTTATCTAGAGTAGACACTCTTCCAAACCCACTTTCAATATTATTGCAAACACTATTATCAATCTCATATTCATCATGGGGCTTAAATAAATTTCCAAGATCATAAGAAAAATCACCCCAATCATGATCAATGCAACAAGTAGTGGGCATAGCAAAATTAGCATCCCCAAGCTTGGGGTTTTGCATATCATTAACAAAATTCACATTGATGGAATTTATAATAACATCATTACAATCATGCTTTTTATTCAGGAGCTTTCGTGAATCGCTTCATAAATTTCTTCTTTTAACACTTCATCACAATTTTCAGATTCACGAATCTCAAGAAAAACTTCATAAAGATAATCTAGTGCACTCAACTCACTAGCAATAGGTTCATCATAATTGGATCTTTTAAAAAGATTAGCAAGTGGATGAGGATCCATAAGATTTTTCTTCTGATTTGCAATAAACACACAATTATGTCAAGCAAACAAGCAAACAAACCAAGTAATACATAAAGGCAAATGGAAAGAAGGCAAATATTTTGTGTTTTTATGAAAATGTTTTAGAAGTGGGGGAGAAGAAAACGAGAGGTGAATGGCAAATAATGTAAATGCAAGAGATGACAGTTTATGATAGGTACTTGGTAGGCTTGATGTGTATCCTCCCCGGCAACGGCGCCAGAAATTCTTCCTGCTACTTCTTGAACTTGTGTTAATTTTTCCCTTGAAGAGGAAAGGGTGATGCAAAAAAGTAGAGATAAGTATTTCCCTCAATTAAGAACCAAGGTATCAATTCAGTAGGAGGCACAAGCAAGTCTCTAGTATATGCACCTCCACAAACTAACAAACACTTGCACACAACGCGAAAAAGGGGTTGTCAATCCCTTCACAGTCACTTGCAAGAGTGAGATCTAATAGAGAGATATAAAACAAATAAAATTAAATAAAACTCATCGAGGTGTTTTGGGGTTTTTAGTTTTATAGATCTGAAAATATAGGATGGAAAATAGACCCGGGCGGCATAGGTTTCACTAGAGGCTTCTCTCTCGAAGAAAGCATACAGTGGGTGTTGGGGTATAACTCTGAGGTGTGACCCGCCTAGGAGGGGTCGGGTGACACCGTTGGAGTTTAATATGAAAAGGTCCAAGGAGGCCCAAGGCGCGAAGACGGTGGCTCATGGAGGCAGGCCTGGTGAAAGCCCAAGACCCGGGCTTGTGAACCGCCGTATGATAGCTTGTCTTGTAAGGAAGTGACTAGTTAGAAACCAAGCCGGTCACGGTGTGTGAACCGGTCGGGATTCTATAAGTCGCCGGGTCCCAACCTGGGTATATAAAGGTGAGACCTGGCGATGGGTTAACTCAAGGAACAGGCACTCGAGAACTAGGTCAAGCGTATTCGCTCCCTTGTAATTGAAACTCAAGCAATACAACTAGAAGCAGGATGCAGGCTTTTACCTCTACCGTGAGCAAGGTTGTCAGAATCGCGATTTTGAATCGGATCGGAGCTCTGATGGTAGGATCGCAAATCGTAGAATCTTCACTATCAAGATTGTAGAAACGTAGATTCTATGAAGTAAAATCATAGAATCAAAGGGTTTAGTTTGGATCGTAAAGTCGTATAATTGTATAACAGAATCGCGATTTTAACAACCTTGACCATGAGGGGCCAAACCTGGGTAAATTATTCATGTTCTTTGTCCCATTCAGCCCCTTCAATCTAACCTAGTCGTGATGGCTCCACACCTAAGTCCTTTCAATAGGGCATCTGCCATGACAAACCCATGGTAGTTGGCGCCCTGATACATCTCCAACGTATCTATAATTTATGAAGTATTCATGCCATGTTTACAATAATTTTGTATGGTTTTGGTATGATTTTCATGGAACTAACTCGGACTGACGTTATTTTCAGCAGAACTACCATGTTGTTGTTTTTTGTGCAGAAATGAAAGTTCTCCCAACACCGCGAAACTTTTTGTGGATTTTTTATGGACCAGAAGACTACCAGTGGGCCAGAGCAGCACCTGGGGGGTTCCCTGAGGGGGGCACAACCCACCAGTGGGTTGTTCCCACCTCGGTGGCCTCCCGCACCCCCTCTTCGCCCTATAAGTTCTCAAATATTCCAAAAACCCTAACGGAGAACCTAGATCAGAAGTTTCGCCGTCGCAAGCCTCTGTAGCCACCGAAAACCAATAGGGAGCCCGTTCTGTCACCCTGCCGGAGGGGGAGATCATCACCGGTGGCCATCTTCATCATCCCAGCGGCCACCACGATGAGGAGGGAGTAGTCCACCCTCGGGGTTGAGGGTTTGTACCAATAGCTATTTGTTTAATCTCTCTCGCGCGCAATCTTGAGATGTCACAATCTTGATGTATCATGGGCTTTGTTAACATAGATGGATCCTATGATGTTTCTCCCCTATCTACTCTTGTTGTGATGAATTGAATCTTCACCCTTTGAAGTTTTGTCTTGTCGGATTGAATGTTCAGATCTGAGAACACATGATATATGTCTTGCATATGAATACCCGTGGTGACAATGGGGTATTATTTTGATTCACTTGATATATGTTATGGCACTCAACTTGCGGATTCCCGAGGTGACTTTGGGATAATCTATGCATAGGGGTTGATGCACATTTTTATTATCTTTTCTCCGATAGAAACTTTGGGGTCTCCTTGTAGTTCTTTGTGTGGATTGAGTATTATGATCATGAAGTTGTTTGATGCATATCGTAGAATTAACTCATGGGTACTTGTGGTGACATTGGAGTATCTAGGTGACATTAGAGTTGGTTGATGTGTGTCATATGGTGTTATTTTAGTACGAACTCTAGGATAGATTGATCGGAAAGAATAGCTTTGAGGTGGTTTCATACCCTACAAACATATTATATCTTTTGTTCTCTGCCAATAGGAACTCAGGAGTGATTCTTTATTTCACTTTGAGGGATAATCATATGATCCAACTATGTTAGCATTGTTGAGAGATTGCACTAGTGAAAGTATGCACCCTAGGCCTCATTTTCCATCATTGCAATACCGTTTGTGCTCCATTTTGCTATTTACTACCTTGCTATTTTTTATTGTTCGCACAACAAAAACTCATATCTACTATCCATACTACACTTTTATCACCATCTCTTCGCCGAACTAGTGCACCTATAAAATTTTCCATTGTATTGGGTATGTTGGGGACATAAGAGACTTCTTGTATTTGATTGCAGGGTTGCTCGAGAGAGACTGTCTTCATCCTACACCTCCCACGGATAAACCTTAGGTCATCCACTCGAGGAAAAATTGCTACTGTCCTACAAAACTCTGCACTTGGAGTCCCAACACGATTCTACAAGAATAAAGTTGCATAGTAGACATCAAGCTCTTTTCTGGCGCCGTTGCCGGGGAGGTGAGTGCTTGAGGGTATATCTTTAGATCTTGCAATTGAATCTTTTAGTTTCTTGTTTTATCACTAGTTTGGTTTATAAAAAGAAAACTACAAAAATGGAATTGAGGTTGCATCAGATTGTTCATCTTTATAATATCTTTCATAAAAATGATGGAAAGGAAAATTGTGCTCAATTGATAGAAGAAGAATTCAATAGAATGTTTGGTATAAATGATGAGCATGATTGTAATGTTGTTAGTATGAATTCTTTGAATAGCCATGATGCTAATGATATGCAAAGCCATAAGCTTGGGGATGCTATGTTTGATGAAGATGATGTTTTTAGTCCCCCAATATTTGATGTGCAAATTTTTTATAATGATTGCATGCCTCCTATTTATGATGATTATAATGATGAAAGTGGATTTGGAGAGGCCATGACTTTATTTAGTGATGAATCCACCATTTTGGATGAGGCTTCAATTGACTATGATAAGAAAGTGGCTATCTATGATGATTATGGTGATGACATGTATTCTATAAAGAATAATGATAACCATGAAACTTGTCATCATGATTTTAATTTTCACTCTCATGATAGTTATTTTGTTGAGTTTGCTCCCACTACTATTGATGAGAAAAAATTTGCTTATGTGGAGAGTAATAAGTTTTCTATGCTTTTGTGACATGAAAAGAATGCTTTATGTGATGGTTATATTGTTGAATTTCTTCATGATGCTACTGAAAATTATTATGGGGGAGGAAATTATGCTTGTAGGAATTGCAATAATATCAAGTTCCCTCTCTATGTGTTGAAAATCTTGAAGTTGTGCTTGTTTTGCCTTCCTATGCTAGTCGACTCTTCTTCCCGTAAATTGTTTGATCATAAAATCCCTATACGTAGGAAGTGGGTTAGACTTAAATCTGTTTGCCATGTGCTTCATGATGCTCTCTTTATGTTTGAATTCCTTACTTTTATGCGAGCATCATTGAAATCACCATGCCTAGCTAAAAAGGCATTAAAGAAAAATGCTTGTTGGGAGACAACCCAACATTTACCCATGTTGTTTTTGTGTGTTCACATGATTATGATACTGTAGTAATCATGTTTTATTGCTTTTGTTTCAATAAAGTTCCAAGTAAAAGCCTTTGGGATAGTGTGGATCATAGTTGATTTGAATCTGTGCAAAAACAGAAACTTTTGCGCTGGTCCAGGAATTTTGAAAATTCACTGGAACGTGCTTTTTATCTGACTTTTTTACAGGTGATAATAATACAAATTATCTACGTTGTCCTAATTTTTTAGAATTTTTGGAGAAGCAGAAGTATGGTTGGAGTACAGATTACTACAGACTGTTCTATTTTTGACAGATTCTGTTTTCAATGCATAGTTTGCTTGTTTCCTTGTTTCTATGGCTTATATTGCTCAATATAAATTGTGGAAACGATATTCTACAGTAGTAATTGTGTGGAAACAATTATGAATCTTATATTTTATAGTACCAAATGAAATGGTTTGCTTTTTATCATACTAACCTATCTCACGAAGTTCCGTTAAGTTTTGTGTGATTGAAGTTTTCAAGTTTTGGATGAGATGCCGATATGAGGAGAATAATGAGTGATAATACCCTAAGCTTGGGGATGCCCAAGACACCCCAAGGTAATATTCAAGGAAGATCCAAGCAACTAAGCTTGGGGATACCCCGGAAGGCATCCCCTCTTTCTTCTCCAACATTATCGGTAACCTCACTTGGAGCTATATTTTCATTCATCCCATGATATGAGTTTTACTTGGAGAATCATTTTATTTTTTTAGGATTTGCTTGTTGTTATTTACAGTAATGTTTTGCATCTTTCTTTTTAATAAAAATGTCAAGGATAGCCTTTATGATGCCTATTTTGCAAGTCTATATCTTGCTGTTTGAAAATGGAAAGTTTATCGTTGTTGCAAAAATTCCCAAGAAAAGTCAGAATGTGATAAAAGGTTGAAACTTTTTGCATAGCAAGCTGTGATAAATTTTATGCAGTGTGGTTAATTTTTAGAATTTTTGGAGTTAGGAAAGTATGATGAATATTTCATTCTTTACAGAATGTACTGTTTTGGCAGATTGCTGTTATGTTTGCATTATTTGCATATGTTTGCTTGTTTAATGATTCTATTTGAGGATAGGAGTATTAAATATGCAGAGGCATTTAGTATGCAATGTTGAGTAATAATTTTAGTAATTTTCTTCAATAGAGAATGATAAGGTATTGCATTGATTTATGCTAACTTATCTCACGAGTTCTTGTTGAGTTTTGTGTGGATGAAGTTTTTGAGATTTAGGGAAACCGTGATATAAGAGGAATTAAGGAGACATAAAAGCTCAAGCTTGGGGATGCCCAAGGCATCCCAAGTTAATATTCCAAGAAGTCTCAAGCATCTAGGCTTGGGGATGCCCTGGTAGGCATTCCACCTTTCTTCTTCAACAATTAGCGGTTAGTATCAGTTGAGCCTAAGTTTTTGCTTTTTCACATGAGTTGTGCTATGCTTGGAATGTCATTTTGTTTTGTTTTGTTTTGCTTGATGTTTTAATAAAATACTTAGATCTGAAAGTTTCAAATAAAAGAGAGTCCTCAAATAGCTACCCATTTACATAACTACTCGCTTGATCTTCACTTTTATCTTTTTGGAGTAGTTTGTAATTTACTCTTGTGCTTCACTTATATCCTATGAGTAAATTGTTGAATGAATTGAATATCATGAAGTTGAAACTGTATGTTCATATCATGCCTAGTGGTAGCTTCACATTGGGTTTAGAAATTGAAAGCTTTTGAAGCCTGACAATCACAATATTGGTCATAGAAGCAATTCCCAAATGATTACTATAAGGAAGAGAACTTTCACATACAAATACACTATCTTGGAAATCTTTTGTGATTGTGAGCCCCCATCAAAATATTATATGTCAAAATTGTTGACATTGGACAAGGAAGACAACACAATGATTTATGTTTGTTCATATTCACATAGAAGTTATATTGTCATAGATCCTTCAACATGTGGTGCTTGCCCCCTATCTTTGCTAGCCAAAGATTCCGCACCAAGTAGAGATACTACTTGTGCATCCAAAAACCGTTAAACTCAAATCTTGTTTTGAGAGTACACCATACCTACCTATGGATTGAGTAAGATCCTTCAACTAAGTTGTCATCGGTGCAATAAGGCAATAAAAATTGCTTCTAGAAAGTGTTAGATCATTTAGTGTAAGAGGAAATTGAGCGTTGTACGAACTTGTGATGGCAAAGAACAAAAGCGACAGACTGCATAATAAAGTTTTCTATCATAAGGGGCAATATAACGTGACATTCTTTTGCACTAAGGGGTTGAGCATACAAATAAAAAGCGCATGGCAACCTCTGCTTCCCTCTGCGAAGGGCCTATCTTTTACTTTTCAGTATTTACTTTCATGCAAGAGTCAAAGTTTTTCTCTCTATTCCTTTTTATTTTTCTCTTTTGGCAAGCATCACGTGGTGAGGAAAGATGTAGGCACATATACCCAGCTGGATATGGGTAGCATGAGTTATTATTGTTGACATCACCCTTGACGTGAATACGTTGGGAGGCGAAATTATAAGGCCCTATCTTTCTATGTGTCCGGTTGAAACTTTTTGCTCATGTGTATGTGGTGAGTGTTAGCAATCATAGAAGACTATATGATGGTTGAGTATGTGGAGCTCTTACTTGGACTATGTTGAATAAGTTGAATTGCAATTGTTTGGTGACTAAGAATATAGGTTGTTGAGTTTCAAGAGAATTCATTGTTTGAACCTTAACATGTGAATTGGTTGCTACTTGGTCCTGAGAAGTTTTATAAGAAACAATTGCTGTTATGATGCTAGTAAAAGTGATTGAAATATTCATTGATCAAACTTGTGCACTTTGCTAGAATTCACACTTCATAAATTATTTCTTTTATCATTTACCTACTCGAGGACGAGTAGGAATTAAGCTTGGGGATGCTGATACGTCTCCAACGTATCTATAATTTATGAAGTATTCATGCCATGTTTACAATAAATTTATATGGTTTTGGTATGATTTGCATGGAACTAACCCGGACTGACGCTAACTACCGTGGTGTTGTTTTTTGTGCAGAAATGAAAGTTTTCCAAACATCGTGAAACTTTTTGTGGATTTTTTATGGACTAGAAGACTACCAATGGCCAGAGCAGCACCTAGGAGGTTCCCCGAGGGGGGCACAACCCACCAGGGCGCGCCTGGGCCCCCAGGCGTGCCCCGGTGAGTTGTGCCCCCTCGGTGGCCTCCCGCACCCCCTCTTCGCCCTATAAATTCTCAAATATTCCATAAACCCTCATGGAGAACCTAGATCGGAAGTTCCGCTGCCACAAGCCTCTGTAGCCACTGAAAACCAATCGGGAGCCCGTTCCGGCACCCTGCCAGAGGGGGAGATCATTACCGATGGCCATATTCATCATCCCGGCGGCCACCACGATGAGGAGGGAGTAGTCCACCCTCGGGTTCGAGGGTTTGTACCAGTAGCTATCTGTTTAATCTCTCTCTCGCACGATCTTGAGATGTCACAGTCTTGATGTATCATGGGCTTTGTTAACATAGATGGATCATATGATGTTTCTCCCCTCTCTACTCTTGTTGTGATGAATTGAATCTTCACCCTTTGAAGTTTTGTCTTGTCGGATTGAATGTTCAGGTCTGAGAACACATGATATATGTCTTGCATATGAATAACCATGGTGACAATGGGGTATTATTTTGATTCACTTGATATATGTTATGGCACTCAACTTGCAGATTCTCGAGGTGACTTTGGGGTAATCTATTCATAGGGGTTGATGAATGTTTTTATTATCTTTTCTCCAATAAAAACTTTGGGGTCTCCTTGTAGTTCTTTGTGTGGATTGAGTATTATGATCATGAAGTTGTTTGATGCATATTGTAGAATTAACTCATGGATACTTGTGGTGACATTGGAGTATCTAGGTGACATTAGAGTTGGTTGTTGTGTGTCATATGGTGTTATTTTAGTACGAACTCTAGGATAGATTGATCGGAAAGAATAGCTTTGAGGTGGTTTCGTGCCCTACAAACATATTCTATCTTTTGTTCTCCGCCAATAGGAACTCAGGAGTGATTCTTTATTGCACTTTGAGGTATAATCATATGATCCAACTATATTAGCATTGTTGAGAGATTGCACTAGTGAAAGTATGCACCCTAGGCCTCATTTTCTATCATTGCAATACCGTTTGTGCCATTTTGCTATTTACTACCTTGCTGTTTTTTATTGTTCGCACTACAAAAACTCACATCTACTATCCATACTACACTTTTATCACCATCTCTTCGCTGAATTAGTGCACATATACAATTTTCCACTGTATTGGGTGTGTTGGGAACACAAGAGATTTCTTGTATTTGATTGCAGGGTTGCTCAAGAGAGACTATCTTCATCCTACACCTCCCACGGATTGATAAACCTTAGGTCATCCACTTGAGGGAAAATTGTCCTACAAAACTCCGCGCTTGGAGTCCCAATACGAGTCTACAAGAATAAAGTTGCATAGTAGACATCACGACCACCGTGGGGCTCTCGCTCGGTGGTTTTGAGTTCTTGAAGGGCAGCTTTTCAGGGATTAAGGGATACACCATGGGCCGGATGACCAAGAGCCGCTGCAGCAAGACGTACATCAACGATGTTGGCTGGGGTCCCGAGACCAATTCAATTGAGTACGGGTACCGGGTCCCCTTTGGCGGAATTCATGTTTTCATCAGCAAGATTGGCGAGTCATTGCCTAAGCCGGACACCTGCACCGACAACATTGAGATGGCTTGGTGCGGGTGACCCGCGAAGGTCCAACCTGCCCGGAGGCACGCCTTCGTCGGCTTTATTCATGGGGCGAATCTTGAGGAAGGTTCTGTGTCTGGTGGAGAGACAACCATCTACTCAGGTGATGAGTCTTCCACCGGCGGAACCGAGTCAATTTATCAACTGCAAGACAGCGAGCTTGGGGGTTACTCCGATGGTGATAGTATTCCATACTCCTATGAGCCGCCGAGCAGGGCTGCTATCTTCATGGCCGGTATGCAACAGGTGCTGAACTCATCAACCACCGCAGCTATGACCTCTGGCTCAACGGCTGCTACAACGACCAAAGCAAGCGGTTCTGTGCTCCCGCCGGCTCAGGTCTTATCCGAACTCTTGGATGCTTTGGTGACCCTGCTAGCCACAGAGGTAACTCTCGCGACTCAAGCACAACATAATGTGCAAGTTGCAAAGTTGCATGATGAGGTCGACAAGGCTAGAGGGGAGCTTAACAAAGAGAATGTCAGGATGGCAACAGAGCGAGCTGCCTTGGAGGCTGAGACGCAGCAGATACGTGCGGAGGCCTTTCGTGTAAGTCTACACCAGAACGTATCAAACGTTGTCCTACGGAGGAGGCACCAGAGCCGTTGGCCTCCACGGTTTGAGGGGAGGACTCTTCACTACGCCCGGTGCAGGGGCAAGTAACCCGGCCGGTTTGACCCGGGCCGCTGAGGCGCCTGTGACCGGAGTGGTGGCTTAGCCCCACACAACAGACCCGCCCCATGTAAATTTAACCCCGCCTCAACAAGTATCAACACCTCCGGGTCATTACTCCAACCCGCTGGATAACATGATTGCTGTGACTTCATGACTGGTGGCTCTTCCCATTGAAGGCGAGTCTCCTGTTGTGATAGAGGTCTGGAACACTGTGGAACTTCTTCAAACGGTGGTTGCTCAGCAGGCGGCGTACTCTTATAGCCGCGAGCGAATCCATTCAACTCCGCGTCAGAGTCGAAGCTACAGCCGACGTGTTGAGTCGCCGACGGTTTCCAGCAGTGAACTGTGTCGTAACCCGCCCCATGGGCATGACTCGCCACATGGTGATAATAATATTCAGGTCCTAACGGATCAAGCTAGAGCATGATAAGAGGCAGAGCTGGCGGCTCAATTAGCGGCTCATCAACAGCCTCAGCTAAACCCTTCTGTGTTTATAGAAGCTGGGATGACCTCTAGGATAGTTGGAGTGCCATGTCTAGTGTCGGCTCTGCGAAACGAGCATGTGCCCAAAGACTTTAAGGGACCTCGTAAGGTGCCTAATTACACAGCTGATCAACCGCCTGAGGCTTGGATTGAGAGCTATGAGCTGGCCATGGAGATGTTGGATGTAAACGATGTTGTATGTGCCAAGTATTTCACCATGATGTTGGATGGGCCGGCTCGAACTTGGCTGAAGGGGTTGCTTGCCAACTCCATCAATTCATGGGCTGAGTTGAAGGCGCGTTTTATTCAGAATTTCAAAGACATGTGCAAGCAGCCCATGTCGATCATCGATCTAGACGCTTGTGTCCAGCGCGAGGATGAGCCGGCCCACCACTGGGTGCGCCGGGTCTCAACTGTTATCCATTCATCATATAACATCAATGTCGGTTCTGCTATTCTAATTCTGGAGAAAAAATGTCGTTTTCTCCCCCCTCAAACAGAAGTTAGGGCGGCTTAAGTGTCATTGCAATGACATGGGAGAGCTCATGGTGGCTCTTATCAAATACGCCGACTCAGACAACACTGAGGACCCTAGGTCGGATGAGGAGAAGCCCAACAAGGGGAAGAAGAATGACAATGGAAAGGGACTGCAGCAAAATATGACAGGGCAGAATCAGGGAAACAATGGTAAATGTAAGCAATTGGATGGCGGGTCAGATTTCATGGCCAACACCAATGCGCAGTGTAATAATCAGGGTCGTAAGAATAGGCCGCAGTTTGGAGGGCCAAAGTTCAACCTGGAGGCGATGTTAAATGAGCCTTGTCCAAAACATAGTCTTCTGGATAGTCCATCAACTCACTTGTGGAAGGATTGTTTTATTATGAAGGAGTATAAGAATCTCGGCTATCTCCAGAATCATAATAACAATAACAGCCCGCACGGTGGGTCAGGATCCGGCTCTCATGGCCCCAGCTTTGGGGGCGGCAGCTCAAACTCTGGCTATCAGGGACAAGGTAATCAGAGCGGTTATAATCATCAGCCCAGTCAGAATAACCAGCAACAACAGTCAGGGTATCAGAGTAATCCTAGGCAGCTTAACAGTGGCCAATATCATGTTTTCACCACAAGCCTTACTAAGCGAGAGTAAAAGTTTCGTGTGCGGTTAATGCAGTTGAGCCGACGGTGCCTCGATACTTACGATGGTGAGAGAAGCCAATCGTATGGAGCCGTGCTGATCACCCGCCCCGAGTTGACAATCCGGGTCAGCTGGCGTTAGTGGTAGCCCCTCAAGTTAGGGGCTATAAGTTTATTGAAGTACTCATGGACGGAGGCAACAACATCAACATCCTTTATTATGATACTTTTCGTCTTATGGATTTGACTGACATTTCTTTAGCTATCTTCTACAGACTTTCACAATGTGGTACCTGGTAAATCAACATACCCAGTGGGTAAGATTGCCTTGGAGGTGGCTTTTGGTGATGACCATGACTATAGAGCAGAGACATTGTGGTTTGAGGTGGTCAAAATTAAGAGCCCTTATCATGCTTTGTTTGGATGGCCGGCTTATGCCAAATTTATGGCACGACCATGTTATGTGTATCTATGGCTTAAGATGACAGGGCATAAGGGTACCATTATGGTTCATGGTAATAGAAATATTGCTTTGGAACATGAAGAAGGTGATGCGGCTTATGCTGAGTCTACTTGTGCTATAGAGGAACTTAAGCATTATAAGGATAATGTTGACCCGGCTGACATGACTCCGTTGAAGAAGCCAACCACAGAGCAATACCCTTTGTTGAAGTTTAAATCGATAGATGATATCAAGCGGGTTGACTTTGTCCCTGGCGACTCATGTCAACAGTTCACCATCGATGCTAATATGGATCTTAAATAGGAAAGCATGCTCATCGAGTTCATCCGCGAGAAACGGGACATCTTTGCATGGAAGCCTTCTGACATGTCGGGTGTACTGAGAGAACTCGCTGAGCACACTCTCAATATTGATCCTAAATTTAAGTCGGTCAAGAAATTCCTTCATCGTTTTAATGAAGAAATACATAAGGCCATCGGAGAAGAGGTGGCCCGGCTCTTGGTGGCCGGGTTCATTGTTGAAGTTTTTCACCCGGAGTGGCACTTGGCATATGTGTGTGGATTATACAGACCTCAACAAAGCTTGTCCAGTTGATCCTTTTGCTCTTCCCCATATTGATCAGATCATAGATGCCACGGCGGTTTGTGAGCGTTTATCTTTCCTGGATGATTATTCTGGTTATCATCAGATTAAGATGGCAGTCAAAGACCAAGAGAAAACGGCTTTTATCACACCTTTTGGAGCTTTGTGCTATGTGTATATGCCTTTTGGGCTCAAGAGTGCCCAGGCGACTTATGCATTACTCCGTTCTTTATGAACTTAATACTCTAGATGCATGCTGGATAGCGGTCAATGTGTGGAGTAATAGTAGTAGATGCAGAATCGTTTCGGTCTACTTGACACGGACGTGATGCCTATATTCATGATCGTTGCCTTAGATATCGTCATAACTTTGCGCTTTTCTATCAATTGCTCGGTAGTAATGTGTTCACCCACCGTATTATTTGCTATCTTGAGAGAAGCCTCTAGTGAAACCTATGGCCCCCGGGTCTATTTTCCATCATACAAGTTTCCGATCTACAATATTAGTTTCCGATCTACTATTCTTGTAATCTTTTACTTTCCTATCTATACAGCAAAAATAGCAAAAATATTTATTTTATCGCTTATCTATCTCTATCAGATCTCACTTTTGCAAGTAACCGTGAAGGGATTGACAACCCCTTTATCGCGTTGGGTGCAAGTTTGTTTGATTGTTTGTGTAGGTATTCGGTGATTTATGCGTGGTCTCCTACTGGATTGATACCTTTGTTCTTAAACTGAGGGAAGTACTTATCTCTACTTTGCTACATCACCCTTTCCTCTTCAAGGGAAAAACCAACGGAAGCTCAAGAAGTAGCAGGAATAATTTCTGGCGCCGTTGCCGGGAGATCTACGCCAAGTCAAGACATACCAAGTACCCATCATAAACTCTCATCTCTTGCATTACATTATTCTCCATTCGCCTCTCGTTTCCTCTCCCCCACTTCTAAAACGATTTTCGAAAAGATTTGCCTTTTTATTCGCCTTCTTTCCGTTTGATCTTTTGTTTGCCTGTGTTACCATGTGCCTTCCTTTTGCTTGCATCTTCGCTTGCTAAAAGCTTATGGATCCGCATTCACTTGCTAATATTTTTAAGAGATCCAATTATGATGAACCAAGTCCTAGTGACTTGAGTGCACTAGATTATCTTTATGAGGTTTTGTTTGAAATTTGTGAATCTCAAAATTGTGATGAAGTGATTTATGAAGTGATTCACGATAGATCTTTGAATGAAAAGCATGATTACAATGGTGTTATTATAAATTCTATTAATTTCAATTATGCTAAAAATATGCAAAACCCTAAGCTTGGGGATGCTAGTTTTTCTATGTCCACTACTTGTTGCAATGATCATGATTGGCGTGATTCTTCTTATGATCTTGAAAATTTATTTAAACCCCATGATGAATATGAGATTGATAATAATGTTTTCAATAATATTGAAAGTGGGTTTGGAAGAGTGTTAACTATAGATCCTACATATTTGGAGAATTTTCAATCTTATGAAATGTTTGATAAAAGTGGGTTTAGAGATGTCATGACTTTAGTTAATGTTAATCCCACTATTTTGGAAGAGTGTCAGCTTCGCATGCATGTGGATCGTGTTGAGAATATGTTATGTGATAGCTATATTGTTGAATTTGTTGATGATACTACATGTAATTATTATGAGAGAGGAAAATATGTCCGTAGAAATTTTCATGTTACTAAATTACTTCTCTTCATGTTGACCTCCTATCATCTCTTTCTTCTTCCTTGCATATGCTAGTTTTTGCTTGCCTTGATAATTTGTTTGCTTATAAAATGCCTATGCATAGGAAGTATGTTAGACTTTGATGTGTTTGTTACGTGTTTTATGATGCTTTCTTTGTGCTTCAATTCTTCTCTTTTATGTGAGCATCATTGTAATTATCAATGCCTAGCTAAGCACTACAAAAAAAGACACATCTGTGACATTTTGGGCCGAACGAAAAAAAATATGTCATTGATATGATACTTCTATGACGATAATTGTGACAAAACCCGGTATCATCATAGATGTGGTGGGCTCCTACTTCTATGACAAAAAATCATGACAGAAAATTGGCTTTTCGTCCTGGGCGGGCCGGAGACGCAGCTGCATGACATTCTTTGGGCCGTCCATGACGGAAAAAACCGTGGTAGAAGCGAGGGCGAGGAAAATTTCGGGGAGTTCTCGGTTATGGTGGGAGGTCGGGGGCTGAGCGATGCGCATTTCTCTCGTACATGTACGCGCGTGTGTGTGAGGCGTTGGCTCTAACTGAACCCGAGCGCGCGAGGCGTTGGGCTCTAACTAAACCCGAGCGATTGCACTGCAGGCTACGCGTTACTGAACCCGAGCGATCGATCGATGGCTGTTAACTGAACCCGATCGAGCGATTCCTTCGCTAGTGCTGCTAACTGAAGCCGATCGATGCTGCCTCTCTGGATGAACAGTGGGTGTTGCGGGGGGTGGATGAACAGTGAGCGGTGACGTTGCCTTTGGATGAACAAGACCCCATGGTGTGGAGGGCTGGATGAACAGGACGACCCTGTGGAGGGCTGGATGAACAGTAGACGGTGGAGGGGTGCCCATGGAGGGTGATTGAACAGTAGTCGGTGGAGTAGTGCGCGGTGCAGGCTGGATGAACAGGAGCCCGTGGAGGCTGGAGGAGGTCGACGATAGCCCGTGGAGGCTGGAGAGGTCAATGGTGGAGATGAACAGTATCCCATGGAGTCTTGTTTTGTGGTACGCCACACCCCTCCCGATGAACAGGACCCCCATTTCGACCATAGCGCTCCAAAACAAGTCCATTTCGTCTATTTTGCGGTACGCCACACCCCCTCCCGATCAACAGGACCCCCGTTTCGACCGTAGGAGGTCCGTTTCCTCCGTTTTGTGGTACTCCAGACCCCTCCCGATGAACAGGATCCCGTTTCGAACGTGGCCGGTCGAACACAAGGCCGTTTACTTCGTTTTGTGGTACGCCAAGCCTCGTTTCCATCGCCTGTTCCGTCCAAGCCCTCCCGATGAACACGACGACGCATTCTGTTCCGACCCAGCCGCTTGGCTCCCACGTGTTCCGTTGCCTCCCGATGAACACGATGCATTCCGTTGCCCCCCCCCCCATGAACACGACGCATTCCGTTGCCTCCCCATGAACACGACGACGACGTTGTTTCTCCGTTCCGACCCAGCCATGTACACGAGCCCTAGCCGTACATATGCGCGAGTAGGCATTCGAGACCCCGCCCGTATGTACGTACATGGACGTATTTTCTTTCTTGCACCCTGGCCGTTGTACATACGTGTACATGCTACATGCGCGCCTCTACTACGACACGTGCGCGCCTCTACATCGACCAGTATATATGTACGTACACGTTCGCGACCAGAATGACAATGCTACGTACGCTTTGACCAGGTGGGTCCCGACTGTCAGGAACTTCCTTGCGTGCGAAGATGTAGATGGTGGGTCCCAACAGTCAGGGGGGCGAATCGATTTTTTATTTTTTGCCAGGACGCACTTCCTTGCGTGCGAAGATGAAGCTGGTGGGTCCCAGCAGTCAGGGGGGAACGTTTTTTTCGTGAAATACAGTGGCCCGTCCTGGGGGTCCCTGCTGTCAGGTGGAGGTATCATTATTTTCCGCGTTTATAAGGAGGCACTTCCTTGCTGCGGCCGTGGACCGAGGGGTCAGCCTCTCCACATACAGTCCATGTCTGATGGAAGTCGTTCCTTGACCACATTGACCATGCCGCGCCGAGAGCACCAGGGCAGTGCATGACGGCGAGGCCTAGGAAGGGGATGACACGGAGCCGGGGAAGACACGGCAGTGGATGCCCATGCGAAGAGGAGTACGAGGGTCCACTGGTCCGGCTGCCGTGTGAGGCTGTCGTCGCCGTAGAATAACAGGGGGTGTGGGTGAGTAGAGGGATGGCCTGGCCAGCGGTGGGAGTAGTAGGAGGCGGTGAGGCCTCCGCGGCATCACAACCGGCCATGGGAGGCAGGAGCATGCGGCACGACTAGCGCTGCTTTGGTCGGCTGGAGCAAGAAGACCAGAGGTTGAAGAAGCACTACGGCCGTTGGATGGACATCGTACGGTCACTAGAGCTAGAATCGTTCATATTCACTAAAGTTGACAAAGGCCCCCGTCCCAGTCAACTTAGTAGGCCCACAAGTCAGCCTCCCACCATGGTGGGTCCCAGCTAGCAGGGGGAGTATCCATTTTTTTGTGCGTAATAAGGAGGCACTTCCGGTGGGTCCGAGCTGACAGCGGGGGGAACGCTTTTTCGCGAAATACGGTGGTCCGTCCGGTGGGTCCCAACAGTCAGGGGGAAACGTTTTTTTTGCGAAATACGGTGGCCCGTCCGATGGGTCCCAACAGTTAGGGGGGAAACGTTTTTTTCGCAAAATACTAGTGGCCTATCCGGTGGGTCCCTGCTGTCAGGTGGAGGAATAATTATTTTCCACGTAATAAGGAGGCACTTCCTTGCGGCTGTCGTGGACCCAGCTGTCAGCCTCTCCACGTACAGTACTCTTCCAATGGAATTCAGTCGTTGACCACATTGACCACACCGCGCCGAGAGCACCACGGCGGTGTACGACGGTGAGGCCTAGGAAGGGGACGGTGCGGAGCTGGGGAAGACGCGACAGTGGATGCCCACGCGGAGAGGAGTATGAGGGTTCACTGGTTCGGCTGCGCTGCCGTTGCCGCAGAATAACAGGGGGTGTGGGTGAGTGGAGTGGAGGGATGGCCTGGCCAACGGTAGGAGTAGTATGGGGGCGGTGAGGCCCCCGCGGCAGCACAACCGGCCACGAGAGGCAAGAGCGGGCGGCACGACCGGCGCTGCTTTGGGCGGCTGGAGCAAGAATACCAGAGGTTGAAGAAGCACGACGGTCATTGGAAGGACATCGTACGGTCAGTCGAGCTAGAATCGTGCATATTGTCTAAGTTGACAAAGCCCTCCGTCCAGGTCAACTTAGTAGGCCCACTATACTAGGTCCCAGCTAACAGGGGAGTATTCATTTTTTGTGCGTAATAAGGAGGCACTTCCTTGCATGTGAAGATATAGCTGGTGGGTCCGAGCTATCAGCGGCAGTAATGTTTTTTTTTTGCAAAATACAGAGGCCCTTTCGATGGGTCCCAGATGTTAGGTGGAGGAATCATTATTTTGCGCGTAATAAGGAGGCATTTCCTTGCGTGCGGCTATGGACCCAGCTGTCAGCCTCTCCACGTACAGTCCCCTTCAGATGCATGTTGGTCCTTGACCATGTTGACCACGCCACGCCGAGAGCACCAGGGCGGTGGACGACGGCGAGGCCTAGGAAGGGAACGACACAGAGGCAGGGAAGACTCGGCAGTTGTTTCCCACACGGAGGGGAGTACGACTATACGAGGGTTTACTGGTTCGTATGCCGTCGCCGGAGAATAACAGTAGGTGCGGGTGAGTAGATGCATGGCTAGGCCAGCGATGGGAGTACGGTGGGGCGGTGAGGCCTGCGCGGCAGCACAGCCGGCTGCAGGGAGGAGGGAGCAGGCAGTCCCGCCGGCGCTTGTTTGAGCGGTTGGAGCAGGAAGAGCAGAGATTGAAGAAGCACGATGGCCGTTGGATGGACATCGTACGGTCACTGGAGCTAGAATCATTCATATTGACTAAGTTGACAAAGCCCTCTGAGGGAGTCCTGGACTAGGGGGTGTCCGGATAGCCGAACTATCATCATCGGTCGGACTCCAAGACTATGAAGATACAAGATTGAAGACTTCGTCCCGTGTCCGGATGGGACTTTCCTTGGCGTGAAAGGCAAGCTTGGCGATACGGATATGTAGATCTCCTACCATTGTAACCGACTCTGTGTAACCCTAGCCCTCTCCGGTGTCTATATAAACCGGATGGCTTTAGTCCATAGGACGAACAAAAATCATACCATAGGCTAGCTTCTAGGGCTTAGCCTCCTTGATCTCGTGGTAGATCTACTCTTGTAATACCCACATCATCAATATAAATCAAGCAGGACGTAGGGTTTTACCTCCATCAAGAGGGCCCGAACCTGGGTAAAACATTGTGTCCCTTGTCTCCTGTTACCATCCGCCTAGACGCATAGTTCGGGACCCCCTACCCGAGATCCGCCGGTTTTGACACCGACATTGGTGCTTTCATTGAGAGTTCCTCTGTGTTGTCACTGATAGGCTCGATGGCTTCTTCGATCATCAACAACGATGCAGTCCAGGGTGAGACTTTTCTCCCCGGACAGATCTTCGTATTCGGCGGCTTTGCACTACGGGCCAATTCGCTTGGCCATCTGGAGCAGATCGAAAGCTACGCCCCTGGCCGTCAGGTCAGATTTGGAAGTTTGAACTTCACGGCTGACATCCGCGGGGACTTGATCTTCGATGGATTCGAGCCACAGCCGAGCACGCCGCACTGTCACGATGGGCATGATTTAGCTCTACAGCCGGACAGTGCCCTAGAGGCCGCAAACGAGTCCGCTCCGACCCTCAATTCGGAGCCGGCTGCGTAGATCGAGGACGGGTGGCTAGACACCGCCTCAGGGGCTGCAACCTCTACAGCGATGGAGCCGAATACTGACCTTGTCCCTCGTGAAGCTCGTGACTCCGAGGTGCCGGACTCCTCACCGAACTCCGAACCTCCCGTGCCCCCTCCAATCGAATCCGATTGGGCGCCGATCATGGAGTTCACCACTGCGGAGATCTTTCAACACTCACCTTTTAGCGACATCTTGAATTCGCTAAAGTATCTCTCGTTATCAGGAGAGCCCTGGCCGGACTACGGTCAGGACGGTTGGGATGCGGACGACGAAGAAATTCAAAGCCCACCCACCACCCACTTAGTAGCCACTGTCGACGATCTAACCGACATGCTAGACTTCGACTCCGAAGACATCGACGGTATGGACGACGATGCCGGAGACGACCAAGAACCAGCGCCTACTGGGCACTGGAAAGCCACCTCATCATATGACATATACATGGTGGATATCCCAAAGGATGGGAATGGCGAAGGAACAGCGGAGGATGACCCCTCCAAGAAACAGCCCAAGCGCCGGCGTCAGCGGCGCCGCTCTAAATCCCGCCACGGCAAGAATGGAGATTCCGGCACTGGAGATAATAACACCCCAGACAGTGCCGAAGACAACCCCCTCCAGCAAGATTCAGCACAGGAGGACGGAGACGCCAGCCCTCATGAGAGAGCGGTAGACGAAGAGGTAGAGGATTACATGCCTCCCTCCGGAGACGAGGCAAGCCTCGACGACGACGAATTTGTCGTGCCTGAGGATCCCGTCGGACAAGAGCGTTTTAAACGCAGTCTTATGGCCACGGCAAACAGCCTCAAGAAAAAGTAGCAACAGCTTAGAGCTGATCAAGATCTGCTAGCCGACAGATGGACTGAAGTCCTTGCGGCCGAAGAGCATGAGCTCGAACGCCCCTCCAAAAGCTACCCTAAACACAAGCTCCTCCCCCGATTACAGGAGGAGGCATATGAACCTGCATTACCAGTGGACAACACGGCTGACCGACCACCCCGTGGCCGCGGCAGAGAGGCCTCTAGGCCCTCCACTAGAACCGTACCCCGGCATCGCTCGAAAAGCACAAGGCCACAGGGGAACGCTCTGGACTTGCAAGATATATTGGAGGATAAGGCAAGACAATCAAGATCGATCTACGGATCGCGTGGGCGCCCCATGATACGTGACGACAACCGTCGCGCCGTACACAACAAGTCCGGCCGGGCCGAACACAGTAGACAAAGCTCTTTTGAGCTTCGTCGTGATATAGCCCAATACAGAGGCGCCGCACACCCACTATGCTTCACAGATGAAGTAATGGATCATCAGATCCCCGAAGGGTTTAAACCCATGAATATTGAATCTTATGATGGCACAACAGACCCGCGGTTTGGATCGAAGACTATCTCCTTCATATCCACATGGCCCGCGGTGATGATCTTCACGCCATCAAATACCTCCCACTCAAGCTTAAAGGACCAGCTCGGCATTGGCTTAACAGCTTGCCAGCAGAATCAATTGGGAGTTGGGAGGACCTGGAAGCCGCATTCCTGGATAACTTCCAGGGCACGTATGTGCGACCACCAGACACTGACGACCTAAGCCACATAATTCAGCAGCCAGACGAATCGTCTAGACAATTCTGGACACGGTTCTTAACTAAGAAAAATCAAATCGTCGACTGTCTGGATGCGGAGGCCCTCGCGGCCTTCAAACATAACATCCGCGACGAGTGGCTTGCCCGGCACCTGGGATAGGAAAAGCCGAAATCCATGGCAGCCCTCACATCACTCATGACCCGCTTCTGCGCGGGAGAGGACAGCTGGCTAGCCTGCAGCAACAACCTCAGCAAAAATTCTAACAGTCCGGATATCAAGGACCTCAATGGCAGGTCGCGTCGCAACAAGAAAAAACGCCGCATTAACGGCGACAATAGTGAGGATACGACAGTCAATGCCGGATTCAGAGGCTCTAAACCCGGTCAGCGGAAAAAGCCATTCAAAAGAACTACTCCGGGTCCGTCCAATTTGGACCGAATACTCGATCGCTCATGCCAGATACACGGCACCCCCGAAAAGCCAGCTAACCACACCAACAGAGACTGTTAGGTATTCAAGCAGGCAGGCGAGCTAATTGCCGAAAACAACGACAAGGGGCTGCATAGCGATGACGAGGAAGAGACCCGACCGCCGAACAATAGAGGACAGAAGGGTTTCCCCCCACAAGTGCGGACGGTGAACATGATATATGCAACCCACATACCCAAAAGGGAGCGGAAGCGTGTACTCAGGGATGTATACGCGATGGAGCCAGTCGCCCCGAGGTTCAACCCATGGTCCTCCTGCCCGATCACTTTTGATCGAAGGGACCACCCCACCAACATCCGCCACGGCGGATTCGCCGCATTGGTTTTAGATCCAATCGTCGATGGATTTCACCTCACCAGAGTCCTGATGGACGGCGATAGCAGCCTGAACCTGCTTTATCAGAATACAGTGCGCAAAATGGGCATAGACCCCTCAAGGATTAAACCCACAAAGACGACCTTTAAAGGCGTCATACCAGGTGTAGAGGCCAATTGTACAGGCTCAGTTACACTGGAAGTGGTCTTCGGATCCCTGGATAACTTCCGAAGCGAGGAGTTAATCTTCGACATAGTTCCGTTCCGCAGCGGCTATCATGCCCTGCTCGGACGTACAGCGTTTGCAAAGTTCAACGCGGTGTCGCACTATGCATACCTCAAGCTCAAGATGCCAGGCCCTCGAGGAGTCATCACGGTCAACGGAAACACTGAACGCTCTCTCCAAACGGAGGAACATACAGCGGCTCTCGCGGCAGAAGTACAGCGCAGCCTCTTAAGGCAATTCTCGAGTCCGGCCGTTAAGCGACAGGACACGGTTAGACGCGCCCAGAGTAACCTACAACAAGACCACCTGGCACGTTCCGAGCATGCGTAGCAAGGCGGCCCCAACCCCATCCCCTGCAAAATCGCAAGACTGGTCCTTCGCGTACATCATTACGCTCTGGAGATACCATGGGCATAGGGGGAGGGGCACGACCACGATAGGCCCAGAATGTGGCTTAACCACACCAGGGGCTCTCAAGTGTGTCGTTCTTTTTTTCTCTTTTTCCTTTTTTTTACCCACAGGACCCCGTTCATCAGAGGCTCTGTCCGGCAGTAGACCCGCCGAATTCATGATGCAACAGCCAGGGAAGGAGAAAGGCTACGATGAATATCCAGGTGGTCTCCATTACGAGCATTAACTCTGTTTTATACACCATTCCGCAGCCTACCCCTGGAGGGGGACATGTTTAATAGTCCCATCCCTTGCTTATCGCACTATTTGTATCGTTCTTCATTCACAGCAGTATTTCTTAACCTTTTTTCTTATAATTGCATTTCTTTCTCATACATATGTTCATTTATGACATGTTGCATCCGTACACTTTGGTACGGCTAAATACACCAGGGGCTTATGTTTCCCGCATCATGGTGTGATAAGTCCGAACACTTTCACAAGTGCGGCAGCCCGAACTTATAGCATTATATGAATCGGCTCCGAATCATGACTTGGGTCAATAATTGGGTTTGCCCGGCTCCCATGTTTTGGTACCTTACGTTCCGTTGTATCGGTTAAGGTAGCACTGGGAGTACCACTGCGATTGCGCCCCAGTTGAGCTGGGCGAGCGCCTCAGTGGAGAAAGCTAAAATTGACCGTCATGATGAGGCGAGAGCCGGTCACTATTCGAGAGGTTTTTTCGAGTCTCTAAAGACTTATGCCGCTTAGAGCGAGGAACCGGCTTTGTCCGGCCCAGGCGTGGATAGCGCCCCGAATTCGGCCTTCCGAACACCAGGGGCTTCGCCAAAATTTAAAATTATAGAATTCTATGGCTAAGTGAGAGTGTTCAAGCATTATAAGTCCTGTTGCCTTGTTCGTTGTGTTGAGCGCCTCCCTAGATGGACCCAAAAATGGGAACAAGAGTGCTCAAATTTATCCCGAACACCCCAGCACTCGTGGCATGGGGGCTGAAGCCGACGACTTGCCATCTCTCAGATTTGATAAACGGCCGCACAGAAGGTAATATTTTAAATTAACAAGCGTTGCTTAGCGCATATGAACAAAGTTTTCAGCGCACAGGATAACAAAATGCGAGTCTACTCAAATATTACATCTTTGGAGCACTCACCCGCAGTAATGCGGGCACCCTTCAGGACACTCTTATAATACATCTCGGGAGTGCGATACTCCTTGCCCGGCGGTGGTGCGTCCGTCACAAGCTTCTCAGCATCCATCTTGCCCCCATTGCACCTTTGCGCGGGCAAGGGCCCGACGGGCACCTTCAATACAAGCGGAGTGCTTGATGACTTCAACCCATGGACACGCATCCACCAGTCGCCGCACCAGGCCAAAGTAGCTCCCAGGCATGGCCTCCTTGGGCCACAGCCGAACTATGAGGCCCTTCATGGCCTGTTCGGCCACCTTGTGGAGCTCGACCAGCTGCTTCAGCTGGTCGCTAAGGGGCACCGGATGTCCGGCCTCAGCATACTGAGACCAGAAGACCTTCTACGTCGAGCTCCCCTCCTCGGCCCTATAAAAAGCGGCAGCATCGGACACGCTGCAGGGCAGATCTGCGAACGCTCCTGGAGAGCTCTGAATTCGGGTAAGTGATAGGTAATTCACACTCACATGCTTACTTTGCATGAAAAATGCCTTACCCGCCGCTATTTTCTTCAACGCCTCGATTTCCTGGAGGGCCTTGTAGGCTTCGGCCTTAGCGCCTTTGGCACTCTCAAGAGCCGATGCAAGCTCGGACTCTCGAGTCTTTGAGTCGCGCTCCAAACTCTCATGTTTTTCCACGAGAGCCTGGAGCTCTTGCTGTACCTTCGCCACCCGCGCCTCCTGCTTCTCTCGCTCGGTGCGCTCTGCGGCCGCATTATGTTCGGCCGCGGACACCGCCTCCTTCAGGGTCGCCACCTTGTTCGTGGCCCCTGCAATACCCATGTTATCCTTGTCATTCTTCTTGCAACCAAATCCTTTTCTGTAAGGTACAATTTTAATAAGGTGTTACTCACCTTCCTTGTCCTCGAGCTGCTTCTTGGCACGGCCGAGCTCGTTCTCGGACCGCTCGAGGCTTTGCTTCAAAGTATTGACCTCCGCAGTCAGTGCGGCAGAGGTCAGCAGCACAGCCTGCAATCCCATATTGACATATTTTTTATGACTCCTGCGTATATCTTTTTAGATCCTCAGTCTGGCTTTTCTTTTCGAACACCGAACCGAGCATCAGGGGCTACTGTCTATGCGGTACTATTTTACATATATCAAAATTCTTACCTCAAAGCCTGTTAGAAGGCTGATGCAGGCTTCGGTCAGCCCGCTCTTGGCGAGCTGAACCTTCTGAATCACCGCACTCATGACGGTGCGGTGTTCCTCTTCGATGGAAGCGCCATTGAGCGCCTCCAGCAAGCTATCTGGTGCCTCCGGTTGGACGGAGGCCGCTGGCGTCACGGTCTTGCCCTTCTTACGAAGGGGCTGCCCGCCGGACTCCGGAGCCACTACAGGTTCCGGTGCGGAGTCCGATGCAAAGTCCGGGAGGTTGCCCTGCGGCACCTCCGGGGCCTCCTCCTCCTGGCGGGTCCCTTCCCGGGATCCCACCTCGGCATCATCCGCATCACGGGGGGTGGAGGCGGTCGGAAGGGAATCCATATCCGACGCACCCAAGGACCCGCTCGACGAAGCGGGAAGATCATCCTTGGGCGGACTGCAGGGTTGTATGCAGCATTAGAAAGACACCATGTGGCGAAAATAAAAATCATGAAGTTGTTCGGGAGTCTGGATACTTACGATCTCGCCAGGGGCTTGGCCCTTGGAGGCCAATCCTCGTCGTCGTCACCGCGTTGGCAGAGCAGTCCGGGGGAAGAGTCCTTCCCTTCTTGGACCCTTCGGCCTCCCTCGTTGGGGAGGCCTTCCTTTTCTTCCCTCCCCCCGCTGGGGGAGAGGACTCTTTCTTCTTCTCCTCGCCTTCGTGGGAGGAGTCCGCCTCAGAGTCTTCGTCCGATGACACCTGAAAACGGGAACTCTTTCGAGTGCCCGTGGCCTTCTTCTTGGCCTTCTTCTCCAGCACCACGTGGGGTGCCGGAACCAGCAGTCCCGTTAAGCGGGCGTCCGCTGGGTCTACTGGCAAAGGGGCCGAAAAGTTAGTCTGCTCGGCCTTCTTCAGCCAGTCATGTCAAAGGAAAGGGAGTTTAGATCCCGCATAGAGTCAAACTATGGAAAACAAGTGTCCCGTAAAGGGTAAAATCGCTTACCTTGCTAGCTGGACGCTGCGAGCTGAATCCGCGATCTTCGGCAGCGGATGCGGGAGCCTCGGCGCCCTTAAACAGCACCCTCCAGGCCTCTTCGTACGTAGTGTCAAAGAGCCCGCTCAAAGTCTGGTGCTGCGCCGAATCGAACTCCCACATATTGAAGTACCGTTGTTGGCACGGGAGAATCCGGCGGATGAGCATGACCTGGACTACGTTGACAAGCTTGAGCTTCTTGTTCATTAACTTTTGTATGCAGGCTTGAAGTCCGGCCAGCTCCTCCGAATCACCCCATGTCCGGCCACTCTCTTTCCAGGAGGTGACCCGTATGGGGATGCCATATCTGAATTCGGGGGCCGCTGCCCATTCAGGGTCACGCGGCTCGGTGATGTAGAACCACCCCGATTGCCACCCCTTGATGGTTTCCACGAAGGTGCCCTCGAGCCAAGTAGCGTTGGGCATCTTGCCCACCATGGCGCCTCCGCACTCCGCTTGGCTGCCCTTCACAACCTTCGGCTTGACACTGAAGGTCTTGAGCCACAAGCCGAAGTGGGGCTGGATGCAGAGGAAGGCCTCACACACGACGATAAACGCTGGGATGTTGAGGATGAAATTCGGGGCCAGATCATGGAAATCCAAGACGTAGTAGAACATGAGCCCCCAGATAAAGGGATGGAGTGGGAAGCCCGGTCCGCGGAGGAAATGGGAAAGGAATACTACCCTCTCATGGGGCCTGGGGGTGGGGATGAGCTCCCCCTCGTCGGGGAGCCGGTGCGCGATGTCGCTGGACAGATATCCGGCGCAGCGCAGCTTCTGGATGTGCCCCTCCGTAACGGAGGAGGCCATCCACTTGCCTCCCGCTCCGGACATAGTTGGAGAAGGTTGAGGTGAGATGTGCGGACTTGGGCACTGGAGCTCGAGTTCACGGAGATGGATAAGCAAAGGAGGAAGAAGGCATAGGTAAAAGGGTAGATCTTTATCCCCTTATATGGGCGGACGAAACCATGCATCCCCACCAGCCTGATAAAACTCGCTTATCTCCCAAGCGCCGCAATCAATGGCGCGGTTGGTTTACCCACATCCGTATTGATGGGAATCCCGGAATAAGGGGAACACGGTCTCTGCTTCGACAAGACGTGCCAAGGAAACCGCTTCGCTAAACACGCTGAGGTGGTACAATAAAAACTATTCGAGTAAAGTCTTGGTGGTGGTGTGACGTCACGCCACAAAATACGTGAGCATATTGAACTTGTGTAAATATTATTCTCTCTACGGTGGTATGTGGAATTTATTTTGCAGAGCCGGACACTATCCTGGTGTTCACAATCTTCTATAAATTATTCGGAGGAGGAACCCGCCCTGCAATGTCGAAGACAATATGCGCACCGGACTAGTCGTCATTGAAGCCTGGTTCAGGGGCTACTGAGGGAGTCCTGGACTAGGGGGTGTCCGGATAGCCGAACTATCATCATCGGCCGGACTCCAAGACTATGAAGATACAAGATTGAAGACTTCGTCCCGTGTCCGGATGGGACTTTCCTTGGCGTGGAAGGCAAGCTTGGCGATACGGATATGTAGATCTCCTACCATTGTAACCGACTCTGTGTAACCCTAGCCCTCTCCGGTGTCTATATAAACCGGATGGCTTTAGTCCATAGGACGAACAACAATCATACCATAGGCTAGCTTCTAGGGTTTAGCCTCCTTGATCTCGTGGTAGATCTACTCTTGTAATACCCACATCATCAATATCAATCAAGCAGGACGTAGGGTTTTACCTCCATCAAGAGGGCCCGAACCTGGGTAAAACATTGTGTCCCTTGTCTCCTGTTACCATCCGCCTAGACGCACAGTTCGGGACCCCCTACCCGAGATCCGCCGGTTTTGACACCGACACCCTCTGTCCCCGTCAACTTAGTAGGCCCACAAGTCAGCCTCCCACCATGGTGGGTCCTAGCTAGCAGGGGGTATTCATTTTTTTGTGCGTAATAAGGAGGCACTTCCGGTGGGTCCGAGCTGACAGCGGGGGGAACGTTTTTTCGAGAAATACGGTGGTCCGTGCAGTGGGTCCCAGCAGTCAGGGGGGACGTTTTTTTCGCGAAATATGGTGGCCCGTCCGGTGGGTCCCAACAGTCAGGGGGGAAACGTTTTTTTCACGAAATACTGGTGGCCCATCCGGTGGGTCCCTGCTGTCAGGTGGAAGAATAATTATTTTGCGCCTAATAAGGAGGTACTTCCTTGCGGCTGTTGTGGACGCATCTGTCAGCCTCTCCACGTACAATACTCTTTCGATGGAAGTCGGTCGTTGACCACATTGACCTTGCTGCGCCGAGAGCACCACGGCGGTGGACGACGGTGAGGCCTAGGAAGGGGACAACACGGAGCCGGGGAAGACACGGCAGTGGATGCCCACGCAGAGAGGAGTACGAGGGTTCACTGGTTTGGCTGCGGTGTGAGGCTGCCGTCGCCACAGAATAACAGGGGGAGTGGGTGAGTGGAGGGATGGCCTGGCCAGCAGTGTGAGTAGTATGGGGGCGGTGAGGCCTCCGCGGCAGCACAGCCGGCCACGAGAGGCAGGAGCATGCGGCATGACCGGCGCTGCTTTGGGCTGCTGGGGCAAGAAGACCAGAGGTTGAAGAAGCACTACGGCCATTGGATGGACATCGTTGACCACGCCGCGCGAGAGAACCAGGGCGGTGGACGACGGCGAGGCCTACGAAGGGAATGACACAGAGTCGGGGAAGACACGGCAGTGGCTGCCAATGCGGTGGAGAGTACGAGGGTTGACTGGTTCGGCTACCATCACCGGAAAATAACAGGAGGTGTGGGTGAGTAGAGGGATAGACAGGCCAGGGATGCGAGTATGATGGGGCCGTGAGGCCTGCCCGGCAGCACAGCCGGCCACGGGAGGCAGGAGCAGGCGGTTCCAACGGTGCTGGTTTGGGCGGCTGGGGCAGGAAGATCAGAGACTGAAGAAGCACGATTGCCGTTAGATTGACATCTAACGGTCTGACGATGGTAGAGTCGATTGTTGACTAAGTTTCTTTTTGGGAAACCTTGTGTACGCATGAACTTAGTAGGCCCACAAGTCAGCCTCCAAATCTGTGGCAGACAACATAAAGCCCAGTTGCTATTTTTTATAATTTGCAGCCCATATGCTAATTCTTAAGTAATTTATTACAGCCCATTTTCTGCCCAGGACCACCGTCAAAAAGTTCAACCTTATTTTGCATATTTCGGTGGAGTCCGAACTGTTGTAATCCCAAAATGATAAACATTTTCTAAGAACTTATTGATTTGCCAAAAAAATCGTAAGTTTTTTTTAGCAAATAAGATGTGGGACAATTGAGTTGGTTTAAGGGACAACCAGTGGTAAAAAATTCAGCGTTGGGTGGGAAAAAACAACAAAAATAAGGATGTAAATATGAGGGAATTTTATGTGTTTTCAATATAATGATACATGTATATGAACTAGTAAAACTATAGGTAGAGATTAGAAAACGGATGTAGGACATGCGTTTCAAGAGGAAAATAGAACTGGGTTGTGTGTTTGATTCAGTAAAAAAACTGCCTGCGGATGTTGTAAGACAAAATATAACTAATGCTGGCGGGCCAGAGGCCAGTAGATACCTGCTGGATCTTTGTGCCCCGTTGTCATCCTGGGCTGGGCCTATTAAAAACAAAACCACCCTGGGCAGTCTACAGCCCAGTTGAAACCTGCTCGACCTGAAAAAACAATATATGTGTTCAATAAACGAGAGAATTCTGCAAGTACAGACTGATAACTGGGATGCAGCAGGGATATTGTTTCTTCATCGTGATAATAAGTGCATGCACTTGTTTCAAAAAATTGGAGAACTCGGAATTCGAACTGCAGGTGCTTATGCTACCCACCAAATAAAAATCAGGTGCCTGATTTTTTTTCAAAACAAATGATTCAGCTTTATATCCATGTCGACCCTCGGCATGATGGTTGGAAGCAAATGCAAGTTCATACCAAAAGATCGTTAACAACAATACCAACTTGCGGACGACAAGGTAGTACAACTACCAATACCAAACTAACTTATAATCTTTTTACTCCTGGCCCTAGTGTTTGTATGGTAGAAAATCTTGCAGAAGTGTAGGACCTTGAAGTATGTCTAGAGGGGGGTGATTAGACTACTTGACCAATTAAAAACTTAACCTTTTCCCAATTTTAGAGTTTGACAGATTTTAGCAACTTTGGACAAGTCAAGCAATCATCACACAAATCAAGCTAGCATGAAAAGAGTATATAGGCAACGGAAATTAAAGCATGCAACTTGCGAGAAAGTAAAGGGAAGGGTTTGGAGGATTCAAATGCAGTTGGAGACATGGATGTTTTTGGCGTGGTTCCGATAGGTGGTGCTATTGTACATCCACGTTGATGGAGACTTCAACCCACGAAGGGTAAGGGTTGCGCGAGTCCACGGAGGGCTCCACCCATGAAGGGTCCACAAAGAAGCAACCTTGTCTATCCCACCATGTCCATCGCCCATGAAGGACTTGCCTCACTAGCGGTAGATCTTCACGAAGTAGGCGATCTCCTTGCCCTTACAAACTCCTTGGTTCAACTCCACAATCTTTGTCGGAGGCTCCCAAGTGACACCTAGCCAATCTAGGAGACACCACTCTCCAAGAAGTAACAAATGGTGCGTTGATGATGAACTCCTTGCTCTTGTGCTTCAAATGATAGTCTCCCCAACACTCAACTCTCTCTCATAGGATTTGGATCTGGTGGAAAGAAGATTTGAGTGGAAAGCAACTTGGGGAAGGCTAGAGATCAAGATTCATATGGTAGGAATGTAATATATTGGTCTCAACACATGAGTAGGTGGTTCTCTCTCGGAACTGGTAAGTTGGAAGTGTAGGTTTGTTCTGATGGCTCTCTCCACGAATGAAGAGGATGTGGAGGGGTATATATAGCCTCCACACAAAATCTAACCGTTACACACAATTTACCAATCTCGGTGGGACCAAATCAACAAACTCGGTTAGACCGATTTAGTAAACCTAGTGACCGTTAGGATTTTCGGTGGGACCGAAATGCAACTTGGTAGGACCGATATGGTTAGGGTTAGGGCATAACGTAATCTCGGTGAGACAGATTACACAAACTCGGTGAGACCGATTTTGGTAATTAGCTAACCAGAGAGTTGGTCAGGTAAACTCGGTGGGACCGATTTGCTCTTTTCGGTGAGACCGAAATGTTACAAAAAGGGAAACAGAGAGTTTACATTGCAATCTTGGTGGGACCGATCGCTCACTTCGGTTAGACCAAAACGTTATGAAGGGAAATAGAGAGATTACAATCCCATCTCGGTGAGACCGAGATCCCTATCGGTGAGACCGGTTTGCCTAGGGTTTGTGGCAGTGGCTATGACATGTGAACTCGGTGGCGCCGGATAGAAAGAATCGGTGTGACCGATTTTGGCTTTAGGTTTAGGTCATATGTGGATGTGAGAAAGTAGTTGAGGGTTTTTGAGCATATCACTAAGCACATGAAGCAAGAGGCTCATTAAGCAACACCTCATCCCTCCTTGATAGTATTGGCTTTTCCTATAGACTCAATGTGATCTTGGATCACTGAAATATAAAATGAAGAGTCTTGAGCTTTTGAGCTTGTGCCAATCCTTTTTCCTTGATATTTTGAGGGATCCACTTTCATCATCCATGCCATGCCATTCATTGAGCTTTCCTGAAATAATAGTCTTGGAATAGCATTAGCTCAATGAGCTATATGTTGTTATGAATTACCAAAACCACCTAGGGATAGTTGCACTTTCAATCTCCCCCTTTTTGGTAATTGATGACAACATATAGATCAAAGCTTCGACAAATGATAATAAGATTGAAAAACATCGTCGCTTTGAGAAGTATGTGATAAGCAAGAGCTCCCCCTAAATTTGTGCATATTTTAAGATTTGCTTGGGACTGCAAATGCACAAGGAATTAGGCTCATGGGTTACTCTTCCATGTCACATACATCTTGGTGGAGCGCTCAAAATAATAAATATTGAATACATGCACTCATCACCAAGCAAAGTGAATGATCATATAGGGATAGGTAAGATAATATCATATAATCAAGCATAAGTGTAGCTTATGATCAAACACATGATCATCAATGTCTCACAGGTAATGCATAGTATCTCAAGCAATCAAAAGCAAACAAGTTCAACCAAGAAGACAAGAGAGAACAAAAAACAGCAAATCTCTCTCTCGAAGCCTATGATCTATACATTTTTCTTCCCTTTTGGCAACAAGTTACCAAAAAGTTCATAGAAAATGCATAGAGCTAGATCATTTCTCAGGCTTGGTCTTCAGTTGGTGGTGTAGAGATGGCTCCTTGGACGAAGACTTCAGTTGATGTAGAGGGAGCTGGAGGAGTTGCTGCTGGAGCTGGTTGCCCTGGAGCTGTAGGAGTTGTAGCTGGTGCAGATGATGTAGCTCTTGTGTCTGTCATAGGCACTGTAGCTGACCTCTGAGCTCTAGGCACTCTGGCAAATGCATCTATGGTTGTCTTGCCCTTCCTCTCCTGCATGTCATCCTGCAGCTGCTCCACAACTGACTGAATCTCGGTTACTTTGACATCAAGATCATAGAATTTTTGTTCCATGATCCTTTCCAGGATCTCCTGGTTTTGAGTTAGGGTGTCCAACCCCTTCTCATTCCTCAGTGTTGATGCTATCAAGTAACCAAGCTGCTCCTGTTTGTTCTTCAAGAAATACTCAGATGCCTCCTCTTGAGTTGGCATCTTGGTAGCCTTCTCTTTCCTTGCTTTCTCCTTCTTCTCTTGAGCTTGCACTGATGATGGATCATTCTCATTCATGACAACTTGATTGTCCTCAAAGTCTGGATAGAGAGGAAAATGTTCCTTATCCAACTGATACTTTCCTATGCCCATCTTTGAGTTAATCAACTCCTGAATCTGTGGGGCATATCCACAACTTCTCTTCTGATCTGCTGCAGTCCTCTTAATGGTTTCTACCATAAGGCTCATGACCTTGAATTTCTGGGGCACATCAAAAATGTGAAGCATGTTAATTGCATGCCCTCTTATCATGTTGTGGTCACCTGATTTGGGCAAAATAGTGTGCCTTAAGATCCAGTTGATCGTAGGCAGCCCTAACAGAAGAAAATGGACTGTCCCAAATGAGAAAGTCTCAAGGGCTTTGTTTGGGATCTCTTTATACATATGTGACATAGAATTGTGTCCCATCTTCTTCTTGGCATATACATCCAAATCATCTTCTCTCTCCTTTGGGGCTTTGATCAGACTTGCCCATTCCTCTATGGTTGACTGGTATCTTGTTCCTTCAGACATCCAAACTATCCTGCCATCTGGATAGAAGTGTCTATGGAGTAGAATTGCATAATGAGTTCATCATTCCAGTTGGTGAGCTTCTGCCCAACAAACTCTGCAACTCCACAAGCAGTGGAACTGTCTTGCACTCCAGGATAGTGTTCTTCATTTTCCTTCATGTAGGTCCAGTCGACCCATCTCATATCACACACTATAGGCTTCTTGTCCAACAAGATTGTCTCATAGAAGTCCTACTGCTCCTTGGTGTGGAACCTGTAATCTATAGCAGTCCTTCTCCTGGTGGCATATGGATCAGACAATCTCCATAGCCTCAACCCTGATTCTTTCCTGATCTTCATGTTCTCAACCACAGGATGAGCATCATTGTGGTCTGGAATCTTGGGTTTGAGCTTTCGTAGGACCTGCCCTTCTTCATCTTCCTCAGCAGCAACCTCAGGCATTGGGGCCTTGTTCTTCTCAGCTGCTGGTATAAACCTGGTATTTCTCTTTGGTGCAATCTTGGTCTTGGGGGCAGCTTTGGGTGCTTCTTTGGGCTTTGATGTTGCACCCCCTGACTTTATTGCATCACCCATAAGCTTATGTGCCTTTGGTGCTGGTGCAGCAACCTCTTCTTCCTCTTCCATCATGGAAGGTTGACCAACAACTCTGGCCATGGTCTTCTTGACCCTTTCCTTCCTTTTCTTTCCTTCTGCGGCTGCCTCTTCAGGCATCTCAGGTACTTGAGTTGATCCTCTGGCTTTAGACATTGGTTGTCTTCCTGCTGGCCTTTTGATCTTCATGTCTGGCTTTACTGCAGTTGAACTAAGCACCTTCTTGAGCACTACCTTCTTGGAAGTAGCCTCATCTTCTGCTGCCACATAGTCCTCATCCTCTGAGTCTGAGGTTCTCTTCCTTCTAGCTCTTGTGGCTGCTTTGGGCAAATTGCTTGGAGTGCTTCTGCTCCCTTCATCTGAAGTACTTGAGGGACTAGTGCCCTCACTCATGTGAATCTGCTCTTCTTCCCTGTTCTGACTGTCACTATGGTCTGACATGCTGCAAATCACTGACTGCTGACCCTGTGAATAGTTATAGTTGAGACAGAGTGGATGAGCATCACAAAATGCAGAGATTTTTGCAAAAGAATGATTTAAAAACTTAGTTTTAGTTTCCACATAAAGCATTTCGGATCTACCAATTTTCAAACTCGGTGATACCGAAGCAGTTTTGGAACCTAAACTAGTGATCTCGGTCAGACCGAGTCACAGTTCGGTGGCACCGAGACTGCTAGGGTTTCACAAAGTTTTAAAATCAGTCACACCGATTTGTAATTCTTGGTCAGGCCGACACTTACTAGTGCAATGGCGTTAGCCAAATCGGTGGGACCGAGTTTTTCAACTCGGTGGGTCCGAGATCGTTTCGGCGGAAACCTAACCCTAAATTTTCAAATCACATCTATTCTAAGGATCACATTGACTGGATAGGAGTGTTTCAATCGTGGCAAGATGCATTACAAACACAATGTGCTGAGAATCAGATGAGGAAAGCACTGTGATTGAGTTCATACCCTAGTTCGGCAGTGAACTCGCTACGGCGGCAACGGCGGAGAAGAAATCCGTTGACGGCGGCAGAGACCAGCGATGGGAGGAGGCTGGCAACAAAGTCGATGATCCGTAGACCTGGTAGGCAGAGCGAGCTACGCGCGGGTGAAGGGGTTTGGAGGAATTTCCAAATTTTTGCCCGTGACTATAAGCCCGACACTGTCGGTGTGACTGAGTTGAACAACTCGGTGGCACCGAGATGCATAACTATTAACATTTACAGCAACTCGGTGTGACCGAAATTTCATATCGGTTGCACCGAGATTGAAAACCTAGATCGACTTAGTGATCTCGGTGGGACCGAAATGGAGGAATCGGTCAGACCGAGAATCACAAAGAAGTCTTGGAAGTTTATGTCTATGACGAATCGGGGACTCCAAGTGCTCCTCACACAGAGTGGTTCGAATCTGACTTGATCAAATTTTGTGATGTAGCATGAATAGAGTTTGAGACGAGAAAAGCATAGATAGCTAGAGAAGGTTCTTAGGCATTCTTGTCCATCCACTTGGCCAAAGAAAAGGAAACCAATCAATCAAAACAACAAGTGGATGTCCTAGAATGAGTAAAATATGCAACCAGCATGCTCACACAATAAAGTGACAAATGAAATATGTGGCAAAGCATGCACAACCAATTCTAGCATCTATCAAACAATTGGCGATGACTAGGTCATCTATATATGAGTATATTGACTTAGGAGTCAAATGAGAACATTTTATCATAGGTCATATTCATCGTTTAAGCTCAAGTGGGGTTACCACTTTTACATAATGCATTGATGTGTTCACACCATTAGAGTTGCTTTGACTCAATTCTTATAGTTAAGCTCCCCCTAGATGTGAGATCCCCCTTAGAGGGATGAACTAACCTTGGGTTTTGTCGATGATGACTTCATGTAGGTGTTGAAGATGTGGATGCTCAATGTTGATGTAGATCTTTTGGAGCAATCCTTTGGAGTAAGTTGCACTTTCAATACCTACACGGGTTAGTCCCACAAGGAACAAAACAAGGATATCCATAGACATAGAGTGATGCACACACAAGATGATGTCCATGAAATCATTTGGTTACCTTGTCCCTTGCCTTACCAACATGAGGATTTGTGACTCCTTGAACTAGTGCAAGATGTGGAAGTTGATTGCACTTGTTCTTGCCATAAAGATATGAGTGAAGAATGTTGGCGGAGTCACCCTCAAGAACTCTCTAGTTCTTCTTCTTCGGGATCCACATCATCTTGATGGGAATCCTTGGAGTTGTAGTTGTACTTAATGAAGTAGAACTTGACGTAGTCTTGGGAACCCACTCGACCAAGGCCTTAGGTGCTTCTTCAAATGCATCAATCTCCTCTTGAAGCTTGTCTTTGCCCTTTTGGTCTTGTGGTGGAAGATCATCTTGAGCTTGTGTTCCCTTGAAAAAAGTAGGATCATACTTCTCTTGTTGAGGAACAAACTTCTTCTTGGGGTATTGATCTTCTTCCCACTCAACTCCATTGGCATTGAACTTTCATTCAAAACCAACACCTTGATTCTTCCGGTGCCTTCCTTGCTTGCGTACAATTTCCTCGAATTGCTTACTCCCGGCAAGGCTCTTGTATACACCTTTCTCTATAATTCCCTTCAATAAGCTGTTTTATTGCTCAAGTGTAACTTGGCTAAGATAATCATTAGTGGAATCAAGAGAACTACTAGAAGCAACAATATTTGATTTAGCATTGTTATTGTTACTACTAGAGGAAGAATCTTTCTTGTTCTTGTTACTAGACTTGACTTGAGGCATGTAAGTTGAGAAGAGTAAACGCTTGGCAATATAAGAAGAACTTTTCTTGCGAAGATCATCATTGATTGCCTTTAAGAACTCATGCTCTTGCTCAAGATTGAGCTTTTCAAAGCATAACTTCTCATGAGCTCTTAAAAGTTCTCGATGATTTTCGAAGATAGTTTCATGAGCTAACTTAAGAGTGTTTAGTTCTTTAGTTAGAAGCTCAATCTTCTACTTATCATTGTCATTCGTTTTATCTTGTTTAGCATGATTAATTGACGTTTCATCATAGTATTCATCACTAGAGTTGTCAATAAGTAAATCATCATCACCCGACAAGTCATCTTCACCACTATTGAAATCAACATACTCGGGATGTGTTACCTTTGGACCTTTGGCCATGAAGCATCTTCCAATTCCTTCATTTGGTGAGTCAAATATGTCGTAGGAGTTGGTTGACACAAGTGCTAGACCGGCAACACCTTCATCTTGAGTATGTTCGGAGTCGGAGTGATAGCTTCTCTCGGAGTGATGTTCAGAGTCAGAACCAGATACCCATTCACCAACATGAGCTTGATGTCTTCGTTTTGTGTAGCTCTTTGATGACTTATCCTTCCTTTCCGAATCTTTGCTTCTCCGTGAGGGTCTTCGTTCATAACGATCATCTCTACTCCTTCTCTCTCTTGGTGGTGATTCTTCTCTTCTACTTCTTCTTTTAGGAGAATCTTCTTTCTTTTGTAGGGTGTCGTACACTCATTGGAATAGTGTCCGGGTCTCCCACAATTGTAGCAGTTGCGCTCTCGACTAGAAGATCTTTTGTCATTGTAGGACCTTGACTTAAGCTCAATTCTTTGCTTCTACTCTTGTAGAATTTGTTGAAATTCTTCACCACTTAAGCTCAATTCTTCATTGAAGGTTTGTTTCTCACTTGATGATGTGGGGGCTTCACATGAGGCTTTGTAAGCAGCACTTGACTTGTTGTGAAGTTCCTCCTTATCCTTGAGTGACATCTCATGATCAACAATTCTACCAATGACCTCCGTTGGCTTGAGATTCTTGTAATTGGGCATCATTTGAATCAATGTGCACATGGTATCATATTTTCCATCCAATGCTCTTAGGATCTTCTTGATGATGAATCTGTCGGTCATCTCTTCACTCCCTAAGCCGGCAATCTCATTTGTGATAAGAGCAAGCCTAGAGTACATCTCAGTGACACCTTCACCATCCTTCATTTTGAACTTGTCAAGCTGACTTTGGAGCACATCCAACTTGGATTCCTTGACGGAGTCGGTACCTTCATGCATATCAATCAAAGTGTCCCAAATTTCCTTTGCATTCTCAAGACGGCTGATTTTGTTGAATTCTTCGGGGCACAATCCGTTGAAGAGGATATCACAAGCTTGAGCGTTGTATTGCAGCATCTTCAATTCTTCCGCATTAGCTTCACGGTTATGTTCTCTCCCATCAAAGAATTCACCTTGCAAGCCAATACAAATAATAGCCCAAACAACGGGGTTATGTTCGAGAATATGCATTTTCATCTTATGCTTACAACTAGCAAAATTAGTTCCATCAAAGTAAGGACCTCTACGGTGATAATTTCCCTCGCTAGACGCCATACTCTCCTAGGTTGTGAAACCAAGGCTATGACCACCAAAAGCTATGGAAATCAAAGCAAATGGAGACCAAGGCTCTGATACCACTTCTAGGACCTTGAAGTATGTCTAGAGGGGGGTGATTAGACTACTTGACCAATTAAAAACTTAACCTTTTCCCAATTTTAGAGTTTGACATATTTTAGCAACTTTGGACAAGTCAAGCAATCATCACACAAATCAAGCTAGCATGCAAAGAGTATATAGGCAGCGGAAATTAAAGCATGCAACTTGCGAGAAAGTAAAGGGAAGGGTTTGGAGGATTCAAACGCAGTTGGAGACACGGATGTTTTTGGCGTGGTTCTGATAGGTGGTGCTATCATACATCCATGTTGATGGAGACTTCAACCCACGAAGGGTAATGGTTGCGCGAGTCCACGGAGAGCTCCACCCACGAAGGGTCCACGAAGAAGCAACCTTGTCTATCCCACCATGGCCATCGCCCACGAAGGACTTGCCTCACTAGCGGTAGATCTTCACGAAGTAGGCGATCTCCTTGCCCTTACAAACTCCTTGGTTCAACTCCACAATCTTTGTCGGAGGCTCCCAAGTGACACCTAGCCAATCTAGGAGACACCACTCTCCAAGAAGTAACAAATGGTGCGTTGATGATGAACTCCTTGCTCTTGTGCTTCAAATGATAGTCTCCCCAACACTCAACTCTCTCTCATAGGATTTGGATCTAGTGTAAAGAAGATTTGAGTGGAAAGCAACTTGGGGAAGGCTAGAGATCAAGATTCATATGGTAGGAATGGAATATCTTGGTCTCAACACATGAGTAGGTTGTTCTCTCTGAGAACTGGTAAGTTGGAAGTGTAGGTTTGTTCTGATGGCTCTCTCCATGAATGAAGAGGAGGTGGAGGGGTATATATAGCCTCCACACAAAATCTAACTGTTACACACAATTTACCAATCTCGGTGGGACCGAATCAACAAACTCGGTCAGGCCGATTTAGTAAACCTAGTGACCGTTAGGATTTTCGGTGGGACCAAAATGCAACTCGGTAGGACTGATATGGTTAGGGTTAGGGCATAACATAATCTCGGTGAGACCGATTACACAAACTCGGTGAGACCGATTTTGGTAATTAGCTAACCAGAGTTGGTCAGGTAAACTCGGTGGGACCGATTTGCTCTTTTCGGTGAGACCAAAATGTTACAAAAGGGAAACAGAGAGTTTACATTGCAATCTTGATGGGACCGATCGCTCACCTCGGTTAGACCGAAACGTTACGAAGGGAAATAGAGAGATTACAATCCCATCTCAGTGAGACCAAGATCCCTATCAGTGAGACCGATTTGCCTAGGGTTTGTGGCAGTGGCTATGACATCTGAACTCGGTGGCGCCGGATAGAAAGAATTGGTGTGACCGATGTTGGCTTTAGGTTTAGGTCATATGTGGATGTGAGAAAGTAGTTGAGGGTTTTGGAGCATATCACTAAGCACATGAAGCAAGAGGCTCATTAAGCAACACCTCATCCCTCCTTGATAGTATTGGCTTTTCCTATAGACTCAATGTGATCTTGGATCACTGAAATATAAAATGAAGAGTCTTGAGCTTTTGAGCTTGAGCCAATCCTTTGTCCTTGATATTTTGAGGGATCCACTTTCATCATCCATGCCATGCCATTCATTGAGCTTTCCTGAAATAATAGTCTTGGAATAGCATTAGCTCAATGAGCTATATGTTGTTATGAATTACCAAAACCACCTAGGGATAGTTGCACTTTCAAGAAGACCACCTCCCACTCCTTCTCTTGCTCCAGGTCCCCGAGGTGGTATTGATGCATCACCCAGTTGGTCCTCTGCTGGTCGAAGTTCTTGTTGGTGTGCAGCACCAGAACCTTTTTTGCTGCCCGTCTGCCAGCCGTTGACCATCACCGGCAAGGTATTGCTGGTCTTGTGCCACATCGCGTGCATGCCGCACTCCGACTGTATCTTGCGGACGTGTCCACGTGCCCCTTTTGAACGCCCTGGAATTGCGCTGGAAGAAATGCTTCCTTAGGCCACTCAGTGTGGTACCTGCAGTATTGCGGAATACAGGTTTTAGTGTACGTAGTTGGCATTTTTATAACATCTTTGGCATGTTGCAGTCACTTGTTTCACTTTTTATTAACTGCCAAATTGTAATTGCTTCACCAGGTATTCGTCTAAAAAGAAAAATAGAGCTATAAACAAAGGAATATGTTTGTGCAAGTAGACGGTCGATCGGTGTCTTACCTGGAAGTTTCTCAGGTTGGGTGTAGCATATGCTATGCTCGCTGTCGATGGTTGGTATGAACAAATCGATGAGAGACTGAAATCTCGCACTGTCAGCACTCACTTTGGCCTCAAGGTGCTCGATCAGCTCCTGATCCGTGGGATCGAACTTGAAGCCAGCCGGCAGCACCAGCCAATCCTTCTTCGACTTGCATCGGTAATTCCAGTTATATGGTACTCAATGTATGATCAATCGACTGTTTTAAGTGAATGATGAAAGATTTCGACAGATAAGTGGTACTCCAAATCTGAAGTCCAGAATACCCGAACACGCCGTCAGGATTCTTGTGTCACCTCACGCGCAGCGTGTTGTCACGTCAATTCAATGTGTGGACATGATGAATAATTTGACCGACGTATACTAGTACTGCTACTGTACTACTTACTAGTCGTATTTAGTGTCACAATTTATACATAGGTTTAACTAACAAGTATGCACTTGAAGCCTAACTGATATATATATATATATATATATATATATATATATATGTGTGTGTGTGTGTGTGTGTGTGTGTGTGTGTGTGTGTGTGTGTGTGTGTGTGGCTTCTGCACAGCATCTCCATCATCATTATCAGTACATCCTACGTTAGGATGCACTTGATCCCAGGAAGGTATTTGTCCTTCAAACCAGAGAAGTGCTTCAAACTAACAACAGTACATAATATCCAACAAAAGAGGGTCGTGCTACAGCAGCAGAATACATGGCTCAGTATAGATATCAGCACGAATCAAGTTGTGCATATTTGCTGTTGGCATGAACCACATCGCTACATGTCGGATTTGCAAAAGCCATCCATCGCATGGAAGCTTGATGCCTTTCACACACTGAAGATTATCTGGCACAAGCTGTGTCGAGGAATCTCTGGATATGGTGATTCATGAAACCCATGGTATGATGTGTAAACACAGTCCCCCCTCGCGATTGGAAGTTGCATAGCACGGTAATCATCGCTGATGATATGATCGATGATTGGTTGGATGATCGGATAATTGAGCCCGAGGAACAAGGAGTGGTTGCCGAGGCTGTAAACCCGCCTCCAGTTGAATACGCCTGGCCCAACGGAGATGGGATCTTTCTCGAACACGAAGCTTCCATAGCCATCAATGTCACGAACGCCCCATGCATTGTACTGCATGTGGTTTGATGTAATGGTTTGGTCAATTTGGTACGTGCAAATGAGCATCAAATGACAACCGTCAGCTGAACGAGCGATAAACCACCACCCATCGGTTGGTATGATTCCAGGTCCTGGAATCATGAAGGCCAGCGCATTTGCATCTGCTGCAACAATTCAAATTGGAGACCAAAAGGACAAAATTAAACAATCATGTTCAGAGTATGTGTGGAATTAAGATTATTATAACAGTGACACATATCATAGACAGAGAATTGCAATGTCGTGGTCATAATCATACCCCAAGTTAAAAAAATAAGCCAATGGCTTTCATATTCTAGCAATATGTCATGGTTCAAACATCATGTAACAATGAGAGGAAAACAGCTATGACAACGCCTACTCATATTCTACCATAGCACTTACTACTACTATTCTCATATCAACTCTAAGCAATAACATGTGTTGTTATAAAAATCTTGTAAACGAGAGTAACATATAGAAATCATGATGTTATGCTCATAATATGTATTCTAACAATCATTAGATGCCAATTGTTCCCATATCAACTCTAACAATAACATGTGTGGTCATAAAAATCTAGGAAATGAGAGGAACATATAGCAATGATGTGGTTATAGACATTCTATGTATTCTAAATTTGTAACAATGAACAGGCAGTCGTATTCATAAGATAAAGATGAGATGAGATAGAACAATTACACGATGATAGATTCCACTAGTATAGGCAGCCAATCTGTGCGTCGACCGCATAAACAATGCCATCATGCACTATAGCATCAAACAGAAATGTTGCCTCAACAGGATTGATGATGAGCCATAACCATGTATGACGCCCAGATTCCAGATAGACTAATCCCATGTTGAACAAGGCAATGAGCTTGTAATCCATGTAGTCTTCTGATGGTGTGGGCACTTCGCAGATTACAACTTTCTGCAAACAGAGGTCGAGCCAAAAGCTTGACGTGTCTCGTGCGTAGTAGGCAGGAGTGTCCGGCGGGCCGCGCGGCTCGATGGCGGCGGTATCCAACGACGGAAGGGTGATCTCTCACTGGGTGTAGATATCCACGATACGCCATGGACTACCGGATTGGTGGATGAGGACGATCCAGTTGGCCTTCATGCCCGCCCAGTAGTGGCCACGCATGAAGGACAGGTGGACGGGTAGTGGTAGCATGTCGAGGGGCACCACGGCAACCTCCATAGGATCGTCAAGTCGGTGGCTGGGCCACCTGCGAGGATCGAGCATCAGCAAGCAGGGTGTCTTGAAAAGAGTCGGCCGGTTGCAGACGAGTAGATGGTACAAAGACACCGAGCATGCGGCCAGACAGACGGTGCTGAGTAGGTCCATACGACTACAGATCTGCTCCAAGAGAACGTCGGGGAGGGAATTCCAATCACGGCTCTGCGTGTCAGTCGGTGCTGCCATTGGGGTTTTCGGTGCCTGTGAGGCAGCGGGGAAGTGGATTCGGGCGGGCGAGCGAAGAAGCTTCTCCTCGCGTGGCCGAGCAGTGAGCGGGGGGATATGGTACGCGCGAGCTACCAAGGAAGATGGCACGGGCGGGCGAGCAGTGAGCGGGGGTAAATGGTGTGCGGACGACGATGGGGAAGAGAGGAGGAAGAAGAGTGGAAGACGGGGAAGAAAGTGCATTAAATCTCAATTCTACTAGTACTACTACCAGGATATACCGTCCTTCGGAGTGTAAATAGTTACACCGATGACATGTGGGCCTACCACAACAGGGCCCATATGTCAGTTAATGGAGGACAGAGGTGCGTAGGCGTATTTGCGGAAGCATGCTCTACTGGCAAACATGATGGCAGTACTGGGTAAGGCTGATTTAGTAACACCAACACGCTGGTTCAGCTTATTAATTATGTGTCCCATCTGCTGCAGCGTGTATTGTCACTTCACTGCGAAGACTAGTTGAATAGTTCTCTCTGACCGAGATGGGGAATAATGGATCGCGAGGACTTCCTTTCTACGGTATCCCTATGCCTCTATGCTCACTTCACTCATTTTGCTCCGTACCTAATCACTTGTTGAAATATGTAGAAAGACAAATACTCCGTATTTGGGAACAGAGGGAGGCTTTTACTCCGTATTTGGGAACAAAGGGAGTATCACCATATGGAGGGAACAGAGGAAGCTTGAAATATGAACATGTCAATGGGAGGGAGTAAGCCCCATGCATGCAACATGCAACACTCACACGTACACATGGACGCACGCAACACTCACGCACCCATGCGGCACATAGCACACGACACAACACACACGCTCACGCTCAAGTGCTCAACCTACTCCCTACGTCTGTGAAAGACTATAAATTTAGAGATTAACACATTGACCAGGGCATAATTAACGCCCAAAAGTAGCAGACTTATGTGTGCATGCGACCATTGAGAGAAGAAGATTAAATGAAGGTTGTTGCATGTTGTAATTAAGGATAGACATGTAGCCTATACATATAGCACAAGTTGGTGCATTAGTCAATCAATATCGATTTAGATTAAAGGCTAAATGCATTGGAAGTGTAGATGTACATCATGTACTACACTATTTGTTTTATAGTCGATGTACACTCTTTGTTGGAAGACCGAGGGAGTACACGTGCATGCACTCACATACACAGCCAGGGCAGTTCGCGAGAAAGGGTTGGACTCGTGTCGTGCTTGTGTAAAGTTTTGTTTAACTGATTTCTTTGCTCTGCCAACTGGCAGGTGGGACCCAGAAACCAGGTGACAATTTAACCAGTCAATAAAGTGCCATGTCGACTATGTGGTCGGTCAGTAGGGTGCAATACGGTGATCTACGATGAGCTAGTGATCGTATAATCACCGCAAAACTATATATAGCAACCGCAAAGAGCGTATTATTACATACGTTGACCGCCAGTGTATTTTTCTTGTTTCAAATTAAGCCATATTAATCAGAAAGGACGCGGTATGGACTACTAGTACTAGTACTGCTTTGATGTGTCCCGTCAACTCGCCGAACAAGTAGAAGCTTGCTTACTACACCTCTCCCTCGCCCACGCACGCCGTGGTTCGCAGGACAAGGAGTGGGTTTTGACTACAGCACCCTCTCCCTCTCCCTCTCCCTCTCCCACGCCCTCGCCCTCGCCCTCGCGGTGGACGTGCAGCAGTTCAATCAGTGTCAGATTGCCAGAAGCATATTGTACAGCAGTATCATCATTGTTGGACCTTCCGAAGTGGCGAAGAGCCAAGTGCAAGGTTCACACGAGTACGAACTGTTGAACCTCCCGAAGAGGCAAAGAGCCAACCGCAAGGTTTTATAGAAGTTGTCGTCCTAGTAGGAGTGTACTACAACTATAGCGAACGATGCTACTGTATGATGCCGCCACGTCACGTATATCCAAAGTTGTGCCACCTTTTTTTCTCAAAGAGTGTGTTGGAGCCCGTGCAACAACCACACAAGTTGCACGTACACATAACACATTTACTAGTAATAAATTCTAAAGGACAAATGCCAGTATGCCACACAAGTTCATCTCCAATTCATGTGATAAATTTGTGCACGACTAGTCTACATATATTCACAGCGCTACCGTTCACAATTACCGTACTCCACTTACACGTTATAGATGGGCTACACGTCCTCTCCAGGTTCCAGTCCCATGTGTTCTTCATGGATGGCACGATCCATAGTGGTGGGCAATGGGAATCATTGTCGCAGCTTTCTAGTCCGGTTCCACACGATGGAGACTCATCCAAGCTGAAGCGGCATAAATCAAGGATAGCGTGTCCCAGCATGTCGTTCATCCGGCGGTGCTCACTAAGAAACAACCATGCTTCATGAACGGCAGGCCTTCCGTGTCGTGCATGGAAGGTGGCATCCGCTTCACAATGGGGTAGCTGTCCCCGATGAAAAGCGAGCACTCTCAAGAGTGTTCCTCGGCACCCACGTAGCATCACGGGGGTCGAACTCGGCGCCGTTCATCTGGTACACGCGGCATCCCAGATCTGGACACATGGTGAAGTACATAGTCAAGGTCCATGCATAATAATGTTGTGCTCAAATATGGTGGTCAGTAATACTGTGCAGCAAATAGTACTACTCTAGTATAGAGGAAGTAAAATAACCGGCTTATTATATATAGCCACTCTTGGCTACATGGATGAGATAGTAAGACATGGAAAAACAAAAATGGTGGCAGCTAGTGGGTTCAAGTCTTCAAGGGCCTTGCTAGCTATATGCATCCTCCAAGGTAAAAAAGTACTCCTACTAGTACTACTAAGTATACTACTAGTACAACAATGAAAGAGAAGGCGAGAGGGTTAAAAAATGGAATACCTGGGTAGATGGTGACGGTCCGATTGTGGTAGATTATGTGACCATGTTGCACATCAGTGGTACCATGGGTAACGACTGCTAAGATAGCTGATCCCAATATGCCAAAGTCAGCTACAAGGTTCCAGGTTAGACCAAATCACGGATGCAAATGCACATCCAGGATCGGCGATCTTATTTTGATCGGGAGATGACTGGTCCCTGCAAAATAATGGAGTGCCGTTAGGGATGCAAATGATGGTTTGTGCATTCCGTTTGTAATCTCCCGTACCGTAGGATGGCAACCAGATGAAACAAGTCCCCTGGCTTGTCACCGCGAAGATGCGGCCTAGATGGCGCACAGTGTCTTCGAATGTGTAGGGGTACAAATCTGCCGCCGCCAACATGCGCCAGCCTCTGCTGTTACTGCCTCTTGCATTGATGGCAATCCTTATGTCGAACACCGTGATGAGATAGTAATCGTCGTACCCGCATCGCTTTGTTGGCGGGTCCGCAATTGCTATCTTCTTCAATCTCATGTAGGCATCATGATATGTATTCAAGCCCAGCCAGTCCGGAAGGCCGATCGCAATGGTGGAGAAGGGGTCTACCGGAACGGCCGCACTGCTGTGGATGTTGTGCAAAATGATGGTGGTATCCGGCCGGAGGTATGCAAGCCAATATTCGTTGGCACCGACCCAGACCTATATATAAGACGGTGGGCAGCGGAGAAATTATAGGATGGAAATGGAATAACTAAGTACTACATGATCAAACTCCATTACTGACCTACTCATAGGACAAAATCCGACTACCTCTCAACGTCGGCAACTCTAGCGGAGTCAACGTGCAACCATGGCCAGGGAGCAGTGGACTGTTCAAAGGATTGTCCCATAGAAGAACCTTCTCCTCGAGGACGCATGGAAGACCAACAAGCATGGCCTTTTCCCAAGCCTGTTTAAGCAGCATCTTGAAAAAGTTGGTGCAGGAAGCACCGAGTCTTGCGGTGGTGAGGACGTCGGAGCGGCGTGCGATTTCTCCTAGAGGATCATCATCCAAGGTCTCCCAGCCCCGGCGAGGAGGAGAACCGCCTGGCGAATCCATGGGAGCAGCAATGAACTGCCTTCTCTTCTGGGGGAGGGGAACTGGCGAGGAGGAGATAAGAGCGTAGTAACCGCATGGCGTCGTCCCTTCCAACTGTAGATCATTCCTCAGCGAAGGGGTGAGGCTATTATTTACTACTAGTACTAGCATTATGGAACGTTATGGGATTGCATTATACTGTAAATAATAGCACTAGTAAGAAATTTTTGGCACTAGGTAGTAGTTTTTGGCGTGGATTAAGAAATTTTGGGTATGTTTTTGCCATTTTTTGTACACGCCAACTAGTGTCAAAAAACGTCTTACATTATGTGATGGAGGAGTATGTACTCGTACTGTAGCAGTACTAGTACTACTTTTTCTCAACTAGTAGTGCAATGTATTGTACTTCTAGTCTTGTCTAGTATAGTGCACCAGTTTTGAACTCTTGAATCTCAGGGCCAGACCAAGGAGCTACAGTTGGAAGTGGAGGGTACTACTGTTCTCTAGAACCATCGATGTACTATCAATGCAGGGAAAGTACACCTGCGTAGTGGCCTAGTGGGTACTCTCGGTGCTCTATTCAGCCGCTCCTATCACGTAGTTGGCCTACTCAGCCGCTCCTCTCACGCACACACTAGCAGCCTGTTTATCAGCGATGGTTACTGCGGGGGAAGAACATTTGAGTTATTTGATACAGCGAGACTAGGCTTTTCGCTTCCATTTGTGGAGGTGTAATGGATCTCGTCGAACTTTGTTAGTAGTTCCTTCTTTATGAATGAGATGAAGCAAAGCTTTTGCCTCTGTTTCAAAAAAAACACGTCAAGAGGAATTTCTTTTATAGTAGAGCCGATAATGGAGTGAAGTCCATGCGTGCAACGCCACAAGTTACAGAGTAGTAGTAGAGCACTTTACGTACAGAGCCATATTGCATAGTTCCCAATGCCCCGCCAAGCTTTTTCGGCTCCTCAGGCTTAATTGGGAGGCGCTAGTTTAAATATGCTACTAGCTGATGAGGAAGCTGCAAGTGAGGTGTGGCTAGGGCGAGCACGCGAGCCACGGGATGCTGGGAAGGAAAACCCATTCACGTGGCTAGGCTATCCAGTGCACCCAGATTGTGGAGCTGCACGTCCGTTTGACTTCAAAACTCAAACTACCTGTGTAAAATATTGGCTCGCGGCGAAGTGTAGTAGTACTATTTTTTTTAAAGGCCGCCATGCGTTCGTCGGGATCGAACCCACAAAACGAGGTATACACTCCCACGACCACTAGTAGTACTCGTTGGAGTACAATGCAACCTAGAATCGCCTTTTGTCGCTAGTAGTACATACATTGTTCCTTACAAGAAACCCCTAATAATGCAAGAAACCACTAAAATGCCAAGAAACTACTACCACTTGCATACGTGGCAGACTTAAGATAAGACTACCTTATCAACCATTGTACATGCTCTTACCAACCAGCCCTACTAAGAAACGACTACTCTACAAAGTGTCGTTATCGGCACATTTCAACCCATGGCCCTGCTTAGATACATTTGTTGTCAATCTAACCCTGCCATCCAAACACCACTTTGGTTAGAGTTAGTTCAGGGTTAGAATCTAACTCGAACCTCTGACAGGGCCCTTGTCTCCCATTAAGTCAACGCCTTCTATTCGACCGGGCGTTATGACTTGTGGGACCTACATGTCAGTCTGCAGAAAAATCCCCGAGTGACCTCCTACCTCCGGCCCGTCCACCTAGTCATCCTCGGCCATGGGACGCAGCTACCGCCGCCGGCAGAAGGCGAGGTCAAAACCGCCGACGGTGCGGAGCCCATGTTGCGGCAGCTCGGATGCCAGCTCCGTCCGGCGCTTGCGGCCGCTAGCTAGCCAAGATAGCTCCGACCAACTGCTTGTCTGCAAGGTTTGCTAGCTAGATTGGCACGGCAGCGTGGCGGCTTGCTCGCGCGTGCCGTGCTAAGGCCAGCCATCTGGCTTGAGTGAGGCCAGCGCGGCGGCTTGCTCGCTCGTGAGTCACGCTCGGGCCTGCCTACCAACCCATGCGGAGGCCAGCGCGGCATCCGGCCCGTCTAGCGGAGCGGCGGCCAACTCGCTCATCACCGGCGCCATCGATGAACACGCATCAGTACTGTTTGAAGTAATGTTCAGGAAAAATAATGATTTGAGGGGGAATAACAAGATAGAAGGTCAGATGTGGGTCCCTCATGTCAACGATCAAACAAAATGTGTTGGTTTAAGCTGCCTCGTCAGCACGGACGTGTGGGCCAACCCTGTCATAAATGGGTTTAAACGAACCTAATCGGTAGGAGTACTAGGTAGTAGTTTTTGGCGTGGATTAAGAAATTTTGGGTATGTTTTTGCTATTTTTTGTACAATATATTCTTCCTAGGGCTGGTTCAAAGTGATAGTTTTTTGTTAAATACTCTACATATTGTAAGTAGGAGTGAAAGTTAAGCTTTGGAAGCCAATAAGCAAGGCTAGTTACATAGTGCATATGTGTACATGATTGAAAGTAAATATCAACCATGAGTGACTAATATCTTGATGGAAAACTCGAAACTATGGAATACTAGGAAAAAATGCATGGTTGGAAATACTGGCAATGTTCATGTGCGTTGCAACGAATCGTAATTAGAATAATACTTATTCACAAACTTGGTACAAAACACTCTAACTTTGATATACATATGTCACTAGAGATATATTATGTTTCAGTTAGAACATATTCCTTGGGCTGTTTTGGTGAGGTCAGGGAGGGATGTGGTTGGTTTTAAGATACTAATTATGGGTTTTTCTGCAAATTGGTAGACAAGTGGGATGTTGGTGAGAAAAGGCAACAACTTACCTCACAGTCGTTAGATGTAGATCTAATGGTCAGAAACGACGGATGGCACACACACCATCATCACCAACTTAGTCTTGTGTAGGAGTACTAGCAAGATCCGTGCATTGCAAGGAACATCAAGATGCATTTTTTTATAAAACACTTGTTGTGATTGACCCTTGCGGGAGTAATCCCATGTGTAAAAACCAATGATATCTCGAGAAATATGAGATAAGGTGAAGAGGAGTGGGGTGTGGTGGTGATTGGTGGTCGGACTAAGCGGAGGCATGGGGATTGACGACGCCGGCAGCGGCCACCAGGCCAGTTTGTTCCAGAGGCTTCCTTTCTTAATTGCTCAACAATGAGGTTTGTTGGAGATAAGGATGAACGAGGGAAGGCCTTGTCTGCAAATGTGGAGAGGGGTGCAGGTATCTTTTAGTTTAATTTCCATCTGTCAGATATAGATCGGACGGTCTATATTGCAAGATGGCACACATACCATCATCACCAACTCGGTTTTTTATAAGAGAAGAAATATGAGTATGGAGATACACACGTATTATCGATACTTGCTTCCGTAAACTAGCAACTACATTCTATTCAACGCCTCGGCATGTGGGGCCTTAGCACAATGACTTCTCGACTGTGTAAAACAAAGATTTTCCCGTCGCCGATAAGTAGGGGGTGACGGCGGCGTGCTTTTTGGCTTGCTCTAGTCCTAGTAGTCATACTAGGTGGTCTAAGCACGTGTAGATATATTCTTTTTCACTTCTCGTGTTCGCCGTACTGCCACGACTGTTGATGAATAGATGGTAAGTTATTCACGGGGAAACCCTTGTTGAGCGTGTTTGCGAGAGAGAGAGAGAGAGAGAGAGAGAGAGAGAGAGAGAGAGAGAGAGCATGTGTGATATGTTAGAGGTTGAGGCAATGATAACAGATTCTTTGTGTCTATGTGTGTGGAGGATAGAGAGAGACATGTACATGGGGCTTTGTGTTGTGTAACGTGGAGACACATATACATAATTAGAGAGTGAGTATGTGAGATACACATGCGGACATGGGGAGAGATGAGGATCTAGATAAATGGGTGTTTGTGTGTGTCTGTGTGTGTTTGTGACGCATTTGTGTGTGAGAGGGAGTGTGTGTATGTGGAGTAGAGAGACCACTGATGATGTAAACCTAGTACAAGGGAAGGGGGGATGGTGTGACATGTGTAGTAGCGGGATAGCACGGGTGCGGTGGGGGAGCAGACTATTTGGAAGAGACATCGAGTGTGTGTGTGGGAGAGGGGTGTGAGAGCGAGAGAGAGAGAGCTAGCGACAGAGAGAGAGAGAGAGAGAGGAAGAGAGGGGGCGAGAGGGGTCGTTTGTGTCCATAAATGCGTATAGATAGGGAGACAATGTTGATGTTGTCCGAAATTGGCCTATGAACGGAGACGCAAGGGAAGCGAGTCATCGTGTGTGTGATAGGGACTTCATGAGAGATCTAGAATAGATGGTGTAGAGAACAATGTGCGAAATCGAGAACGATGATACATTAGGGAGCTATGGAAAGAGTCACGACATATATGTATATAGGGAAGGAGCTGGGGCGGGTCCGCATGTGGGAGAGATAGAAAGAGGACAGTGATGCACAAGGAGACAAAGTGTGCTTGTTTGCAGTGGGGGTGGTGTGTGAGGTGAGTGTGCGAGAACCACATAACTAGGGAGATAGACGTTTGGGGGCGACGTTTTGTGTGTATGGGAAATATACACTCTACATAGTGCGTGTGCTTTGGTAAGAGAGATAGCGGGAGACCTAGAGAGTGAGGGAAGAGATGTGTGCATGCTCGAGAGACAAAGTGATAGAGACCTATATTGGGGTCCGGACTTTACAAGAGAGAGGGGTGTTAATGTGCTCATGTGTTGGTGTTTGGGGGAGAGAACGACTTCTCTATGTGTGTGGGGGGGGGGGGTTTGGCTTCAGATAAAGAGTGAGGTGTCTATATTTGAGGTACTTTAGCGTAATTGAGATATTGTGCACTCATGGTTGATCAATTTGTTTCACAGTTTGTACTATGAGATAACGATACTTTTGAACATGCGTGATATACCTTGATGTACCAGAATTACAAACCTAAGATTAGAATTTTGGAATTCGACTCCATCATTAGCTTTTGTAATTCATTTAAATGGAGGTACATTTTTTAAGTAGGGATTTTGAGATTTCAAATTCATATATCAAACCTAGAGATATACACATACGGGCATGTTCAAACTTTATAATCATCCACTTTATTCATACACATACACATTTTTGCTTTTGTCATCATATTTAGGATAAACACATTTGTAATTTCATTTGAATTGGACCGTATGATGGTATTTGCTTGTAGTAGCTCAATGATCCATATTTGAATTGAATGGACAATCTAAGTTTCAAGTTGGAGACATTGATTTTCAAAACTTGCACTTTTTTTGCGTGCAAAACAAACAAATTGTCGGCCATGATATCATAGTCGGACGTACGAGAGCAGAATACTTATAATTTTAGGCGCCAAAAGCTTTCAAACTTCCGCTCACATCGAAATATCACGCGCCCAAAAGTTTAGTCCTGCGATATTCCTGCTTTACCCCTGCCACATGAACGGAAAAGGGCTGCTTTGGTTATTCCATTATTTTCCCCTCTTTGCTCCCAACATTCTTCCCCAGAGCCCCTCCCCTTCCCCTCCCCGACCCCCCCAACCATGGCAAGCCGCCGAATCTAGTCCTCCGTCTTAGCGGTGGACCTCACACCCCGCCAGATCTACCTTCCGCACCTTGGAACCCCCAACTGCCAACTCACCACTTCACCGCAGGCCGCTTCAGCGACTGGCTTGTCCACCGCTCCAGATCTCCTTGACTAGCATCATGGTCCACCGCACCGGATCTGCTTAACCGGCGCCCTCATCCACCACAGTGTAGGCCCTTCACTGACTCCCTCGTCCGCCCCTTTGCTGGCCCTTCATACAAGCCCTCGTCCGCCGCAACAGATCTGCCTCACCGAAAGCACTGTACAATGCGCCCGCCGAAGCCTTTGTCCACTGCACCGGACCCGCTCCACGGACACCATATTCAACTCCACCAGCCCTGCATTACCGACGCCGCAGCCTCATCAGGTTATTTCGATTTGTACTCCTTCGTTTTTTCTCTTTATCATGCAACTGTTCACTTACCATAGATGAGCTTTCTTGTATGTCGACAGGCGCCGCAACCGTAGCACCGGAGCCGCTTCAGCGACGGCGACAGTCGGCCCAAACTCAACCGCAACATGAGCACCGTCGATGATCCTTAGCTATCAAGTATGACAACAATACCCATACGCCACCGAGAATCAGGTACTATTATCCAACGGCCGGCGCCAACGTTCACTTTCCTAGCATAAGCACCGCACCTTTGAATTTCTTCAAGGCATCATTCAAGTTTTCATGAGACGCGTTATTCTGCTTGCACCTGTAGGGCCATACTTCTGGCAGTGAACATGTTACATGTGCTAAATTACATACCTGTGCACATATAGTTAATATGCTTTAGTTTTGTCCGAAGTACTGTATTACTGTACTTCCTAGATATCACTGCCTACTATTTTACTTCTTGAATGCTATATTTATGATAATGGTGTTGTTCTGATGCCGCCTGTTAGTTCCATCAGACTGCTTAATGTTCTCTATGCTTAATTACACATCAGCAAACTAGCATGTGGTTCCGCTGCTTTTTGTTCGTTTTACCCTACATTTTCTGATGCTAGCTATTACATCACTGCTCCGAGCCTCTGTTCATTACTTGTTTGTGTGTTCTTGATCTTCCCAAGTTGCATGACTAATTTGATACTTCTATTAATTATGGAGCTGCCAACCCTATCAAGCAAAATATTTGTTCTTTTGGGGCTGGCACCTCGAACAAGCATAAACATAGAGGGAAGCAGATATATTGTCGTGTATGCACACACCCTTCTTTCATTAGTTTAGATGAACCATTGATGATCAATTCGGACCAGTGCATGCGATTAAAATTAATTTTACCTAAATAGAAGGTGCAGAATAAACTACAACAACTAGATTTGCAACCACGGGATGCTGACGATATCTTCAAAGAACATTGCAACAACAGCGAGGCTTCACAGCAACATATGGTAAGCCAGTGTGTTTTAGTACATTTGAAATGTAATGCGAGTGGGCTGCTTTCTTGGCTTGTGCCCTCAACCTGTAATCCTACCGAATTACAAATAGTTTAGTTGTCTGCTTTGCTGTATTGCTTGATTCGAATGCTTGTTTGTTGTTACGCTATACCTGAGTTGCCCAATATGTCAGCAGTGCCTGTTGTACTATCGTAAAGAAATGCATGCCTATTTCATTTGAGTCCTTAACTTTTCCTCTCAACTTCATCACAAGACTGTCTTTGTAGTTTATATGAGGCCACACTGTTAAGTGCTTTCTCAGATTATTTCAACTGCTTAGATGCCTTGGCAACTTAAATATAGCGGTGGTACACTCCCTTTCAACTAGGGATGTCAACTGGGTCCCATTTAATCCCGATTAAAGTCCACTAGTGGTATGATAATTCAAAAGAGTTTTTGTTTTTAGAGGAAAATGAACTAGGGAGGTAGCAAAAACTAACTAGATGGGACTGGCGGATGTCATTTATTTGCCACTTACGTCCCTAGTTTAATCTTACCATTTTAATTTCTTTTTGGCCGATGCTGCTTCGAACCATTTAAATATAGTTTGCCATGCTCGGCAATAATTCGTCCGTCGTTTACTATGTAAGCTTACTGCCTGGATCATACGATAACTATCTCTTACTTATGTCCAGCGGAAACCTTTCAGGATGATGTTCACACTAGGACACAATGTACAACCCCAGAATCTATTTGTGGAAGCAGTGTGCCATCCATGTTACCAGATGGTAGCAGTTCAGAGGCAACACCGCCGGAGAGCAGTCTGAGCACAGATATTATAGTGCTTGAGGCTCTACTAGAGGCAGAAAGAGATGGTGTGGCTACCATGAATGAGGTAATATTTATCTTGAGGCTGGAAATTACGGAATTAGCGGCACGCATTATGCAAGCAACCCAAGAATTGGAGGAAGTAAGAATGTTGCATTTGAATATGGAGGAGATCATGTTGTTTCTGCTATCTGAAGCCCAAGGTAATCCCAGTTCTTCTTTAGATACCAGTTGAAATTGTCATTAGATTATTGTACTTGCATGTTGTGTCATGCCACTGAATGGATTATGTTGCAAGACCCCCTATGTTGTCCATGTGTTGTAATGATTCAAACTTTTTAGGCGAGGTAATCCTCGGTACTTGTATGATTGACATAAGGTGAACTATTTTTCGTGTGAGCATATTGTATTGTATGAAATAACTGTTTGACTCAGAGTGTATCCAACCTACTGAATTCGAAGATCACGGCATTTCTAAATCATAATCATATATAAAGGTGGAATAAATCTTTGTTGTGGTTTTGAAGAAATTAATAACAAAACATAGAATTATCTGTGGATATTCGTAATCGGATACAAATTGGATTTGAATTTAGTTTGCCAGGGCCTAGGGAAAACGTGAATGCTAATTCTCCCAAGTTTTGAACGAAGCAGCTAAACACCCACTATAATTTGTGGGCTGCCCAAAGCAAGTGTTTGGGAGATGGAAATTACTGTCTACCCCTAACACTTGACATCCTTATTGACCGGATTTACACTGTTGTCGATAGGGGTAGACTAGTAACTTCAATCAGATGTGACACAATGGCCTCTGAGCCCATTCAGACATGGTGGGTGTGGAGGATATAGCTACTGGGTATAAACCGGCCAGGAGGGTCCGGTTCACCCTTGACTATGTTGAAGCCATGAAGATCCGGAAGATGGCGCTTTACTAAAAGAAGCATAGAAGCGCGAAGCCCAAAGGCTGATTAGGGCCCATAGTGGTAAACCGCCATGACTATGTAAACTTGTAGTATAAGTTAGGAAAGGAGAGACCGAGCCGGACACTTTGTATGAGTCGGCCTCGGGCTCTATAAACCGGCCGGGCGTCAACCTGTGTATATAAAGGGGCGACCCGGCGGCGGTTCAGGGACAATAGACAACAACTCGAGACTCAGGCCAGCGTATTCCGCTCCCTGATCATTGAAACCCAATCAATCCCATCACAAACTAGACGTAGGCTTTTACCTTCATCGAAGGGGCCGAACTAGTATAACTCCCGTGTCCCTTGTCCGGTTTAACCCCTTCAAGCTAACCCGTTATGATGGCTCCACGACTAAGTCCTTTCAAGAGGACATCTGACGTGATAATTCCACGACAGTTGGCGCCCACCGTGGGGCTATCACACGATGGTGTCGAGTTCTTGAAGGGCTGCTCTGAAGGACTTAAGGGGTACGTGATCGGCCGGATGACCAAAAGTCATCGCGGCAAGCTTTACATCGACGACAAAGGATGGGGCCCCGAGGCCGGCTCAATTGAGTACGGGTACCGGGTCCCCTTCGGTGGAATTCATGTCTTCATTGGCAAGATCGGCGAACCGGGCCCTGAGCCGGACATCTGCACCGACCTCGTCGAGACGGCTCAGCATGCGAGTCCAGCCCGGGTTAAGCCTGCCGTGAAACGTGCGTTCGTAGGATGTGTCCATGGGATCGGATCTGAACCGGTGTCTGAGGGGGAGACGGCAGTATATTCCGATGGCGAGTCATCCACTGGCGAAACCGAGTCCTTGTACCAGATTCATGGCGGTATGCTCGAGGGACATTCTGATGGCAACAGTATTCCGGACCTCCTTGAAGCGCCGAGCCGGGTTGCTATTTACATGGCCGGCATGCAGCCTGTGTTACAGTCTTCATCGACCGCAGCAATGACTACCGGATCAGCGGTCGCGGCAGGTACCTCGGCGCGTCGGCCGGCGCAGGTTCTCTCCGGTTTAATGGACGCTTGGGCGACCTTGTTAACCGCGACAGTCACCCCGGATACGCAGGATCAGCACAATGCGGAAGTTGCGAGGCTGAAGGAGCAGATTACGCAGGCTAAGGTGGACCTAGTGGCTGAGGTTAATAGGATGGCTGAGGAACAGGCCGCTTTGAATGCTCAAGCACAGCAGATACAAGCACAGAATTATCGGCTCATGCTGGACCGGACCGCGTCAGAGGAGGTGTTACGAAGGAAGTATCGGTCGCGCCTGCCGCCGGTTTACGAAGGGTTAAATCTCTTTTAGACGCCAGGCGCCGGGCCGAGTAATCCGGCAGCCGCAAACCGAGCCGAAGCGCCTGGGATCGCCCCGGATCAGCCACGAGAAACGGAGCCACCCCGACGGACAGTTAACCCACCACAGTATGTGCCTACACCACCGGGTCACTTTTCGAGCCCCCTGGATAACATGATTGCTGCGGCCTCACGCTTGGCGGCCATTCCAATGGAAGGAGATTCAATAGAGGCAGTTGAGACACGGCGGGCGAGAGATCTACTTCAAACCGCCGTAGTGCAGCAACAGGCTTATTCATATAGCCGGGATAGAATCCATTCAACCCCCCGTCCGAGCCCAAGTTATAGCAGGCGGATGGACGAATTAGAGGTGTCTAGCAGCGCGTGGCGTCGCAATGCTCAGGAGGTAGTGGACCATGGCAGGGCTCGAAGGGATGGCGCTTTGGACCGTTATCAACCCGCCCCGGTTCAGCCAACAGTGTCGGTTGACAGAGGCACCGGGCTTGCTTTCAGTTCCTGGGGAGTACCGTGCCTTATTCCGGCTCTCCGTAATGTGCGTCTGCCCAAGGATTTCAAGGGACCGTGCAAGGTGCCTAACTATACGGCGGATCAGCCACCTAAGGCGTGGGTCGAGACTTATGAGATGGCAATGGAGATGCTGGATGTGGATGAAGCAGCTTGTGCAAAGTACTTCACAATGATGTTGGAAGGACCAGCCCGCACGTGGTTGAAAAATGTGCCAGCTAATTCCATCGAGTCATGGGATCAATTGAAGGCCCGGTTTATAGCCAATTTTAAAGATACATGCAAACAGCCCATGTCCATTATAGATATGGATGCTTGTGTTCAGGGTGAGAATGAGTCCACAACTCATTGGGTGCGCCGGGTCTCGGAAGTTTTGCACTCGTCCGACCGGATTAACGCTGGCCAAGCGATTATCACGCTGGAACGTAATTGCCAGTTTAAGTCACTGAAGGAGAAGTTGGGACGGCTCAAGCGCCACTGCAACGACCTAGGAACCCTCATGGCAGCCTTGGTAAAATATGCCGATTCTGATAATACCAAGGATCTTGATTCTGATAATGAGAAACTGGAGAAGGGAAAGAGGAACGGCAGTGCGAAGGGACAGCAGCACAACCAGGGAAGCCATGGGAATAATGGTAAGCGTAAAGCGGATTCAGATTTTGTGGCTAATGCTAATGTGCAGCGTCATAGGGGTAAACCGCCCCAGTGTGGTGGGATGATGAATCTGGAGCGTTTGTTCAATCAGCCCTGTCCAAAGCATGGAACCAAAGAGGTCCCTGCAACACATCTCTGGAAGGATTGTAACATCATGAAGGAGTTCAAAAATTATGATCTCTTCCCATATGATCAGGGCCCGTCGGGCGTTCAGGTCCAGGTTTTCATGGTGGCGGCGGTTCAGGCTCTGGGTTTCAGAATAATCATAGTAACCAGAACAACCAAGGTGGTAATAACCAACAGAGTGGTCAAGGGAATCAGCAGCAGTCGGGTTACCAGAGTCACCCGAAGCAGCTGAATGGTGGACAATATCATGTATTCACCACTAGTCTGTGCAAGCGTGATCTGAAGCTGCATAAGAGGGCAGTCAATGCGGTTGAACCGGCAGTTCCACGCTATCTGCGCTGGTCGGAACAACCTATCGTGTGGTGTAGGGAGGATCATCTGCCCCGGGTTGACAATTCGGGTCAGCTAGCTCTGGTGGTGGCACCTCAGGTGGGAGGTTACAAGTTCACCAAAGTACTTATGGATGGAGGAAGCAGCATTAATATTCTGTATTATGAGACATTCCGCCGAATGGGGTTGACAGATAAAAATCTTAAACCGTCCAATACTGTTTTCCATGGCGTGGTACCAGGAAAGTCGGCATATCCAGTGGGCAAGATTGCCTTGGAAGTTGTGTTTGGGGATGAGCATGATTCCCAGTCTGAGACATTGACTTTTGAGGTGGTGAGAATCCAGAGCCCGTATCACGCACTGTTCGGACGACCGGCTTATGCAAAATTCATGGCCAAGCCTTGTTATATTTACTTGCAGCTCAAGATGCCGGGTCACAAAGGAACCATCACGGTTCATGGAAGTCGGAAAATTGCTTTGGATTGCGAAGAGAGTGATGCGGCTTACGCTGAGTCGGTTTGCGCTACAGAGGAGTTAAAGTTTAACAAGGAGAATGTTGATCCGGCAGATATGACCCCTCTGAAGAAGCCCACCACTAAGCATGACCCAACCCTACACTTCAAACCGGCTGACAAGACGAAGCTTGTTGACTTTGTACCTGGTGATTCATCCAAGCAGTTCAGCATCAGCACCAATCTGGATCCAAAATAGGAAAGCGCGCTCATCGAGTTCATCCGTGAGAACAGGGACATCTTTGCATGGAAGCCTTCTGACATGCCAGGTGTACCGAGGAAACTCGCTGAGCACACTCTTAATATTGATCCGAAGTTTAAACCGGTCTAGCAATTTCTTCGTTGCTTTAATGAAGAGAGACGCAAGGCAATTGGGGAGGAGGTAGCCCGGCTGTTGGCTGCTGGGTTTATCGTTGAAGTGTTTCATCCTGAATGGTTGGCTAATCCGGTGCTGGTTCTTAAGAAAAACAGGACTTGGCGTATGTGTGTGGACTACACGGACTTAAATAAGGCTTGCCCGGCCGATCCTTTTGCTCTCCCGCGTATTGATCAGATCATTGATGCGACGGCGGGTTGTGAGCGCCTGAGTTTTTTGGATGCTTACTCAGGGTACCATCAGATCAAAATGGCAGTTAAGGACCAGGAGAAGACAGCTTTCATCACTCCCTTTGGAGCCTTCTGCTATGTTTCTATGCCCTTTGGGCTCAAGAGTGCTCAGGCAACTTATCAGCGTTGTGTGCAAAATTGTCTTCACACGTAGATTGGGTGTAATGTTCATGCCTATGTGGATGACATTGTGGTGAAATCCAGGGAAAAGGAGACATTGATAGCTGATCTCAAGGAGACGTTTGACAACCTCCGGGTTTACAAGATGATGCTTAACCCGGATAAGTGTGTCTTTGGTGTTCCGGCAGGCAAGCTGCTCGGTTTTCTTGTGTCTAACAAGGGCATTGAGGCTAATCCGAAAAAGATCAAGGCAATCACATCCTTGGCTAAACCGACATGTATCAATGATGTTCAACGTCTCGCAGGCCGGATTGCAGCCCTCAGCCGGTTTATCAGTCGTCTGGGTGAGAAGGCCATTCCCTTGTATCAGATGCTGAAGAAGACGGATGATTTCATCTGGAGTGATGCGGCCAATGCGGCCTTTGAGGAGTTAAAACGGCAGTTGATTGAACCGCCAGTTCTCGCAGCCCCAGTTGATCATGAGCCTTTACTATTATATGTGGCTGCTAATGCCCGAGCGGTCAGTGTGGCAATTGTGGTAGAGCGTAAAGAGGCTGGGAAGGAGTATCCGGTTCAACGACCAGTATACTACATCAGTGAAGTTCTGATCGAATCAAAGCAACGCTATCCGCATTGGCAGAAGTTGGTGTATGGGGTTTTTATGGCCAGCCAAAAGCTCAAGCAATATTTTCAAGGTCACCCCATCACAGTGGTTAGTTCTGCTTCCTTGGGCGATATCATCCAAAACAGAGAAGCAACTGGCCGGGTTGCCAAGTGGGCAATTGAGCTTGGTCCACATGGTTTGAAATATGTACCTCGAACAGCCATCAAGTCTCGGGCTCTTGTGGACTTTATCAATGATTGGACCAAGTTGCAAGCACCAGAAGAGAAGCCGGATAATACGTAATGGACTATTCATTTCGATGGATCAAGGCAGTTGGAAGGCTCGGGGGCTGGAGTTGTCCTAACTTCCCCTCGCGGTGATAAAATTTGCTATGTCCTCCATTTGATGTTTCCTTGTACTAACAATGCAGCTGAGTATGAAGCTCTACTTCATGGTCTCCGTGTGGCTAAAGAGATGAACTTAACTCGAGTTTGTTGTTTCGGAGATTCTGATCTAGTGGCTCAGCAAGTTTCTGGTACTTGGGATTCTAAGGATCCACTCATGGCGGCTTACAGGCGTGAGGTAGATATTGTGGCTGGTCACTTCAAAGGTTACCAGGTGGAGCATATTGATCGGCACAAAAACAAAGTGGCAGACGCTTTGAGCCGACTTGGATCTCAGCGTAAACCGGTACCTCCTAACACCTTTTTAGATATCTTACATAACCCGTCTGTTAAATTGCCAAAAAAGAGGATCTGGTTGTTCCTGATCCGGAGGCGCAGCTGGTGGCCGCTTTACACGTCGTGCCGGATTGGACGGTTCCATATCTGGCATATATGAGCCGGGGTGAGCTACTACATGATCAAGTCCTGGCCCGACAGATAGTCCGGCGCTCTAAATCCATGGTTATTCACAATGGCGAGTTGCACCGCTGTAGCGTTTCAGGCGTATTTCAGCGTTGTGTTTCTCCGGAGGAAGGCCAAGCGATCCTCCGGGAAATTCATGAAGGGGATTGTGGTCATCATGCCGGGTCAAAGTCCCTGGTTGCAAAATCTTTTCGTCACGGGTTTTACTGGTTGACAGCTCATGCTGATGCGGAGGATCTGGTAAAGCGATGTGATGCTTGTCAAAAAAATTCACGCAGAGCTCATGTTCCGGCTCAGGAGCTACGGATGATTCCCATCACTTGGCCTTTTGCTACTTGGGGGCTTGATATGGTGGGACCCTTTAAACGTTCCCGGGACAAGAAGACCCACCTGTTGGTGGCAGTTGATAAATTCACCAAGTGGGTTGAAGCGGAGCCTGTTAGCAACTGTGATGCAGCTACGACGGTTCAATTTCTCAAAAAGATTATTTTCCGTTTTGGCTACCCACACAGCATTATCACGGATAATGGTACTAACCTCTCCAAAGGTGAGATGGAGGATTTCTGTCAGAGAGAGCACATCCGGCTTGACCTAGCATCTGTGGCGCACCCTCAATCCAACGGTCAAGTAGAGCGAGCTAATCAAGAAATCTTAAAGGTTCTTAAACCCCGGCTCATGATTCCCTTGAAGCGGACGCCGGGTTGTTGGGTGGAAGAATTACCTTCTGTGTTGTGGAGCATCAACACCACCCCCAATCGATCAACAGGATACACGCCTTTCTTTATGGTCTATGGGGCAGAGGCGGTTCTCCCAAGTGATATACGTCATGATTCGCCCCGGGTTGCTAATTACGTTGAAGCGGACAATGAGCAAGCTCGCCAAGAGGCACTGGATTTGCTAGATGAGAAGCGGGATATGGCTTTGGCACGCTCGGTGGTTTATCAACAAGACCTGCAGCGTTATCACGGCCGTCGGGTTAGGACAAGAGCCTTTCAAGAAGGTGACTTGGTGCTCCGGCTTATCCAGGATCAGACCGGCATACACAAATTATCCCCGCCTTGGGAAGGACCCTTTGTGGTCAGCAAGAATCTGCACAACTGATCATACTACCTCATTGACATTCGAGATGACTCACGCAAATCTGAGGAGGAGACCCGGTGGCCCTGGAATAGCTCTCCTCTGGCCTTACTACACTTGAGCCACAGGCTCTTTTTTATGTACATATTTTGATAATGTATATATTATTATCAATAAATAAATCAGCATCCTTGCTTTAAAGCGGGGCCTCTGCTGTTTTTTCTCAAATATTCTTTGAGCTACATGGGGGCTTCAGCTGACAAAGCAGGTACTACCCGTTAAACCGGCTATCACGCCACAAAGCTTGGGAGCTTCACACCCAAAGGGCCAAAGAGAGTTCCGATGCTATGCACAACTCAAACATAGGCACCTAATGAGCACAGCTCATCATGTTACTTGGGGGCTCCTTGGTCCAATACCAAGAAGTCTGAATGGACCCTTGTAGCTGGGTATCGACCCACGGCTTGGAAGCCTGGTACATTTACCTAAAACCCCGGGTTAACCTGCCTTCATCAAGTAAGACACTCCTATCCAGGTCATCCTGGCACGGCCCTCCGAACGTTTGACAGTTACTCTCCTTGAGACCCTGCACTTGTCAAAGTTAAAACGGTGATTGGTTAGTTGGAGGTCCATCTTAAAAGGCTTTGTTAAATGGTTCAACTCAGTGGCCTGCCAGCCCACAAAAAGCCTCGCATTTGGGCCTGGCAGCCCCCAAAAAGCCTCGACTACACGGTTTTCATTTGAGTTTTGGCTGCATTTTATGATAAACCGATTTTTCTTGGTTTGATCAGTCATCTTCTTCGCCCGGTATTCCTTAAACCGGCTTGGTTTGCAATTACACGTTGAAAGACCTCCATTTTAAACCGGAGTTTCTTAACCCGGCATGGCATTGACTTCCTGTCAACAGCCCGGATCATCTGGCGTGAATCATCACCCGGTATGACTTAATCTACGACATCAGAAAATGATGGAGATACAAATAATTCAGATTTGGGTTTTTTCACCCTTATCGCAATTCAAGTTGGCCAGCCAACTAACCAGGGATCTTATATTACCGGTATGTATAATTTCATATTTTTATGATTTGATTATCAATCCGGCCTATTTTGGGCGTTATGACCCGTCCGGCGGTAAACCGCCAGGACCCTTTGTCTTTTTATGAATACAGGAATTGCATATTATGATACTTGGAACAAAATTGCCATTGATATGGCAGATCCACGCAAAATATCTCTTGCACGATGGCAGCAGATCATCATAAATTTTTTGCTATCCTATTACACAGCACTCCAAGGCCCAAAATATGGAATTATTCATGGATCGCTCCTGATATATCAACCGCCTTGACGGATTAAGCTTCATCACCGGGTTGACGTGAGGTAGATGGGTCATCTGGCGTCGGTTCAGCCTCCTCCTCATCCAATGGCTAGAAGTCATTGGTGGTCCAGTCAATCCTGGTCAAGGCCTGAAAGACAGCCTCCTCACTTATAAGCTCAGCCGGATCAACGTCAGGGGCGTAAGTGTGCTTACGGATTGGTGGAATGAGGTTCTGCACTTCAGGAATCACAGCTTCAACCCGTTTGTTGTTTGCATCATAGAAAGATCGGTGAACCATCAGGTTTGCCTCTTCTGCTAGTTGACTCGCCAAAGGACGCATCTCCCTTGTTATCCGTTTGAGGGCGTCATTGTCAAATTCTTCGCCATTTTCTTGTGCACTGGGGAAGCCTTTGGATATATCAGCCGGATCAAGATCAGCTATCCATGACTTGGCTCGAGTCAGCGCCAGCAAAGCGCCTGCCCGAGCGGCGGATCGCTTCAGCTCTTCTATTTGCGCTGGCGTCATTGAGAGACGATCCAGTGTATCTTTGATAAGTCTTGGTGTCGCATTATCATATGAAGTTGCGCATATAACCCGTTGAGCGCTGGTATACAGCTGTTCAATCAGTGTATATGCCGCTTTAAGCTTCTTCCGCATGTCAGAACCTACGTGAGCGATGCGACTCCCGATACCGGTTCAGGAAATACATGTTAAAACGATGAAATTTCAAAGGGATACAACTTTTGGCAACCACTACTTACCAAATATGGCAGAGGTCATGGCATTGATTTGGCGCTTCAGTCCAGACAATTCTTCTGCCACCGGTTCAAGAGCCGCTTCAGCAGTCTCCGCCCGCTTCACCAGTCCGGCCTTCTCGGTGTCCCAGTTGGCCCGTTCAGACTTAAACCATTCTTTAAGCTGCTCCATGGTGGTCAAGGCGGTCTTCAGCTCCTCCTTGGCCTTGGTGGATTCTATTTGTTGGGTTTCAAGATTTGCTCGAAGATCAGCAATTTGCGAGATTTGTTGATTTATTTCACTCTGCAACAGTAAGAGAGCATGTTAATATCTTTTCAAAGTCCCAAGCATATAACCAGTTATACACTCGGCACTTGGGGGCTAATGCGGATCATTTTTTATGCGGGTATTTGAAGTCCCAAGGATTAATACAAGTTTTAATCCTGGCACTTGGGGGCTAATGTGTGTTTGATCAGACATAAAGAAAATTTCACAAGTTACCGCATGAAGTATATGAAGTCCCGGTTTGACTTTTTCAAGACAAACCGGCCCTTGGGGGCTACAATGCACTGAAGGTACAGAACAAGAAGCACTAATGTTTACCTCATAGCGCTCCTTCATCAGATTTACTAAACCGGCTTCAAAGTCACGGCTTGAATACAGCCGGTTCAAAAAGCCGAAATGAAGATCTTGAGCAGTAAGATCGGTATAAGCAGACAAATCAGTCTTCCCTTTCCCCTTGTTCATGGCAGCAAATTCATCCTTAGCAGTGTGCTTTGACAGAACAACCGGATTACCAAGGGCGTTATATGTAGTGCCTGTAACAACAACATCATCATCCTTGGTCGGGCTGGAAGAATCAATATTCTGAACAGAACTTGGTACTTTCATGGAAGGGCTTGGCGGTTTGATAATTGGACTTGGCGGATCAGCATTTGAGTCCCGTTGTTCCATTGCTGGGCTTGGCGGAGCAGGAGGATGTGAAGTGTCAGCTTCTGCAGTCGGTTCAACTTCTGGCGGATTAGCATTACCATCTTGATTCGGCCCAGCAGAGCTGTCCATGGCAACTTCTGGGTGTTCGTCCTGATGCTTGGGCGTCTTTTCCGGATCAACTTCAACAGTAGGGTCGCTGGTCTTGGCCTTCTTGCTTAATCGAGCTTTGGCACTATAACATTAAAGGTTAGAGTATGGTAAACCGACAAATAAAGTTATAAATCAGGTAACACTTACCCAGCGACAACTTTGAGAGGAGGCAATTGGGTGGTGGACGAACCGCCAGACGAGCTGGAAGAAGCCTGGTAATTTGGGTCAGACGGATTGAGAGGGCATCGGAAGAAACCTTTTAAAGGATATTGTTTTTCAGGAGGACAAATCACCTCTGGACGGCGTTTCCGGGAGGGTGTATCAGCTAAACCGGACGAAGTGATTTGTTGACCACTATGCCGGGTTGTGCGACGTTCTTCCGCTTGCCGTTTCTTCAAAGAAAATTTTGGATCCAAATGAGCAAGGGGGTGAGATTGTTTTACTTTCCGGACTGTACGGCGAATTCTTTGAACCGGCACAGGATCTGAGTCGGAAGAAAGAAGAATTACCTCAACATGATCTGCATGGCTGGCCTCAGCGTCATCCTGAAGAGGGTCATTGTCAATAAGATATACGAAAAAGGAGCCAAGTGAGTCAAGTTCTACCTCAGCATCTAATTCTTCCTCCTCCGGCGGATCAGAAGATTCGGCGGTTTTCTTCTTTCCAGGCTTCTTAGTGGCCTTGGTTTTTACACGAGGAGCACGGGCCGGTTTAGTCCGTTTCCAGAAAGAGTTGTTGGCCTGAGATTAAGGCAGAGAAAGGTTAAGTAGACAGTCAATACGGAAGTACATCAGTAAAGTATGTACATGAACTTACTGATAGCGGTTTATCGGAGACATAAAACAGAGCCAAACCGGTTTGGCTACATGCTGAGACCGGTTCATCAAGCATCTTCTTTACACATTCGGTGATTTCAAGGTCGGTCATTACTACTTCATGATATCGTTGACGGTCTTTTACATTGCTGGTATACTCATGCATCAATCCGGGGCGGCGGCTCAAAGGCAGAGTGCCCCAAGAAACCCAGCAGCGGACAAGATCAATGCCAGTTAAATCGTTGGCCATCAGAGCCCGGAGCTTGGCGAGTTGAGGAGCAAAATTCTTCCGTTCTGCGGCGGTTAAACGTGGAGGTAGTGGGTGGCCATTGCTAAGCCGATGAGGGCGGTAGCCCGGAAAGTGATTTTCTCCATCAGGAGCAGTGTTCCGGTAGTAAAACCAGGTCTGGTTCCAATCTTTAGGATGGCTATGATGTTTGGCATGAGGGAAATCAACTTCTTTCCTTTTTTGAATTGACACGCCACCAAGCTCTGTGTTGGGGCCATCTGAGAATTCTGTGCGGCGGTTCATATGAAAGAAATCCCGGAATAACTCCACGGTTGGCTCTTCTTGAAGATAGACTTCGCAGAATACTTGAAAGTTGCATATATTTGACACGGAGTTCGGACCAATATCTTGCGGATGGAGTTGGAAGCTTGCAAGGACATCCCGGAAAATTTTTGATCCGGGCGGACTGAATCCCCGGTCTAAGTGTTGCATAAAAACAATCACCTCTCCTTCTTGAGGTTCAGGTGGACATTCCGATTCTGGAACTCGCCAGTGGAGAGCCCTCTTTGAGGCTAAGGCACCAGTGGTGACATAACCATTGATCTGTGTCTCTGTAATCCGGGATGGAACCCAATTGCAAGCAGAAAATTTCTTCGACATTCCGGGAAGAGAAACTGAAAATAAAAGTGCCGGTTTAAGGTATCTAATTCAGTGTTAAACCGGAGAAGAATATTGTGGAAGTTCAGTTGGCAGTTTAAGAGAGGGCTAATGCTATATGGCGGGTTGACTATTAAAGGGTTAAACCGCCTGTAGGCAGAATGGCCAAAATTCGAAATTTCTGCTAAGTATTGACAGAAACAGGTTTCACACAATGGTCAAATTTATTTGGATCTACCACACATCTGTAAAGCAGTTTTTATCTGAGTTCTAAAGGAGCTAAATAGAGCAGGGAAGGCCATGTACTCTACAGAGGTAAAAGAATGATCTGCTAGCATTAAAAATGGACGAAGGATACCTACCGCATGAGATCTACACTATTACTGGGTCAAAAATTGTCACGGCAGGTGGAAGAACAAAGAAGGATGAAGAACTGTGCGGAAGAACTCGGGAACCCTAGAAACAGATCTAAAGACAGAGGGGAAAGGAAGTTTACCACTGCAGATCTACTACGGAAGAAGGATGACGAAAGTCTGGTCTGTTTCAGTTGATGCAGCGGCCTTTGTTGATGCAGATCTCGAAGGTCGCGAACGGCGGCGGAGCTCCAGAGCTTGGGCATTGCGAGGAAGAAGAAGGCAAAAGGGGAAAAGAGAGAAGGGCCCTCGGGCCTTATTTATAGAGGAGAGAGTAAAACGGCAGGCGCGGGAATCAAGGAACCTGAAACGGCAGAATAAGTGCGCATGTCGCCTCGATTTTCGGGATAACCATTAAGTGAAGGGAATCTTTTTTTCATTATTGTTTACAGAGATGACGTCATGATGGACCATTGCTGCGTTCAGAGGATGACGTCACGGCGGTTTACAAAGTTTCAGGAGAAGACAATATGGCGGTTTACAAAAATACAAGAAGATGCTTGCAAGGGATATTTGAAGTATTGAAGATTGACATGAACAAATTCAAAATCAATCTGGGGCCTAATGTGGAGGATATAGCTACTGGGTATAAACCGGCCAGGAGGGTCCGGTTCACCCTTGACTATGTTGAAGCCCATGAAGATCCGGAAGATGGCGCTTTACTAAAAGAAGCATAGAAGCCCGAAGCCCAAAGGCGGATTAGGGCCCATAGTGGTAAACCGCCATGACTATGTAAACTTGTAGTATAAGTTAGGAAAGGAGAGACCGAGCCGGACACTTTGTATGAGTCGGCCTCGGGTTTGGTAAACCGGTCGGGCGTCAACCTATGTATATAAAGGGGCGACCCGGCGGCGGTTCAGGGAGAACAGACAACAACTCGAGACTCAGGCCAGCGTATTCTGCTCCCTGATCATCGAAACCCAATCAATCCCATCAAAAACTAGACGTAGGCTTTTACCTTCATTGAAGGGGCCGAACTAGTATAACTCCCATGTCCCTTGTCTGGTTTAACCCCTTCAGGCTAACCCGTTGCGATGGCTCCACGACTAAGTCCTTTCACGAGGACATCTGACGTGATAATTCCAGGACAGTGGGCGCCAAACGTGGGCGGCAAAACACATTTGATTCAAGCTCATCCGAAAGACATGTGTCTCTTCCTCCATTTCCCCATTCATACACGGTGGACGGCAAAACAAACTCTCCTCGTCCGAAATCGATGTAGGCTAATATTTTAAATAGGGGCAGATGTGTAACTTCCCTCAGACGTGACACAACCGCCCTACCTGTCAGCCCCGTTCATACACCATGGGCGCCAACCGTGGGCGGCAAAACACCCTCTCCTCGCCCGAAAATAGTTACCGACAAATATTTGGGAGATGCGAGATTACCGTCCTATCCCCAACGGATGCGATGTCCGAAATTTTAAACGGGGGATAAGTTCATAACTTTCCCACATTTCAGAGAAGTGCGTACCACAGTTTGAGATCTCCCCCTCCCCTCCATTTCCCCATTCATACACCGCCGGCAGCACGACAACCTCCGCACTGCGGCCAGCCTCCTCCGTCCGCCACCCCATCCTCCACCTTGACAGAGCCGCTACCCCTACCCTGTCGTCCACTGCAAGAGATGGACATCTCTCATCCACGGCACTGGACCAGGATCCTTTCATCGCCTCCTCTCGCTTCATCGGTGCCGTCGTCCACCTTGCCGTTGCCGCTCCTACGACCGCCTCGTCCACAGCAACAGGATATATCCCCCGACCCGACCGTCTGCCGTCTAAAGTCTTCTTCCTCGCCGCCGACAGCCATCGCACCCACAGAACCCTCAACGTATCAGCATAGGCCTACACGGCGTCACAAGAGAGGTGGTATTCTTCCATATCTGATTAAGTTATTGATCTCACCCGGAAAATAGATCGTAATTTGTTTACTGTACTTTTCTTGTTCGTACCAAATCGTAGTGGCTAGTTGAAAGCAAACATTGGTTGCGAAGTAGCTTTGTCTGATTTGCACCTTCAGATCCGCCATGGCACGGGCACTATACTCGTAAAGCTTATGGTTCCCCCCCCTTTATATTCACTACCATCATCGTAGGTGCTTCGTGTCGTGCTAGCACTGCTCCTCAAGACCTCAACCCAAAGCTTACGTATTGAAATACGAATCTGATATGATGCTCATATCACTAAAACAGAGAACATTTAATTGGTCACCTAATGTTCCTATATTCATTTCGAAAAGCATGTGCGCCACCCACTGGTCCAGCTAGTTCCACTTTCCTGATTTTTCTCTTGATGCTTAGTGTTTTCCCCTTTTATCTACTCTACTATGATCTGTGTAGGTACTTTCTGTCGTACTAGCATTACTCCACCCTTCAAGCTAAACAACACAACACTCAGAATTCGAAAGCTTAGTTGTTCAAATATGATTGTGATATGATACTGATATTAGTTAACCGACACATTTAGTTGGTTAGCTAAAGGTCCCACTTGAGTTTCCAAATGCATGTCGCGACATATAGAGAGACAGCATAATTGCATTTCTTTGTCACTTGTTGACCGTACTTTCTTGTCCATACCAAATCTTAGTTGTTATTTCAAAGCAAACATCGATTGCTAACTACCCTTTGTGCGGTTTGCAGCTTCAGATCTGCCATCCCACTGCCACGGTCAACACTGTACTCATCATGCTTACGGTTTCCCCATTTTATGATGACCACAATCAGCCTACATGGTTCGTGTCGTAATAGCACTGCTCCACCCATCGAGCTAAACAAGCTTAGTTGTACAAATTCATATGTGATATTATTGCTGATATTAGTAAAACTGGGAGATGTTTAATTGATTAGCTAAATGTTCCTACTTTAGTTTCTAAATGCATGTGAGCCACATATGGAGAGACCGGAAAGAATAGTATTTCTCTGTGCGCTCTGGTTCATCATGGGTGGCCAACCGACATTGTATTGAAAGACTTGTAATATCTTCAATCTGCTTGCTCTTCTGCTCTTCTTTAAGATGATACTCTTCTCTTGCGGTCGACTAGTCAGGTCGAGTTGTTCTCCCTTAGTATATTTTGAATCTGTCAGGTCAGGTCGACTTGTTCTTCTTTACTATATGTTGAAGCTGTCATCTGCAAAGTGTCATCACTTCTGGAGCTCTCATATTTTGAGTAGTAGGCCACATTATATTAATGCACACAACAAATTACAGCATGCATGGCATCTCTTAAAAGAATTGCAGAGATAGCACAAAGGGGTTTACAGGGAGGTAGTATTGGATTAGAATCACTTCTGCATTACAAAGAAAATCTCATTTGTTTTTATGTTTTCATGCATGTTAGATATTGAACATTATCAAAATGAATATGAGAATGGGCACACGAGAGGAATATTGCGGAACAATCCACTGGCTAACAAACTTGGCATGGTTGAGGATGGCCTATCTTATTCACCCATCAAGGTGCTTGCTCTAACTTTGCAAAGTTATATTGGTCGCACATGTTTTGCATCTGACCTCTTGCATTACTTCTACTTTGTTACACCATCTGCTTAGTTTAAGCATCATATATGAGTATATGCCATACCTATCCATTTTCTGTACCTATTCCATGTGTCGTCACACTATGTTTTTCCAGTCAAATGTTGTTCTTTCGTAATTGATGTCCAAAAGGAAGAGGGTGAGTGCAGATCCTCAAGGAGTACAAACTAGGTATTTGGAAAAGGTAGTGATACCTGTTAAATCAGATAGATCAGTAGCCACAGAAAACACAGACCCAACTGTACCACACTTTACCCCTACTCCAGTGGCCAAACCCCTATTAGAACTGCTGGGAGCCCAGCGTCAGGTACTGTCTATGATATCAATTCAAAATTTGAACTCCTAAATTTCTGCTTGTGCCTTACCTTCTCTCTTGTATGAAAACTAATTTCCGATGAATCTCCTTGCTCAAAGGATCATATGATCTCAAAACAATATTGGGCTTTGCATTGCTCTTGTCAGTACCTCTCTCCCTTTTGCCTTGTAATGCTGTACTTAATTAATTGCTATTTGATTATGTATCATCAGTCTGCACCTGAGCTTCATTATCCTCTGTTTCTTCCAATATTATTTGATCTATATTTACTCTTTGCAAAATGTAGAATAATGGCAACGCTTATAAAGAATTTTCTTTGGGGAATTTATTGAATTATCCTTCCATCAACATGGAGAAGGGCTTTGTCCAGCCCGTGTTAACATGTAATGTAAGTTCATCCTTCTCAAGCCTTCAAACTTTGTTCTTGTATAGATTTGGATAGGCATCATTTCCTCCATTGCTGTTTGCTTTGCTGTTTACATCTGATTGGATGTTTGCAACAACTACCAGTTTCAAATTTTAGTTGTAAAAACATGTTCCTTATGCAGAACAGATCCATTTATTTGCTTATATAATTGTGAAACATGTTACGTGTCTCCTTGTTTCTCTTTCAGATTCGTATCTCTTACGTCAGGCAGAACTTTAGGGAAGATAGTGAGCCAAACCATCTTGAGGACAGCGAGATGACCCCAAGGTGTCACGACCGGTTTTCCGGGTATTAATTTCCCAGAAAATGGCATTTGTGCTCACCAGCCCCAGGATTACTGTTAGCTAATGAGGCACCAACCTGATATAGAAACTCCAAAGAAAAATACATAATATGTAGTACAAGACCATTCTGGCCTATGAGTACAACATAAGGTTGCTAGTGGTTGATGGCGGAAGCGGTTTGTGGTACATCAGCGTCTATGGGACTCCATTTCCCACAGGAACAGCTGACCAGGTTAACTCCTATCTTCACGAGGCTGCTATCACCGTTGCTTAGGTTTCGAGGCTGTCATCGCAACGCTCCTCTCCATGCAAGAAATCTGGCCAAGACAATAGCCAGGGACAAGCCAGTGAGTACTTTGAATGTACTCGCAAACATTATGAACACGGGTATAATATAACAAACGATAATCATGCTCCAAAATATTCTATGATCACAACGTCAGTCATAAAATAAATTCCCTAATGCATGCAAGCAAGTTATTTATATGCAACATGAATGTGTAGTAACAGTGTAGTAATAAAATGCACCAATCGGGTGTCTGAAGCGACGCCTCGAAAGGATAATAAATAACGAGCATGCCTCAGTCGGGCATCTGAGCGACACCACATAAAGGGCTTATAGAGTAAATAATAAACAAGCATGCCACAGTCGGGCGTCTCAGCGACACCACATAAAGGGAGAAAACAATCATAGTGAATATCCAGGAGGTAGAACCGTCCCAGGGATACTCAGTACTTCAAATAATATAAAGGGTTAGTCCATATTAATAATAATCATAATCATCATAAGTCACCCGTCATGATCCATGTTCTGGTTTAGTAGTTTCTCCTCCGAAGACCGACACTAAGACCGACACTTGACCCATCCCAGACTGTAGTCCTTACCCATGGACACGGCTATTCAAATAGATTTTATCTCTGCAGAGGGTGTACTCTTTACCCACGAGTAACGGATTCCTTCAATCCATCAGGACTAATTCCGTTACAATCTTTTAATCGAAAACACCCCTGACTTGCACACACCAGCTTAACTTACCGGTGTCTGGAATCACCCACGACACCTGTCAAGCAAAACTCTAAGTGGGGAGGCTACACCCTCGTGTAGCATGGGATCAAACTTATATCACGCGCTCTAAGGGGTGCCCCCCTCTCGGTCCCAACCGGAAACACCCGTGCCCCCGGACCAGGTGGCCTGCCTACCGGTTGCATCTGGTATCTTCCATCGTGGCCTCTCTGTACGGTGTGTGCCAAGAAAGGGGTTGACAACTTACTGAACCGTACCCTGCCTGCTGCAGGGACTAGTGGTAGTACGAAACAAGTGTGGGGGTTACTGGAATAAGACTCGATCTATGGTCGACTCAGGAGGTTTAAGTATTCCTTGCATGATTAGCATAACGAATATATTTCCTCCAACAGACAGAATTACCACTCATCATACCCCATCATGCCATACCGGACACACTCGTCTCGACGAGGAACTAGGGACAAGCTCAGGTCTACCCAAGATAGAGACTTTCCCGGATTCCTTCCGGCAGGCCCGAAAAGCATACGAGGATGATTACTGTCACGAGCATGACCATTTCCAACAGCAAGGACATTTCCAATATGCATTAATGCAAATGATCGTATCACCACATAAAATAACAAGTTCTCCGTATTAAGGTGGTGTTATAATCGTGTCACACAATGCACGAAAATATTATGCCAGGGTTCAGAATGCTTGCCTTCAAGAGTATGCAAGTGGGGGTGCATTTTTGAAAGATGCCTTCTTGTTCAAAAACCTATTTTTGAAATTATTCAAATTAACACATAGTTTCAAAAACAGTGCAAAAGAAGTTGTCTGAAATTTTTTCAAATAAATCTTAAAATAAACTAGACTAAATTTGAGAGAGGTAGGAAAAAGAATCAACTTATTTGGAGTTTTATTTTAAAAGATATAGCCAGTCAAAGTTTTGGTCAAACTCTGTTTTTCAAAATAAAACAGAAAAAAGAAAAACGTTTCGAGAACTGAACACGTCGAAGGCGTACTTTGCCTTTACGCTTCCACTTAAACCATGTGGACCGTCGTGGGTCACTGACAGTGGGTCCAGGGGGCCCACTGGTCAGGTTTGACCAGTCATCCCCCGCCTCCTTCCTCCCCTGGCCGCGCGGAGGCGGGGCTCCGACGATCGTCGCCGGCGATTGGTGGCTCCTCGCGGGCTCCCGAGGGCAGGGATGGATCCGCCAGACTGGGGCGGTCCTCCAGGTGGTCGCTAGGGTGGTGGGGGCGAAGGGAGTCGCCGATGGTGAGCTTTGCACCGGAGATAGCTTCGGGTCGTTTTGGAGGTTCTGGCCAGGGTGGTGCTCCGTCGAAGCTGGGGGTCTGGGCGGCTCTGCAGGACGAAGAGGAGTCGGGCGGTGGTGCTGGAAGGGTGGGGGAGGCTCTGTTCACGATGGTTGGGACCGGAGGGCGGCGGCGGCCGAATCGGTCGGAGGCGAGGAAGAAGGTCTCTTGCCGTTGCTTGCTGGTCGTGGGGCGCGCTAGAGGGGTGGTACGAGGCTGCCTGAGGGGGCTCGAGCGAGGCCTGGGGCTATATATAGCCGGGGAAGGTCGGTTCCGCCATCGCTGGGGATAAGATTGCCGGCCGACCGCTTCTGTTACGGCAGAGCGATGTGGCGATGGCCGGAGCAGGGTCGGTGCTAGGTGACGAGCTTGGAGATAAGGACGACGTGCTCATGAGGGCAGCTGGCGAGGAGTTGTGGCTCGGGCGGTGCCGTCCGTGGCAGAGGCGCACTGCGGACGCCGGTGTGCCGCCAAGAGGGCTCTGACGGCGGCGCTCTAGGGCACCAAGGCAGCTTGGAGTGTTTTGGCGAGTAGTCGAGGGCGGGCGCGGCTCTGCAGGCGAGCAAGGGCCAGGGCGCGGGGGTAGCGAGTGCAGCGGCTCGGTTGCGCGTGCAAAACATGCGCTCTGGGCGCGCCCAGAGCACGCGCGTGACATGCTCGATAGAATGCCAGGGTGGCCTAGAGTGCTTGAGCGAGGCTGGCAATTAACAGTACTAGGTTAGGGTTAGCAAGAAGGTTAAAGGACATGGGGGTTAGGTCAGGGAACCAAGCTTACAATGCTAACTAAAAACCATGCCAAAACTGGCCATGCACACAAGATGTTTGACATAATGCTAGAGGCATCTAGGCAGTTCTTGGAGTGGCCAAAATCTCCAGATTGGGGTCTCCTTAGGTGTAGGTGATGGTGGTCAGGTTAGTTTGTCAAACATAGAAACTTGTTAGTGCAAAAATTTGAGAAAACCAATTCTGGACAGAACCTAAAGGCTATCATTTCATGGACCAAAAATATTCCAATGGGTTCATGCTCCTGGACTTAAGGGTTTTGTAGGAAAGACTACAAGCAGGAAAAAGAATCATGGGTAAAGGAGCAAGTTAACATATGGTTGCAGTACAAATCATCAAGTTGGACCAGAATGAAAATGAGGTTGATTCACTCAAATTTTTCAAAGCACATAACTGGGTTTTTGCATAAAGATGAATAATATACTCCTACTGACCTCCCCTAATTTTGGTGGAAGTTTAAAGGAGTATATAAATAGGTTGCAGTGCAAAAGTGAAATCTGACCAGATTTAAAAACTTGTGGTAAACACAAAATCTTCAAATGACTAAGAAATATTTTTGCATAAAAGTGATTTAGGGACATCATATGGCATCCACAAATTTTTGTGGGATTTTTAAATAACTTTATCAAAGGGTTGCAGTGCAAAAGAGGCCTTGAAACATATAAAAATCATTTTTAAAGAAATAAGGCTCAGGGAAAAAAATTATGCCAATAAATCCACTGATAAAAGAAATGTTTTTCTTGAGAGGTTAAACAAGTCCAATAATGATTGAAAAGTTTTCACTTGGGGGGAAAACTCCATAATAATAAAGAAAAGAATGGTTCTGAAAACAAAAGGAAATCCAGAAAATAAAAGTTTAAGTTTCCTCGCAAAATTTTAATATAATAAAATAAGGCTAAAATTTTGGGGTGTCACAACACTACCCCCCTTAAGAAAAATCTCATCCTCGAGATTTGTTAAGAGTTGTTTTCGAAAATATAATTCCTGTTAGTTGAAACCAGAAAATTTTACTCATGGCACAAACTTTGTGTCACTGAGGTTGGTTTTTGGCAGCTAAGCCCGAGATTAAAAATGCAATCGCACATCAACATACTTATGCATGGCTGCTATTAAAACAGGGGTGCACAAGCAAATAGCATTTAATTGTGGTGATACAGGGTCACACAATTATAGGGCGTGGACATACTAAGACTCGGTACTACTCGAGCGACTCTAGTCTACCTCGTTAATATCTAAGCGGGCGTGCCTCGTGGACGTCGAGGTTTCTCCATGGTTTTCACCGTCAGGATTAGCTGGTGGGGGTTGAGGGGCTGCAGGGTCGGGGTAGCGATGATGACCATCCCAGGGATTGTTGGCCACAATCCCATTGGAACGTGTTCCCAAAAGGCGACGAAGCACTTCTAGGGTCATCAAGGTATTATGGTCGATGACTGGGGCAGACCTCAAGGACTCGATCGGTTGTCCGAACAGCACAACTGGGTTGTCAGCGTTGGGCTCATCTTCTCCTCTTGCCGGGGCTCGGCGCATCAGTTCTCCATGAGTTGCGATCAGATCAAGAGTGATTTGATCGAACATATCCTCTAGTGCACTTACATAGCGTACCAGATGCAACAATGCAGGATCCGTCTCGTGATCTCTGTTGGCAACCTGGGGTGGCCTACCATACCCGTCACGGCTGGGGTAGTAGTAGAACGAGCGACAGTTAACTCTGGGCGACAAGTGCCGGAGTTGAACTATAGCCTCTCGAGCAGCTAGTTGGATGGCTTGTGGCTCAAAGGAAGTTGTCCTTCCGGTGAGCCTGTAGGGGCGTTCTGGCGGTAGACCCCTACCATAGATGTGCACGGTGGCCCAGAATTGATGGATTTCACCGCTCATGGGTCCTTGGTACACCAAATATTCTGGGGGTTCTTCTAATGTAAAGGCACGGCGGGTGAGGTTTGCTAGCACGGTCACGAAACCTCCAAGGTTGTTTGCTGTGGTCTCATTGTGAACAATGGGTCCTGGCATTATAGCTCGGTCTGGGGAAAGAGTTTGTGATGTGCTGGGTTGAGGCTAGCGTGCCCTTTTATAGAAAAAAGGGGACAGAGTCTTCCTTCGCACGCTTGCGAATGGGACAATTTAGGGGTCGGTCACTGGCGCGTGATCAACAGGCTAGGCTGATAGGTTGAGCACCGACTGCCAAAGGTGTCGGGGTCACTGTGTGGCTATCTTGCACGAGAAGCCTTGGCTGGGGTTAGGTTAAGGTCTGGTGGGTTGGTCAACCTAGATTTTCGACTTGGCTAAGATAGCATTAGCCAATGGTCAGCCTGGCTCTAATACCAAGTTTGTCATGACCGGTTTTCCGGGTATTAATTTCCCAGAAAATGGCCTTTGTGCTCACCAGCCCCAGGATTACTGTTAGCTGATGAGGCACCAACTTGATACAAAAACTCCAAGCAAAAATACATAATATGTAGTACAAGACCATTCTGGCCTATGAGTACAACATAAGGTTGCTAGTGGTTGATGGCGGAAGCGGTTTGTGGTACATCAGCGTCTATGGGACTCCATTTCCCACAAGCATAGCTGACCAGGTTAACTCCTATCTTCGTGAGGCTGCTATCACCGTTGCTTAGGTTCCGAGGCTGTCATGCAACGCTCCTCTCCATGCAAGAAATCTGGCCAAGACAATAGCCAGGGACAAGCCAGTGAGTACTTTGAATGTACTCGCAAACATTATGAACACGGGTATAATATAACAAACGATAATCATGCTCTGAAATATTCTATGGTCACAATGTCAGTCATAAAATAAATTCCCTGATGCATGCAAGCAGGTTATTTATATGCAACATGAATGTGTAGTAACAGTGTAGTAATAAAATGCACCAATCGGGTGTGCGAACCGACGCCTCGAAAGGATAACAAATAACGAGCATGCCTCAGTCGGGCGTCTGAGCGACACCACATAAAGGGCTTATAGAGTAAATAATTAACAAGCATGCCACAGTCAGGCGTCTCAGCGACACCACATAAAGGGCTTATAGAGTAAATAATTAACAAGCATGCCACAGTCGGGCGTCTCAGCGACACCACATAAAGGGCTTATAAGAAAACAATCATAGTGAATATCCAGTAGGTGGAACCGTCCCAGGGATACTCAGTACTTCAAATAATATAAAGGGTTAGTCCATATTAATAATAATCATAATCATCATAAGTCACCCGTCATGATCCATGTTCTGGTTTAGTAGTTTCTCCTCCGAAGACCGACACTAAGACCGACACTTGACCCATCCCAGACTGTAGTCCTTACCCATGGACACGGCTATTCGAATAGATTTTATCTCTGCAGAGGGTGTACTCTTTACCCACGAGTAATGGATTCCTTCAGTCCATCGGGACTAATTCCGTCTACGATCTTTTAATCGAAAACACACCTGACCTGCACACACCAGCTTAACTTACCGGTGTATGGAATCACCCACGACACCTATCAAGCAAAACTCTAAGTGGGGAGGCTACAACCTCGCGTAGCATGGGATCAAACTTATATCACGCGCTCTAAGGGGTGCCCCCCTCTCGGTCCCAACTGGAAACACCCATGCCCCCGAACCAGGTGGCCTTCCTACCGGTTGCATCCGGTATCTTCCACTGTGGCCTCTCTTTACGGTGTGTGCCAAGAAAGGGGTTGACAACTGACTGAACCGTACCCTGCCTGCTGCAGGGACTAGTGGTAGTACGAAACAAGTATGAGGGTTACTAGAACAAGACTCGATCTATGGTCGACTCAGGAGGTTTAAGTATTCCCTGCATGATTAGCATAACAAATATATTTCCTCCAACAGACAGAATTACCACTCATCATACCCCATCATGCCATACCAGACACACTCGTCTCGACGAGGAACTAGGGACAAGCTCAGGTCTACCCAAGATAGAGACTTTCCTGGCTTCCTTCCGGCAGGCCCGAAAAGCATACGAGGATGATTACTGTCACGAGCATGACCATTTCCAACAGCAAGGACATTTCCAATATGCATTAATGCAAATGATCGTATCACCACATAAAATAACGAGTTCTTCGTATTAAGGTGGTGTTATAATCGTGTCACACAATGCACAAAAATATTATGCCGGGGTTCAGAATGCTTGCCTTCAAGAGTATGCAAGTGAGGGTGCATTTTTGAAAGATGCCTTCTTCTTCAAAAACCTATTTTTGAAATTATTCAAATTAACACATAGTTTCAAAAACAGTGCAAAAAAAGTTGTCTGAAATTTTTTCAAATAAATCTTAAAATAAACTAGACTAAATTTGAGAGAGGTAGGAAAAAGAATCAACTTATTTGGAGTTTTATTTTAAAAGATATAGCCAGTCAAAGTTTTGGTCAAACTCTGTTTTTAAAAATAAAATGGAAAAAAAAGAAAAACGTTTCGAGAACTGAACACGTCGAAGGCGTACTTTGCTTTTATGCTTCCACTTAAACCACGTGGACCGTCGTGGGTCACTGACAGTGAGTCCAGGGGGGCCCACTGGTCAGGTTTGACCAGTCATCCCCCGCCTCCTTCCTCCCCTGGCCGCGCGGAGGCGGGGCTCCGGCGATCGTCGCTGGCGATTGGTGGCTCCTCGCGGGCTCCCGAGCGCAGGGATGGATCCGCCAGACTGGGGCGGTCCTCCCGGTGGTCGCTAGGGTGGTGGGGGCGAAGGGAGTTGCCGGCGGTGAGCTTTGCGGCGGAGATAGCTTCGGTTCGTTTTGGGGGTTCTGGCCAGGGTGGTGCTCCGTCGAAGCTGGGGGTCTGGGCGGCTCCGCAAGACGAAGAGGAGTCGGGCGGTGGTGCTGGAAGGTGGGGGAGGCTCTGTTCGCGACGGTTGGGACCGGAGGGCGGCGGCGGCCGAATCGGTCGGACGCGAGGAAGAAGGCCTCCCGCCGTTGCTTGCTGGTCATGGGGCGCGCTAGAGGGGTGGTACGAGGCTGCCTGAGGGGGCTCGAGCAAGGCCTGGGGCTATATTAGCCGGGGAAGGTCGGTTTCGCCATCGTTGGGGATAAGATCGCCGGCCTACCGCTTCTGTTGCGGCAGAGCTACGTGGCGATGGCCGGAGCAGGGTCAGTGCTAGCGGACAAGCTTGGAGATAAGGACGGCCTGCTCACGAGGGCAGCTGGCGAGGAGTTGTGGATCGGGCGGTGCCGTCCATGGTAGAGGTGAACTACGGACGCCGGCGTGCCGCCAAGAGGGCTCTAACGGCGGCGATGTAGGGCACCAGGGCAGCTTGGAGCATTCTGGTGAATGGTCGAGGGCGGGGCGCGGCTCTGCAGGCGAGCAAGGGCCAGGGCGCGGGGATAGCGAACGCGGCGGCTCGGTTGCGTGCGCGCATGCAAAACATGCGCTCTGGGCGCGCCCAAAGCACGCGCACGACATGCTCGACAGAATGCCAGGGTGGCCTAGAGTGCTTGAGTGAGGCTGGCAATTAACAGTACTAGGTTAGGGTTAGCAAGAAGGTTAAAGGACATGGGGGTTAGGTCAGGGAACCAAGCTTACAATGCTAACTAAAAACCATGCCAAAACGGGCCATGCACACAAGGTGTTTGGCATAATGCTAGAGGCATCTAGGCAGTTCTTGGAGTGGCCAAAATCTCCAGATTGGGGTCTCTTTAGGTGTAGGTGATGGTGGTCAGGTTAGTTTGTCAAACATAGAAACTTGTTAGTGCAAAAATTTGAGAAAACCAATTCTGGACATAACCTAAAGGCTATCATTTCATGGACCAAAAATATTCCAATGGGTTCATGCTCCTGGACTTAAGGGTTTTGTAGGAAGGACTACAAGCAGGAAAAAGAATCGTGGGTAAAGGAGCAAGTTAACATATGGTTGCAGTACAAATCATCAAGTTGGACCAGAATGAAAATGAGGTTGATTCACTCAAATTTTTCAAATGACATAACTGGGTTTTTGCATAAAGATGAATAATATATTCCTACTGACCTCCCCTAATTTTGGTGGAAGTTTTAAAGGAGTATATAAATAGGTTGCAGTGCAAAAGTGAAATCTGACCAGATTTAAAAACTTGTGGTAAACTCAAAATCTTCAAATGACTAAGAAATATTTTTGCATAAAAGTGATTTAGGGACATCATATGTCATCCCCAAATTTTGGTGGGATTTTTAAATAACTTTATCAAAGGGTTGCAGTGCAAAAGAGGCCCTGAAACTTATAAAAATCATTTTTAAAGAAATAAGGCTCAGGGAAAAAATATGCCAATAAATCCACTGATAAAAGAAATGTTTTTCTTGAGAGGTTAAACAAGTCCAATAATGATTGAAAAGTTTTCACTTGGGGGGAAAACTCCATAATAATAAAGAAAAGAATGGTTCTGAAAACAAAAGGAAATCCAGAAAATAAAAGTTTAAGTTTCCTGGCAAAATTTTAATTTAATAAAACAAGATTACAATTTTGGGGTGTCACACAAGGTCCTGTCTTGATGAAGACAGTGAGTTGAAGCTACTCACCAGCAGGTGTGAGACAACCTCTGTGCAGTCACTGCCTCAACCAGTTCGACTTCTTCAATCTCAACTTAAAGCGGAAAGGCTTGCTTCAGCTCAGCTCCGACTTGAAGTCAAAGATGCAATGAAGATGTCAGAGGACTGCCATGTGCGCCATCATGCCATAAATCTAGTGTTGATGCATCTATTGTTGACACAACTAAGGTCTACTCAGCTTCTTCAGCTGTTTGGGGGGCCCGACCTGCCAGGCCTAGTGCCTTCTGAAGTGCTCTCAGTTCTGTATATTCTTTTGTCAGCGCATTTATTTGCACTGGTGGCGAACTTTGATGCCCAGTGGATGTAATATGTGTGATAGCCGTTGTAACGCCCCGGATTCGATGCGCCAGGTGTCTCCTAGTTATTCGCCGTTGTTGCCATGTCATTTGCTTGCGTGTTGCATTTTGCCATGTCCTCATGTGCATCTCATTTTGCATACGTGTTCGTCTCATGGCATCATGTGCATTGCATTTGCATGTTTTTTTCATAAAACCTCGTAGCTGTTCGTAGTTACCGCTTCTCTCTTTGCCTTCATTGACCTGTTGTCATACCGCTTGTCCTTGTTGACCTTCTGTCAGACCAACAGGGCCCCTCCTGCCGTCGCCCGGATCCAGTGCCCCTCCGCCCGTCCGAGCTCCGACGAGCCACCAGCAGGCAGTGCCCCTCGCCTCTGCCCTTCTCCTTCCTTCCTCCTCTGCTCTTCTATCTCCCTCACATCGCGACCCCTCTCTCTTCAGGTCGAACAGGAAGCCGTCATGGGTGCCCCGCTGCCACGAGGAATCGATGGCTCCGGCCCTCCTCCAGTCGTCTTCAACCCCAGGTGCCGCCAAGTCCCTCGCTGCCGTCGACCCGCCGGAGTCCCTGCGTCCCCTGCATCGCATTGCCCTGCTTCGTCTCGCTGCAGGTGGAGCAGCGGGCCAGCGCCTGTTGACTGCGTCGCTGCCTCCAGATCAACCTCCCGCGCCAGGGCCACCTCCCCTTCGCCTGTTGGTCAAGGCCCAGCCGTGCTAAGATCCGGCCTGCCTGGCCTCCTGCTCCACCGACTGGGCCTAGCCCAATGTGAGCAGCCCAGGTCCTTCTGTTTTGGCCCGTGTTATGTTTTTTCTTGTCCAGCGATTTTAGCATTATCCGGTGAATTACTGTTTTCAGAAAAACCCTTGAACTTCATGCATATAATTACTCACAAACTATGCATCATATGTAAATAATTTATATATGTAAAATGCTTAGAATTTCATCTAGTTTCATAATATGCAACTTTTATCCATGTTAAAAATGTTTAACTTGCTGTTTGTTTAAATTTGCTAATATGCCATGTTAAAATGATTTATTTCATAACTAAATAACCATAGCTCCAAATTTAATAAACTTTATATGTAAATGGGGTGGAAAATGCCTAGTTTAACATGGTGGACTTTATTTTCCTGTTTAACAACTCTAAAATTATGTAATAGGCAGAACAGTACCAAATTTGAAATATGCACATGAGGATTTACCGGAATTGTTGTTTGTTGTTCCGGCCTCATTTAAACTTGCCTAGATAGGTAGTTTTATTATGTTTCACCTCTTGCCATGTTTAATAACATTTAACATTGTTGTGTACCTAAACGAGAGAGAACTAAATAATTGATGTGGTGTTTCGTCAATATGCAGCTCGTTGCATATTGAGCTCCACTTAACTTGTAGTGTTGTTTGTGCATATTGTCATGCCATGCCGCATTAAACCGGACATGCATCATACTTGGTTGTGCATCATGCCATGTTTATGTATTGGTTGTTTACCATGTTGTTTGCTTCTTTCCGGTTTGCTTCTCTCGTTAGCTTCGATTTCATTCCGGAGTTGTGAGGATCCGTTCGACTACTCCCATTTGTCTACTTCATGGACTCGTTCTTCTTCCTAGCGGGATTTCAGGCAAGATGATCGTTACCTTGGATCTCACTACTATCATTGCTATGCTAGTTGCTTCGTTCTATCACTATGCTGCGCTCCCTATCACTTGTTCATCAAGCCTCCCAATTGCCATGTCAGCCTCTAACCTTTTCACCCTTCCTAGCAAACCATTGCTTGGCTATGTTACCACTTTTGCTCAGCCCCTCTTATAGCATTGTTAGTTGCAGATGAAGTTGAAGATTTCCCCATGATGGATAGAATTATGTTGGGATATCATAATATCTCTTATATTATTAATGCATCTATATACTTAGTAAAGGGTGGAAGACTCGGCCTTATGCCTGGTATTTTGTTCCACTCTTGCCTCCCTAGTTTCCGTCATACCGGTGTTATGTTCCTGGATTTTGCGTTCCTTGCGCGGTTGGGTGATTTATGGGACCCCCTTGACAGTTCGCTTTGAATAAAACTCCTCCAGCAAGGCCCAACCTTTGTTTTACCATTTGCCTCACCTAGCCCTTTTTCCCTTGGGTTTCCGGAGCCTGAGGGTCATCTTTATTTTAACCCCCCCCCCCCCGGGCCAGTGCTCCTTCGAGTGTTGGTCCGAAACGGGCAGACTGCAGGGCCACCTCGGGGCAACTCGAGGGCTGGTTTTACTCGTAGGCTGACCTATCAGGTGTGCCCTGAGAACGAGATATGTGCAGCTCCTATCGGGATTTGTCGGCACATCGGGCGGCTTTGCTGGTCTTGTTTTACCATTGTCGAAATGTCTTGTAAACCGGGATTCCGAGTCTGATCGGGTCTTCCTGGGGGAAGGTATATCCTTCATTGATCGCGAGAGCTTATCATGGGCTAAGTTGGGACACCCCTGCGGGGTATAAACTGTCGAAAGCCGTGCCCGCGGTTATGGGCAGATGGGAATTTGTTAATGTCCGGTTGTAGATAACTTGACACCAGATCCGAATTAAAACGCATCAACCGCGTGTGTGGCCGTGATGGTCTCTTTTCGGCGGAGTCCGGTAAGTGAACACGGTTTTGGGTTATGTTTGACGTAAGTAGGAGTTCAGGATCACTTCTTGATCATTGCTAGCTTCACGACCGTTCCGCTTGCTCTCTTCTCGCTCTTATTTGCGTATGTTAGTCACCATATATGCTTAGTCGCTGTTGCAACCTCACCACTTTACCCCTTCCTTTCCCTTTAAGCTTTACTAGTCTTGATACCCATGGTAATGGGAATTTTTGAGTCCTCGTGGCTCATAGATTACTACAACAATAGTTGCAGGTACAGGTTATGCGATGATCATGACGCGAGAGCGAGGTTTGCTTGTTTTGGAGTTCTTCTTCTGATTCTTCTTCGATCAGGGGATAGGTTCCAGGTCGGCAGCCTGGGTGTAACGCCCCAGATGTAACTTTCCCCATTTGTACTCCAACTCTTGCCGTCTCCGGTGCTAAGCTATATTTATTTCTCGGGTTCGGGTCCTTGTCTCCGTGTGTTGTTTTCGTTTTCATGCATCTCATACCATGTCATCACGTGCCTTGCATTTGCATTCGTGTTCATCTCATGCATTCGAGCATTTTCCCCGTTGTCCGTTTTGCATTCCGGCGCTTTGTTCTCCTCCGGTGGCCATTTCTAGCTTTCTTTCGTGTGTGGGGATTAAACATTTCTGGATTGGACCGAGACTTGCCAAGCGGCCTTGGTTTACTACCTGTAGACCACCTGTCAAGTTTCGTATCATTTGGACTTCGTTTGATACTCCAACGGTTAACCGAGGGACCGAAAAGGCCTCGTGTGTGTTGCAGCCCAACACCCCTCCAAATTTGGCCCAAACCCCACCAAACTCTGCTCCATCGTCTCGGTCGTTCGATCACGATCGTGTGGGCGAAAACCGCACCTCATTTGGACTCTCCTAGCTCCCTCTATGCCTATTTATACCCCCTCCATTCGGATCTCTTCTTCCCCCGTCCGAAACCCTAGTTTTAAAAAAAAACAGATCTCCACCGACGGACGTGTCCGCCCCCGGTCGGACAA